>NC_086319.1:400848695-401178695 GCF_036172605.1 Pelobates fuscus
TGGCTGCCAGGCCCCGCCCCCATGACTGGATACATTTTTATATATATATTTTAATATTAATATATTAAAAAACATATCATATAAGAAAATATATCAATATTAAAAAAAATCTAAATATTAAACCTTTTTTATCCATAACCATAATTTGTCCAAAAACATTAAATCATTTGAAAAGTTTATCCAGGAATATTAAATTGAGGATTATTTGTTATTAGAGTACCACATAATGCCATTTTCTTTTGAATGTGGTATATTTAGAAGTCTGTTCATATATATAAACCATAAACAGAATCTCAGAAGATTTGTAAAATTTGTAGCATGTCTTCACTTCTTCACAACAACAGACAACATGAAAAATTTACCCTTGCACCATGTACAACGTTTATGTATTTTCTAGTTTTTTGCCTAATTAATCCGTTTTTAATTTTTTTTTTTGCAGAATTCTGCGTGTAAGTCCTGTCTAAACCAACAGCTTCTAAGAGTAAAATGCTGCTGTTTTTGCATGTTTGTAAGTATTGCCAATAAGAATAAATCATGGCTATAAACCCAGGAAATTAGGTCCTTCCTTTTAATAAACTCACTAACAACCCAGATCAAACCCAGCCTTCTGTCGATCAGCTCAACTCCCACCCCCTTTTATGACATGATTTACTCCTAGTTATATATGTCTGAACAGCAATAAGGGTGAAGCCTTGCAGCAACCACTGGTTAGCAACACTGTATACTTCAGCTCTCCATCTTCCAGTAGTTATACTGCATTGTGCTTCTCACTAGGCTCACATATGTTCCTCTCAGCTGAATCCTTTATCCATGGACTACACATTAAGCTCCTCACAGCTGTATCCTTTTGTTACGACACTCACCGCCAGGTAGATGAAGCCGCCGTTTAGCAGATAATCCCTTTTCTCCAGAAATGCAGTTTTAATCCAGCCGATCGTCAAACTGAACGGAGCACACGAATGCGTCAACTCCCGATCAGCAATTCAGTCGAATTCCTTCCACAGCTAGAAATAACGAAAAGTACTGTCCCAATAATAAATCCCTTCACAAACAAGACCACACTCCGTCTTGAAGGTCAAACAGGAATGTGTTTAATGGGGGCTACCTGCCCGGTATTTATGCGGGTCTCCACAAGGTGGACACTCCCCTAGGGGACCTTGTGGAAGACTGTACAATATATTAGACAGTAGCCAATCGCAGTGGCTTCAACATAAGCCCTTCCCATCTTATCCATAAATCCTTCTTCTTTATCCCGGAGATAATTGGGAAGAAACCCAATTATCTCCCAGGATAGAGACAATCGCCATTTTAAAATACAATGACAAAAATACAGTAAAATACATATTTGCAAAAATACAGAATAAAAAGGGTTCGTGCAACGTATCCCCAGATAGCCTGGATCTGAGTGCATATTTCTACCGAATAGCGCTCAGATCCGATGTACCTAGTCCAATCGCCATGGAGTCAAAGTGTTTCATAAGTCCTTCGTTATACGAATGACTCCATGGGACGGCTATCTGGGTAAAGTCCATACGAATGCTATAAAACTCCTGAACTGACCTGTGTTCGTACGCCTCGACGAAATAGAAGGCGGGCGGCGACTTCCAGCGGTGTTCAGTAGATAAAGTGTCCGTTTTTAGTTCCACAGGATTTGCACCGAACACCGCTGATTCTTCTCGTGTCCCAAAATGGCCACCGCCTCGTGGTCGTCATACGAACGACGACCACCCGTACGAATGGAATGGAGAGGCGTCTGCGGTTAACCACAACGTTCTAATTGGGGCCAAGAGGTTAACCAGCAGCACGCTCCTCTCCTGGATGGCCGTTTGTTCGGCAGTTTCATTCGGTAGTTCAGTATCACACGAACAGGGAAATACGGACAGGAAATCCAACGAAATGAAGGCAACCAGACGAACCAGCAACATAAGTCTATACAGATGGATCTGTCACACCTTTTATGATTAAAAATCCCATTCGGCTCTTCTTGGGCATGTACCTTCTCCACTGCACTTCACATTAGGCTCAATTTTTTTTATTTTTTTTTTTTACCATTTTTCATTTTTAGTGTGCATAGTTAACAATCAGGGTTAATTTGACATACTCACATAATTATTTAAGATAAATTTGCAAGCATTTTATATGGCAAGTCATGAGAATCGCACTTTTTGAGAAATAAAGAAAATAAAATGGAAAAATCAGGCTGAACAACATGTCAAAGAATATAACAAAGACAGCAGCCATACAGAGAAAACAAGACATGGTGAGCTCCTAATAATCTGAAATGCTTGATAACAGGCCAGGACATTATATTAGGCTCCCATTTATATGTATTCCTTCTTATTAATGGTTTCTACTATTATTTCTTGAGCTCATTAATTCAGTTCTCTCTTTTGTTTACATGATTCTCTTTATTTTTTTAATTCCCTAATTATTTTCTTTTGTGTATCTCGAAGCTCTATGGAATATGCAATATTCTGGCTTTGTTACCTTTATCCATATATTACTACTGTGCCCTATATATTGTCTGGTGTGCCATGTATTGATTTTATGTGTTTTATAACTATCTTTATAGACCTTGTGTATCCAAACCTTGCTTGGTTGTTTCCTGTTTATTCTATATTGTTACTTGCATTGTTACTTATGGTGTCAGTATTTTCACCTATCCGTTATAAATCATGCCATACACTACCTGTAAATCCCCTGTGTTCCATTTTATTGAAGTACTGTATAATATCAAAGTAGTTCCACGTGGGGCGCTTGAATTATAAATTCCAACTACAACCTGTTCCAAATTTCCTGTAGCCCCCAGTTGCCAGTTCACAATATCGTATATTGCTGGTGGGTCCCCTTTATCATTGAAGAAAATATGTGTTTTATCATCAGTCTGAAAGTTTATATTTTTGACATAATGGAGTAACTGGAAAAGTAAAAAAATAAATTGTGTAAAAATCTTGTCAAACTTAAGGGCTGATTATTTAGAAACAGTTCTTGGTAAATTGTCTTACTTGCCAAGGTTGAAAAGATGAGATATTGGCACATTGTCCATCATGGAATGGTCCAGCTCCAGGTTTGCATTGAAGGAGACTTTTCAAGGCCCATGCAAAGGTGTAAACACAGGTATAGACATTAAATGGTAGCCTAAAATCTGCTATAGTTTGAGAGCTCTCTAGTTTTTCTCCACCTGTACATTTTTGAGTTGTTCCATTATCCACTTTCACAAACCACTTACACAAAAACATTTGTTCCCAAATAAACTTGGCAAAGTCATCATCTGGATATTTTGAAGGATGAAAGCTGATGAGATACTCTCTGAATCCCAGCATCTTCCCACTGTGCACAGCAAAACCAATAGTGCCTGCCAAGATTTGTTGAAATCTTTTATTGGACAGAAGATTGGATGTTGACCAGGATTCACTGGCTACCCAATGTTTGCCAGACACATTTTGCTTTAGTAACTCTTCCAGCACTGACATGAAATCAAAGGCAGATGAAACCACAACAATAACACTAGCTGTTGACTCTTGTATGGTCTTGACAATCTGTGGGGCATTTCTGTTTGGATGGTTGCTCAAGATGTTCTCAACAAAGGCCACACATGCTCCAGAGTTGAGCAACTCCTGTTTAATCACCTGGATACCAAACTGACCATAATCATTATCAATGGCCAAGAGTCCAATCCATGACCAACCAAAGTGTGTAACAAGCTGAGCTAGTCCTCGAGACTGAAACTCATCACTAGGTATTGTCCGGAAGAAGGATGGGAACTGATTCCTATTACTCAGGATGGGGCTAGTAGAAAAATAACTGACCTGTAAGATACAATCATTAGTTATAAAATATACACTTTGCTTTCCATTTTAAAATGAGATATGATCTGCCTACATTGGTACAAAAAAAATAAATAAATAGAAACTAGATATGTGCAAAAATGTATTTTAAGCTATTTATTTATTTATTTATTCAATTGAAGCTATTCGTCCCAAAAAAAATCCTGCTAATCGTAGAACAAATCAATTACAAACATTTGGTTTGTTCATAAATTAACCTAATCAGGACCAAATCTGAACTGATACATTTTTTTAATCCATTTAAATTTTAATCCAGTTCTGATTCAAAAGTTCTCGTTCCTCGTTTTATCATCCCTATAATTGCTAGTGTTATTCTCCTACCTGTGGATATCTATAGAGTCCCAATATTTGAGCCATTAAGATGGAACGTGTCGATCCAGAGTCACCAATGATACCAGCGAGATGTGTCTTCTCTTTCCATTGGTAATTGGGGATGCTCTTGCTCCCCCCTGATAACATCCAAAGAGTCCCTTCCACTGCCCGTCTCATGGCACCACAAGTGTCAAAAAGTTTGATCCCTAAAGTGATGTTAGGAAGAAGGTTTGGATTTGCATTAATTTCCTCCACTGCAAATATCATGGCTTGTAAGCTCTGGTAACTGTCAAATCCAAACCTTATAGGAGAGAACATAGATTATAAAAATAATCCAATATGCTACAGTAAAACATAAAATTACTGAAAATGTGTACTCAGACTTGTGATAATGTAATAAATGCAAAGCAACATATAAACAAATGATTGAGTTTACTTTCAATGGATATCTTTTTCTTGCTAAATTAAAAACCTATGGGAGAACCTTGAATTAATTTATATTTTAGGGACATGCAAATGGCAGCCATTCTAGTTGGAAGCAAATACTTAAAGTACACATTTAGAAATAAAATTTATGCTAGAAGCTGGAAGAGAGATAGTGACAGGAGGTGTGTGTGGGTTTTATATGCATGGGGTCTACGATGAGATAAATTGGGGCTAGGAGTGAGAGAGCAGAGAAATGAGTGCAGGTCACGAGATGAGAGAAAGGGGTTTGTAGCGGAGAGGAGTTAATGTTGAGTTTGTTGGGGCGTTGAAGGAAGTGGGTGTAAGGAGAGATTTTGACAACAAATGAACATTGCAGATACTTATTTACCCACTACTGCATTTGTAAACAATAAATCCGATATGTAGCATAATAAATCCATACTCTATTATTAAGGCTCGAGGGTTGATCCAGAAAAAGAGCGAAAAGGACTCAAGTCTACGTATTAGATCATGTGAGGTAGGAGAAAAGTAGACACTACAAAAAAAATGTATAATGCAAAAAAAATATAAAAACATGTCTAAAATATATCTATGCATGAATAAAGATAAAAATATAAAAAAAAAAATTGCAATATATGGAAATGTGTTGAGTTCACCAGTATCCCATTAAAACATCGTCGCTGTGATGATGTACTACGTGTGTAGTACAAAAGTGCACCCTTTGGACCCACTTTGATGTGGATCCCCTACTGCATAGACAAGAGGCAAAAGTTCTAGGAGATAACCTGTTGCGACCAGGTTATGGATATGAAAAATGCTACAAAAAAAAAAAAATATTGTGTAGAAAAAATAAAAAAGGTTGCAAAAACAGAGGAAAGTATTAAAAATGAGAAAAATAAAAAAGTTAAAGAGTAAAAATTTGAAAATTTGAAAAAAAGATAGCCAATATATAAGAATAAAATTGTGGTGTATCATCACATGTTCTATATTGAGAACACTCGTGACTTAAAGAGACATTGAATCTAAGATCTAAGTTAATCTGAATCTATAGATCTAAGTTAAAGAAAAGAGGTAGCAGTGCTTTTCAAATAAAAAGCTTCAAATTTATTGGTCAAAGTTAAAAATACAAATCACTCACGAACATGGAATGTGATAAAGCAGCAAATGAGTCCTGGAGGTCTGCAAGTGCGGGAAATGTTGTAGAACTACTGTGGAAGATCCTATCCACCGCCGGTGAGGTGATCTTGCTGTGCTCGGAGAGATGAAACCCTCCTCGCGTGCGTTCCACTTAGTATCCGCTCTGCGTTCCACGGTACTCGGTAGCTGCAGTGGTATCAGTATACGGCGGCATGCAAAAATTGCCTTACACGTTTCGTGACGAATCAGAGTCACTTCCTCAGTGGCTAATCAGTAAGGCAATTTGGCAAACACAAGGGTTTCATCTCTCCGAGCACAGCAAGATCACCTCACCTCACCTCACCTACGAGTATTGGACGAAAGTGCTAATTGGGAAAGTTCCCTGCTATGTTGCATGAGTATGTCTAATCCATGTTTAGGTGCTGGAATGATTGAGTGGCTGTGTCTGCTTGAGCGGCTGTTGGCAGCGCTTGATTTAATGCCTGGAATTTAAATCGAGACAAATTGTCAGCAGCGATGTTACAAACACCAGGTACATGAAAGCAAACTAAAAAGAAACTGTGACATGCGGCCAACCAAGTGAGTTTCCTTAGAAATCTCATGATCATTAAAGATGATGAGTGGCCCTTGTTGATGATATGGTACGTGGCTTGGTTGTCTGAGTAACATCGCACCGCCGACCCTGACCATAAATGACCCCATACCACAGCAGCCGCCACAATGGGATTGATCTCAAAAAGAGATGAGGTAGTGGGAAAGCCTTTCAGATCCTGGACTTCTACAGGCCAACTACCCCAAAGCCATTCGTTCCCATTAATTGCTACAAAACCGGTGGTAGACGCTGCGTCTGACTATATGGTTGGTGTTGTCTCAGACAATCCTGGGAAAAAATGCGTCTATCTCATATATTAGTTTTCCCTTTTCCGTTGCATTACTGAAATAAATGAACTTTTGCACGATATTCTAATTTTTCGAGTATCATCTGTAGATATAATTGTAATTTTATCACATAACAGGAGGCTTCCTATTTTGCATTAACTTTCTTTACTTTTACTCCAGCAGCAAATCTCAATATAAAGTATTAACCAATCAGAATGAAGAAACACAGAGTATGTAAGTCTAGGTCCGCCCACACACTTCCTCTTTCTTTGCTTCTCCAGCAGGATACAGGTCCGAGTACTCAGTCCTGCTGTTAGAATTTACAGCTTTTATTTAATTCCTTGTGGCTACCTGCCCTCTGTCTGTGGGGGTTTATTGCCTGGTGCAATCTCTCCACACTGCTTGGACCCGCGGGAGTTGGACCCGGTGGGTCCTCGAGTGCAATCTTGAATCTTGATAGATACCGAGATTCACACCCATCTTGGATTTCGTTACAGGCTGCATTTTCTCACCAGAATTACACCTACCTGACAGATTTCTGTCAGGTCCGCTCTCACAGATCATCCTGCAAGTGTCAGGACCACTGCAATTTCAGGTGCTTACTTCACTGGGCTGTCTCATGCTATATGCTGCACATGACCATTGGCTTGTATATTGTGCAGCACTACCAATAAGTACCTGATTTAAGTGTCTGCCACATAGTCTCAGAGGGTTAAACTGTTAACTGCTTTGTATTATATTGGTACCTTGTATGGACTAATATTGTGCCTGTTAGTGAAGTCTGTCTGATACAGCTGCGCACAAGGGTTAGCCCCCTGCAATACTATTGGGGTGAGCCCCGATATACCCTCCCTCTGATGCCTGTACCCTGGCCTCAGTGCCAACAAGAAGGGATTTTATTAAGGGTATAACCCTGCTAGCGGTACCAAACTAAGACTTATTGTTTGGGGTGAGCCCCCACTATCGGTACCTCACTGAAATGATGGAGACTTAGGGGCTCTATCCCCTTCGGGCTATTGGAGACTCTCAACGCCTCCCCAAATTTACAATGGTATTGTGACAAAAAGAGATTTTAATGTGTAACATGACACAAGATGCAGAGCCTCCCCCCATGCTGAAATATCTGCCTGGTTGTTGCTGTTTGTACCAAGAAAGAAGCTGGCTGTCTCTTTCCTTGGTGTAAATATCCAAGATCTGCTTTAATGTTAATGCCGGTGGAGAAAGGGACTCCAAGCCCAGGTCATAACACTTAGTATAGTGATCAGCTGTGCAAGTTAGTGGAGGTACCCACAGACAATATTAGTCTGTATCGTCACAAACTGGTGGTAGCAGTGGGATAACTTGCAGTACAGTGATATGAAGAGGCTAAAATTGACTGGAGACCAGAGCTCAGAGACGCAACATGGCTGAGCAGTAAAATGGAGTTTCTGAACCACAACCAGAGACTTCCAGCATCGCTCCTGCAATGTCAACCCGAACAATCAGACTGGCCCAGAGAATGCAGGACTCCAGGGATGCCACAGGCGGCCAAGCAAGCCAGAGGGAGCTGCTAGCAATCGCAGTAGAGGACCTAGCCCGTGAGTATCGTGATCACCAGGTGAATGTGACTGCAGCCATGGTCTCCCCATTAAGCCAGACAAAGGGTCCTCATCTCAAAGTATCAGTGCACAGCTTTTTATGTTTGATGATAAGAAGGATGATATAGATGGGTTCCTGTAGGACTTTGAGTGGCAATGTGAGCTCAATTGCTTGCTGCCAGATGACTGGGTGCAGGTGCTGGATGGGAGACTGACAGGATGAGCCCTGGAGGCCTGCAGAGCGATTCCAAGAGAGAAATGGGGAGACTACTAGGTCGTGAAGCGAGCTGTGCTGGACAGGTACTCTGTCACCCAAGAGTCCTACAGGATAAAGTTCTGGGAGATCCAGCCGACTCCTACCCAGAGTGTGTCTGGAGGTTGACACATGCCCTTGAGGGATGGTGGACCGCGAGTAAGGTGCACTACTGGGAGGACTGTAAGCAGATAGGGCTGCTGGAGCAATTTTACCGTACGAACCCATTCCACGAACGGTTATATCTACGCATTCGTGTATACGAACGACGGACCACCCAGCCCTTGGCGTGTGCCGCTACTTAACCCCGGTCACCTTTGAAAGTACCGAACAACCAACCACCCTACGAGCGGAGCGTGCCTCTAATTAACCACCAAAGGAGCTGCGGTCTGCGGTTAACCACAGCCTAATGGACCGTCGCAGGGCATCCACGTTCGTGTACATTTCCCCGAAGTGAAAACTTCCGAAAGACTCACAAACGAGGACCACCTACATCCTGGCGTGTGGCCTCAATTAGAATGTTGATTTTGTGGTTAACCGCAGGTTAAGTACCCCCTTCCAGGCGGTCTCCGTTCATTTCCCCAATGGCTGGGACAACCATACTGAGAGCGGGGGTTCGTGCAAATATGTAGCCGACACTCGCTCCATGAGTTTTAGGTCGAGGTCCTGCTGTCCATTGACCGACCTTAAAACATGGCCGCCATCACAAGTTCGGGATAAAAGCAACGAATGAGACTTTGTATGACAGAAACCCACGAATTTCACGAATCCCACGAATTTCAGTTCGTTGGATCTGAGTGCAATTCGTATACCTGATGTGCTCAGATCTGAGCTACCGAATGAATAGTCGAACGAGCTGTAGAGCTGTATTCTCATCAAAATGTTGAAGTTATATATTTTTATGCTGTTTTCTATGAAAATATAAAGCATGGTATTTTGGGCGCTTGGAGATAACTAGATTGTATAACTGTTATACAAGCTGGGCGGGTACTATTTTGAATGATACCGTGCCATGCCTGTGTGCCATTAAAGCCAGTTCGTTTTACCCTCAACTCGCGGCCTCGACTCGTGTTGTAGGGAACTGGGAATCCCAGCTTTATTATAGCTGGTGGGATATTCTACACTTACAGGTTTCTACCGATTGAAGCAGCGTTCCACTCTCCAACTTCGGGAACCAGGACATCCAAGTGATCCAAGCTCCTGCTAGACTGGAGGCAATCGTAACACTGTGTTTGTGCCAACACCGCGGATGGTGGTAGCAGGTCGGAGGCTGTAATGGACCGCATTGCACCCCAACCGGGTACCTCTGTCAATGGTTGCTTGTTACCGTGGCAACGCTCCGTGCGGCATGCAGACCGCGAGACTTACTGTGGAGCTGACCGGCACGGAGGAGAAGGGAGCTGACCGGAGCTGCTGTAAAAGTAACAGCTTGCTCCCAGCCCACCTCTTGCACAGCCCATCCACTGGACCACCAGGGAATAATATAGCCCCCCTCCCTGGCCAGGGAGGGGGGACAAAAAAAAAAAATACAAATGTAAATAATATAATAAAATAAAAAATTAGTAATATTAAAAAAGTAAAAAATACAATTTAATATTAAAATTATATTAAAAAAAAAATAATAAAAATGCCCAAGGGTACACCGAGGTTACACAGTCTGCATCACATACACAAACACACTCTGCATTATATACACACACTGCATTATATACACACACTGCATTCATATACACACACACTGCATTCATACACACACACACTCTGCATTATACACACACACACAGCATTCATTATATACACACACTGTAAATACACATTCAATTAATATAATTTTGTGGGGATCTAATTTGATTTAGAAATTTACCAGTAGCTGCTGCATTTCCCACCCTAGTCTTATACTCGAGTCTTAGTTTTTGGGGGTAAAATTAAGGGCCTCGACTTATATTCTGGTCGACGTATACTCGAGTATATACGGTACCTATGAATCATTACACAGAATACAGAATAAATCAGACAAGTAACAGTAAACAGTCACAAGGACAAAATACTCTGACCTGTGCATGGCTGAAACAAAGAAAGAGGAAGTGGTGTGTGTGACAGGTCCTTTTGTATAACATTGAAGTGTTTTTTTGATTGGTTGTTCTCTTATGATCTGTGCTGCTGGGAGTTTCAGTAAAGAGAGTTATGCAAATATGAAGCCTCCTTAGATGTGATAAAATTATGGTTGTACAGACATATAGTCAAATTCTAGTTTTTGTTCTAATTTTGTTTTAATCAGAACTTGTACAATTGTCTCCATCCTTAAGGGGTTAAGCTTTGAAAATAACTAATAAAAATGTTTCTTGTGTGATTTTTTTCTTTACTTTTACATGTATATTAAATATTTAGCAATTGACATTACAATAAAGTGCAATCCTGTCACAGTCATGGCACACTTTGCATTAAGTTCCAGGATACAGCTAAACAGAGCAGAATGGATCCTACATTTCATTTTTAAGACCTTACACAATATGTTAAATATTTTGGGTAGTTAAACCTATTGACTATCTAGGGTTGAACAGTGTATAGGTGTTTGGAAAAATCCCCCTCTCTGTCTCATTAGAATTATTTACCTGTTAGTGTAGGACTCATCTAAGAGGTTTTGCCGTGACGTGGCAGGTGAGCTTACACTTTAAATAGCCACTGGAGTGATGCTAAGGAAAATTCCAGTAATTTAAATGTTCATAGGGATTTGGTTTTTACAATATCAAAAAATCCTGACAATTCCCTTTTAATAACAGTAAAATAAGTGCAGATGATTCTTGGAGTGAGAATGACATATATTTGGGGAAGATTTTTCCACTCTGTGCCAAACTACATGTCAAATGAGATTATCATATTTCAACTTACAATTTGCATTTGAAGTCCGGTCTGTTCCTGAAATCCATTCCACTGTAGATGCTGTCAACATGGATTAAAAAGGTCCCTCCCAAAACAAAATCCCCCGGAAGACTCAGGTTTCCAGTGATAAGCGGTGGAGAGAGGTAGCAGCCCGGGTTTGACCGACCATCAGTAGGAACAGTTGCAGCAGGGGTACATAGCAGCACCAATAGCATGCAGAGGAGCAAAGGCATGGTTATATCTGATGAGTCCTTAGTCATGGACATTCAGCTTTTTATTACAAACACAACTGCGGGATTAATTATCTCTGATTGTGTTACACGCATAAAGTTTTTGGACTTCTGTAACCTGTTTTCCACAAACAGATGTGTTAAACACTGCTTGGTACAATAGAACACACAGTATATAGTCCTCAAACCTTTTATACAAGGTGGATAGACACATATAGCTATAGATAGAGAATAGAAAGATGGCGTTTGTGAGCATGCTGGGACATTTCTAAACTAGCAAACTGTATAATTCACTCGATACAATAACCCTTTCAGAACCCATCACAAAGATTCCCTGCTGCTACTCACCAGATTTGGAAACAAAGTTGTTTGAATACTAGTCCTCAACTAAAGGCTTGTAATCTATAACTGATTCGAGACAGATTTAACTGTATTCAAGCATTAGCAAAAACTATGACAGACTAGTAGGATATAAAAGAGTAGAACACATAGTATGTAGTCCTTAAACCCTTTATATAAGATGGATAATCACTTGGTAATGGGATCTTGGGAATCTGTCCGCTCAACCTAATATTCTAAACTTTGACCATAACAAACTGACCATTTACCATCACAAGGAACCTGCCTGTTTAGCTGAGACCACAAGAATGATGTGTAACTATGAGACTCAAACACAGAATGCAGGGATATTATCCTGAGTCTGTTTCTCTGCTGTCTATTTAAGACCCAATGTAGAGTGTCTTCACAGACTGTCACTGTCACACTGTCTTCCAACGTCACATGTGAATGGTGTAGACACTATCAGCCTTATAGTGATACAAGAAGGTTCTGCAACATCTTTCTCATAAATATAAAACCACAGGTAAATGCTTGCTAATATATAGAGCAGCCTCATCACACACTCAGATGTGTTATTTACTCTCTCTCTCTTTCTCTCTCTTTCCATGACCTCTTATATTTTATATCTAACTTGATTGCTGAGAGGACATATGGGAATGAAACATTTAATTACATATAATGGTCTTCTGATAACCATGAAGAATTAGGGAACACATCATAATCTCAGAAGACCTCCAATGATCTAATTACCGGCGGTATCAGGAGAATATGCGAAGTTGAATATGTCTAATACTAAGCACAATATATTTACCAATATGAATACCGCACTCTCCTGGATCCTAGAAGTAATTTCAGAAGGTATCCCATGCAGGCGAAAAATTTCTTTAGCAAATATCTCCGCCAATTCAGGAGAAGTCGGAAGTTTAGGTAAAGGTACGAAATGTGCCATCTTGGTAAACCTATCAACCACCGTGAGGATAACAGTGTGCCTTTTCGAAACAGGCAAATCCACAATAAAGTCCATCGCCACACAGGACCAAGGTTTCTCTGGAACTTCCAGAGGATGTAGAAGGCCACACGGAAGCGAATGTGGTAGTTTAGTCTTAGTACAGACCTCACAGGCTCCGATAAAATCCTTAATATCCCTCCGTAACGAAGGCCACCAGAAATCCTTAGAGATCAAGGAATAAGTTTTGCGGACGCCCGGATGGCCAGCCACCTTACTCTCGTGAAGACACTGTAAGAGCTCCAGTTGGAGTTCAGGAGGAACGAAGTGTCTAGACGCAGGAGTCAGTTTAGGTGCCAGATGCTGCAAGCTCCTGATCTGATCAAGAAGCGGAGAATGGATTTTGAGAGTTGTGTTAGCGATAATGTTACACTTGGGTACTATAGAGGACAAAACCGGCTCAGATATGGCAGAAAGTTCATATTGGCGAGACAAGGCATCAGCTTTAGAATTCTTAGAACCAGGCCTATATGGGAGTATGTAGTTGAAGTGAGTGAGGAATATAGACCAACGAGCCTGTCTCGATGATAATCGTTTAGCCTCCCCAATATAGGATAAGTTTTTATGGTCTGTCAAAATAGTAACAGGATGCAAAGTCCCCTCCAATAAATGTCTCCACTCCTTTAAGGCCATGATGACCGCTAGGAGTTCCCTGTCACCAATGTCATATCTGCTCTCAGTACCTGATAATTTTTTGGAAAAGTACCCACATGGATATAATGGTTTATCCACACCCAACCTTTGGGACAGAATGGCACCTATACCTGTCTCAGAAGCGTCAACTTCGAGTAGGAAAGGCAGAGTAGTATCAGGGTGAACTAAAATTGGTGCGGAAGCAAACAGCTCCTTGAGAGTCTTAAAAGCCAGAAGTGCTTCAGTAGACCAATTCTTAGTATCAGCCCCTTGTCTGGTCATATTGGTGATGGGAGCAATGATAGAGGAGTATCCCTTAATGAAACGTCTGTAGTAATTAGAGAAACCAATAAATCTCTGAATAGCCTTGAGACCCTTAGGTAAAGGCCAATCTAAAATGGATTGGAGCTTCTCCGGATCCATTTCAAACCCCTCTCCAGAAATCACGTAACCAAGAAAGGTAGTTTGGGATTGGTCAAAGCTGCATTTCTCTAGTTTGCAGTACAAGCCATGCTGAAGAAGTTTGTGTAAAACCCTTCTGACCTGTCCGTGGTGAGTCTCAATCTCCCTGGAATGTATAAGTATATCATCGAGGTATACAATAACACAGTCATGTTGAAACTCCCTAAGAACTTCATTAATTAGATCCTGAAATACCGCCGGGGCATTACAGAGACCAAAAGGCATTACAGTATACTCATAGTGCCCATATCGAGTATTGAACGCAGTCATCCACTCGTGTCCCTGCTGAATTCTCACCAAGTTATAAGCACCTCTAAGGTCTAACTTAGTGAAAATCTTAGAACCCTTTAATCGATCAAAAAGCTCGGTGATCAAGGGCATCGGATAGGCATTTCTAATGGTTATCTTGTTCAGGCCTCGGTAGTCAATGCAGGGTCTTAAAGAACCATCCTTCTTTTTAACAAAAAAAAATCCAGCCCCAGCAGGAGAGGAGGATCTCCTAATGAACCCTTTGTCTAGGTTTTCACGAATATACTCCTCTAAGACTAAGTTCTCATTCGTAGACAAAGGGTATACATGACCCCTGGGAGGCATAGTACCAGGAAGTAAATTAATTTTGCAATCAAAAGGCCTATGTGGTGGTAAGGTATCAGCCTTTCCCTTGTCAAATACCGCCTTTAAATCTAGATACAAGGACGGTATCTGTAATTTAGTAGAGTCGGTAGAGTTATTAAGTGTGTTAACACTACAGAGAGGTGACACTTTCTTTAAACAACTCTCTTGACAACCCTGACCCCACAAAACTATTTCCCCTGATTTCCAATCTATAACGGGGTTATGTCTCTTAAGCCAGGAGTATCCCAGGACTATGGGAACAGAAGGAGATGAAATGAGTAGTAGAGATATCTCCTCCTTGTGTAGAATACCAGTAGTTAAGTTAAGAGGTGTGGTCTCCCGGAAAATCACAGGCTCAACTAAAGGTCTACCATCAATGGCTTCAACAGCCAAGGGTGTCTTCCTTAAGTGGGATGGGATAGCGTGTTTGGTGAGAAAAACTTGATCGATAAAGCTCTCAGCGGCTCCGGAGTCTATCAATGCCATAGTCTCTAAGGTTCCCCTCTCCCAAGTTAAAGAGACGGGTAATAGGAGTCTATGTTCTTTGTAGTTATGAGTAGAGGACAAAATCGAAACACCCAAGGTCTGTCCTCTAGAGAAACTTAGGTGCGAGCGTTTCCCGGACGACTGGGACAGTTCAAACGTAAGTGACCTCTGACTCCACAATACATACACAGTCCCTTCTCCTGTACTGTCTCTCCTCCTCTGACAGGCGAGTAAGGCCTAACTGCATAGGTTCTGGAAACTGTGGAGTTTTGGTTTCAGGACTTTGAAATGATGGAGCTAGTCTAAAGGAAGATCTACCGGTTCTATCTCGAGTGTTCTGCCTCTCCCTTAGACGTTCGTCAATGCGAGAGATAAAGGAAATTAAGTCCTCCAAGTTCTCGGGAAGCTCTCTTGTCGCTACCTCGTCAAGTATTACATCGGATAATCCATTTAAAAATACGTCTATATAGGCCTGTTCATTCCACTTCACCTCTGCCGCCAAAGACCTGAACTCTAGTGCGTAATCCACAAGTGTTCGGTTGTCTTGTCTAAGGCGCAACAGTAATCTAGCTGCATTGACCTTCCTGCCAGGGGGGTCAAAAGTTATTTTAAAAGCAGCTACAAAGGCATTATAGTTATAGACTAATGGATTATCATTCTCCCACAACGGATTAGCCCATCTCAGAGCCTTCTCAATGAGTAAGGTGATAATAAATCCCACTTTTGCCCTATCAGTAGGGTAGGAACGGGGCTGTAGCTCGAAATGAATACTGATCTGGTTCAAAAAGCCACGACACCTCTCAGGAGAACCAGCATAACGTACAGGTGGGGTAACTCGGGAAGAAGCACCTACAGTAGCTACCTCTAGCCCTGAACCCACGGGAGGAACAGAAGTATTACGCATCTCCTCAGGTGGATTAATAGGACGTGATAGTAACGCCTGTAGTGCTAGTGCCATCTGATCCATCCTATGCTCCATGGCGTCAAACCTAGGATCAGGAGAACCAAGCTGACAATTTGTACCTGCAGGATCCATGGCCCTGTCGTAATGTCAGGATCGGGTCAGGGATCCAACACGCAGGGTACAAAGAGTAGCAGATACGTATACTGGACCTTAGAATGGCCGGACTTAACGTAAAACTACGTATAGAATGGTCAGGGACAAGCCGAGGTCGAGGAAACGAGAAGACAGATAAGCGAGAGACAAGCCGGGTCAAGGATAACAGAAAGACAGGTAAGTAATAACAAAGCCGGGTCAGAACCAAAAGACAAGAGGATACAAGAGCACTGTGTGACTAGGCTGACTAGAACCACGACAGGGCAATGAGTGAATGGGAGAAACAGAGTTAAATACCCTGGATCAGTGATTAGACCCGCCTCCGACGAGTCCTGACTGGCTTCCAGTCAATTGAGTGACAGGTCGGTCCGGACTGACGTCATGACGTCGAGCACTGTGCGTGACGTTATAAAAGGGGACGGATCCCTCGCGGCCGGCGTGTGAGTGACTAGGAGAGCCGCGAGGGATGGAGGAAGCAGCCCTGCCGGAAGGATAAACTACTAAGTTTCTACCTCTTTCGGAGGTAGAGACCTCAGGTACCCTGACACACACACAGGTTAAAATTGCAATTAAAGGTTATTTTCCCTATACCTGTGGCTTTTTAAATTGAAATTAGTGTCTGTGTATACTTAGTCAATGAGTTTATTAGCTCTCACGTGGATGCACTGAGCAGGCTAGATACTGAGCCATAGAGAGCAGAAAAGAACTGTCAAAAGACCTGCGTAACAAGGTACTGGAACTTTATAAAGAATGAAAAGGATAAAAAAATATATCCAAATCTTTGAAAATGCCAGTCAGTACTGTTCAATCAGTTATTAAGAAGTAGAAAATCAGGGTATCGCTTAATACCAAGCCATGGTCAGGTAGAACAAGAAAGATTTCAGCCACAACTGCCAGAAGAAATGTTCGGGATACAAAGAAAAACCCACAGATAACCTCAGGAAAAATATGGTGTGGTTGTTTCAAGGAGCACAATACAACGGTACTTGAACAAAAATGAGCTGCATGGTTGAGTTGTCAGAAAGAAGCCTTTACTGCAACAATGCCAAAAGAACGCCTAATTACAGTATGCCTGACAACACGTTGACATGCCTCACAGCTTTTGGCACACTGTCATTTGGAGTAACGAGACGAAAATAGAGCTTTATGGTCACAACCATAAGTGGTATGTTTGGAGAGGGTGCAAGAAGACCTATAATGAAAAGTATACCATTGACACTGTGAAGCATGGTGGTGGCTCACTGATATTTTCCTTTTTTTTGGGGGGGGGGGAGGTGAGGCACTGGGAATCTTGTGAAAATTGATACAAGATGAATGCAGCATGTTATCAGAAAATACTGGCAGATAATCTGCATTCTTCTGCACAAAGGCTCTTGGACTTTCCAGCATGACAATGACCCTAAGCACAAGGTCAAGCTGATCCTCCAGTGGTTACAGCAGAAAAAGGTGAAGGTTCTGGCGTGGTCATCACAGGCTCCTGACTAGAGTTGAGCGAACCCGAACCGCAAAGTTCGGGTTCGTACCGAACATTACAGTTTTTGGACCCCGGAACCGAACACGGACATTTCGGTGTATGTTCGGGTTGGAGTTCAGTGTTCGGCGATTTTAATGACACGTTTTGAAAGGCTGCAGGGCAGCCAATCAACAAGCGTTTGACTTGTTTGCCCTTAGAAACCATCACAGCCATGCCTACTAATAATATGTGATTGGCCAGTGCAGTATGTGACCCAGCCTCTATATATAAGCTGGAGTCACGTAACGCCGCATGTCACATGAGCTCTTATTAGTGTAGGGACAGGATGCTGCAGCTGTGAGGGACAGCTTAGGAAAGAATTCTGGTGTTGAATCTGCAAACTACAGCTATTATTCAAACTACAGCGATTATTTAAACTAGAGCAATTATTTTAGTGGGTGCTACACTACATTTTTGTACCCTGTCCTAAGCCCAATGCAACAGAGAGTGCAGTGCACTTGCAACTGCATGTGTGCCAGGCACATAACTTTAATCCTGTTCTGGTAGCTCAGTGGGCAACATCTAGGCATTTTTAAATACTGCAATTTTTGGGGTGCTAAATAGTACATTTGCGTACTGCATTTTTTGCAGTCTAATAAAACCCTTAATACTACTGTTAAAATCACACTTTTTTGTGCTAAATAGTACATTTGCGTCCTGCGGTGCACTTCATATCTGAGAGTCAAATAGAACCGTCAAACAATGTGCTTACAGCGCACTTTGAAAAATTCTAATTTTTTTGGGTGCTAATGCTAAATAGTACATTTGCGTTCTGCGGTGCACTTCATATCTGAGAGTCAAATAGAACCGTCAAATACTGTGCTTACAGCGCACTTTGAAAAATTCGAATTGTTTTGGGTGCTAATGCTAAATAGTACATTTGCATCCTGCGGTGCACTTCATATCGGAGAGTCAAATAGAACCATCAAATGCTGTGCTTACAGCGCACTTTGAAAAATTCTAATAGTTTTGGGTGCTAAATAGTACATTTGCGGCCTGCGGTACACTTCATATCTGAGAGTCAAATAGAACCGTCAAATACTGTGCTTACAGCGCACTTTGAAAAATTCAAATTGTTTTGGGTGCTAATGCTAAATAGGACATTTGCGTCCTGCGGTGCACTTCATATCTGAGAGTCAAATAGAACCATCAAATACTGTGCTTACAGCGCTCTTTGAAAAATTCTAATTGTTTTGGGTGCTAAATAGTACATTTGCGGCCTGCGGTGCACTTCATATCTGAGAGTCAAATAGAACCGTCAAACACTGTGCTTACAGCGCAGTTTGACCCATTCAAATTTTTAGGGTGATAAAAAGTAAATAAATTTGGGGTGTGCACTTCATATCTGAGAGTTAAATAGAACCGTCAGATACTGTGGTTACAGCTCAGTGTGACCAATTCAAAATTTTTTGGTGTGTTAAATAGTACATTTGCGGCCTGCACTTCATATCTGAGAGTCAAATAGAACCGTCAAATACCAATATAACAATATTGTAATTCGGGGGCAATACCCTACAAGTCAAACTGAGAGGTCAGTTTATAGGGAAAACTGTTGCCTGGATACAATTCTAAAACAATTCCCATATGTCCTTTGCAGAGTTTACATGCTGGAAAAACACAGGTGCCAACTACTGTGGCTTTCTGCAGTGTGCAGACTGGTAAGGAGGGCAGGGTTGAGGAGTGGGTGTAAGATGATGTGGAGGCACAGAGGCACCAGCACAGGATAAGAGGGAGCAGGGTGCAAAAGCGGAGCAGCCGTCCCCTAGTGCTCATCGACATGTATTAGCTCGAGAATTACCACAGTTATCCGAGTAACAGATGGAGCGATCAAAGGATCCATAATAGAGTTGAGAGAACCCGAACTGCAAAGTTCGGGTTCGTACCAGATTTAACAAGCCATTCGAAGTTTCACATTGAGGGCAGCAGTCCGGTGACCGGGACCCAGACACTGTCTGGGCGGCGGTCGGACGACCGGGACCCAGTATGCCTGATGTTGAAGTTAGGAGTCCCAGTGTGGAATGGATTAGCAGGGTCTGGTGCAGGGTAACCGCATGACCCCTGGTGTTGAGCACCAGCAATTGTGCGGCCACATACCAGGACCCTGATGCAGCTTCAGTAAAAAGACCACTGGATACCAGAAGCCATCACCAGACTGATCCGCAACTTGGAACAGGATGTGACATTCACTGTAGCGGCTATTCGCACTTTCAGCGTTCTCACTCTGCTGCTGCTCGCCTGTCTGCACTGCAGCGTAACTTTGGCCTTCCCGCTCACCACCTCATATGCGATGTGCCCACAAGGTGGAACTCCACCTTGCACATGCTGGAGAGACTGTGCGAGCAGCAGCAGGCGATAGTGGAGTGTCAGCTGCAGCACGCATGGGTCAGTCACTCTGCACCAGACTTACCCTCCAATTGATCCTAGTTAAAGGATTTCAAGTGGACTCCTTACAATTACAGGGCCTCTAAAGAGTCCTGTATTGTTATTTGTTGTCACTACCTCCCCGCGTCGGGAGTGGGTAATTTGCACGCCTGCTGACTTCCTGGGATGTGGTAGCCATTTCTCAGGCTCCCTCTCCGGAATCACCCTGTTACCCGTGGTCACCATGGTAGGCACAGAAAGTCCATGAAGAGTTGATAGGGCAGACACCGTATGCGTTGTCACCGTCACGGAAACGTGCGATTGGCCCAAGGTGCCTGCGCAACTAAAAGATCTCCACTAATAGGTAGCTGATGGAGGGGGGGCCCTGTGCTGGTCCCTTCTCTTCCCCACTCTCTGGCAGACATCTGGCAGTACTGCCTCAGATCCTGAGAGATGCCTGGCCAGAAGAAGCTGTGGGTGAGCCGAAACGCGGTCCGGCTTCTGCCCAAATGCCCTGCCAAGGGGATATCGTGAGATAGCTTCAGCAGCTCATACCCATACTTCTTGGGTCTGGGGCTGGCGGTCTCTCAACAGCCGTGTCGTTGGGGAGCCCATTGAAAAAGTGCTCTAGCATGACGAGCAGGGTGATCTCCTCCGGGAACTTGGCTTGATGGGAGTTGAGCCAGTTCTTGGAGGCCCTTGAGATGCGGCATGCCCACTCCGCTTGGGAGTCCTTCTCCACTTTCCGGGTCTCCCTATACTTTCGGCGGTATTGCTCGGGGGTGACCGCATAGCAGGCCAGAAGGATTTGTGTAACAAAGGGATAGTCTCTGATCTGCTCTTCTGGTACAGTCTGGTAAATATCCGCTGCCTTCTCCACTAGTTTGCTGGCCAGGATGGTGACCCAGTCGCTGGGGTCCACGTCTTGGAGTAGGCACTGGCTTGTAAAAAGTCATCAATGCCTTCTTCTGCTTCCTTGAACTCTTTGAAGGCATTGTATGGTAGCTTGTGAGCCAGGGTGGTTGTGCTTCCCAGCGCCCTCTGCTCCCTTCTTCCTTCATCTGGGTTCATGTAGGTCACCCTCTGTCTATTGGCAGGGACATAGGCTTGCACCTCGAAAAAGGTCCTGCTGACAATCTCCTCTGAGGGTGGCTCTTGGTAATATGTCAGGCGCCGTTCCACCTCTTTGCGCACTTCCTCCTCATCCCCGGCCCCTGGCTGGGGTTCGTTGCCTCACTGTGTGCCTGGTCGTCCTCCATGAGCACAGCAGTCAATTTGGCCTTGTTACGCCCACCAGGCGTTATTCCTCTGGCTCCACACAAGTCCTGCAGTGTAGGTCGCTTTAGAGCACTGTAGTCCATGGGTCTGTTGGCAGGGACATGGGATCCCACCGCTTGCCAACAATTGAAGCGGGATTTGGGTACCCGATGGTTATCCCCTTTGATTAGAATAGATCAGATCCATTTCCCCAGTAACCGGATGGAACACAGTTCCAGGATCCAACGTTTGACAATCTTTATTTGGGTACACAGCTTTGCCTCCTGTTGCCTCCTCCTCCTACTCCGCTTCCTCCTCCTCTACCACCTCCTCATCCGGTCAGCGTAACACCTTCACCACCAACTTCAGCACAGCCAGGGGGAATCGACAGCAGGCTGTTTTAAAACTCATATGTTTGAGGGGAAAACCCCACACCGCGCAGGAGCTGTGGACAGGCATGGAACAACAGACGATGAGTGGTTGTTGCAACTGAGCCTAAAGCCCGGCCTGGTGGTGTGCAAAATCTCAGAGCAGCTCTGGGCCTAGCCGGTTTGACGCACATCCCTTGCCTGGCGCATGTGCTGAATTTGGTAGTGCAGAAATTCCTGAAAAACTACCCATATATATCACAGCTGCTGCAGAAAGTGCTTGCCGTCTGTGCGTGCTTTCGGCGTTCTCACTCTGCTGCTGCTCGCCTGTCTGCGCTGCAGGGTAACGTCGGCCTTCCCGCTCACCACCTCATATGCAACGTGCCCACAAGGTGGAACTCCACCTTGCACATGCTGGAGAGACTGTGCGAGCGGCAGCAGGCGATAGTGGCGTTTCAGTTGCAGCGCGCATGGGTCAGTCGCTCTGCGGAACAGCACCACTTCACCTGCAATGAGTGGGCCTCCATGCGAGACCTGTGTCCCATGTTGCGCTGTTTCGAGTACTCCACCAACATGGCCAGTGCCGATGACGCCGTTCTCAGCCTTGCTTCAATGTCTCCTTGAAAAAATGCTTCGGGCGATGATGGAAGAGGATGTGGCACAGGAGGAAGAGGAGGAGGAAGAGGGGTCATTTCCATGGTTCTCAGGCCAGTCATTCACAAGTGGCTCGGAGGGTGAGTTCCTGCACCAGCATAGGCTAGGTACACAATTGTCCAGCATCTCCACGCTGTCCCATGGAAGTGTTCAGCTGTCCATCTCCCAAACACTGAAGTTAAAGAGGAAGTACCCACCTAGCCACCCGCAATCCCTGGCCCTGAATGCCAGCATTTCAAAATTTGTTGCCTTTGAAATGCTGTCATTCCATCTGGTGGAGACGGACAGTTTTACAAACCTGATGGCGTTATTGGACTGCAAGAAATGCACCGCAGGCCTCCAATGTTTCTTTTTTTTATATGTCCCAATATTTTGGGGGCTACCCCAATTAAAAAAAATCTATATATATATATATATAAAAAACAGTGTTGGCTACCTCCTCCACCGCTGCTTCCACCTACACCACCATGGTCACCGCCTCCTCAACCTATGAGTCACTTAGTATAAACTATGTACACAATAGCAGAGGCTTGTGAAGGCCTTTTCTCCATGCATCAGGAGTTGAGCTCAGTTTGAACAATGAAAGAGAATACCTTGCACTCCAACCCTCTCTCAAATTGATAATTATGTTGATCCTCCTGACAGCCATGCTTTAGATTTTGATTTATGTTCTTCCAAAGCTAAAATCAAAGATTCCACCTAGTGCTATTTTATGGCTCAGCTGCATTTTGAATTTGTATGTATTTTATGTTATTTAAAGTGATTTCCCTATCCACATTTGTTTGCAGGGCACTTGTCCTACTCTTACCCCCATTTTACTTCCTTTTGCAGCCCTCTAGCCCTTTCCAGGACTTTTTTTAGAGGCATTTTAGTGCACAAAAGTTTGAGTCCCCATTGACTTCAATGGGGTTCAAGTTCGTGGTCAAATTCGGGGTCAAGTTCAATCCAGAACCCGGACTTTTTTCAAAGTTCGGACGAACCCGTCGAACCCGAACATCCAGGTGTCCGCTCAACTCTAATCCTGACCTAAATATCATCAAGCCACACTGGGGTGAATTAGGGGGCAATACACATTATTGAGAACTAAGGGTATACAGACTTTTGAACTAGGGTAATTTAATTTTTCCATTCTGTTATAACCTACAGTTGCATATGAATCCCATAATAAATAAAATAAATGTGTTTTGCCTGCTCATTCATGTTTTCTTTAAAAATGGTTTATATATTACCAATTCTATAAGGGTATGCAAATTTTTGAGCACAACGGGATAATTCAAAGAACTACTGTAATAAACAAAAATAAGGTTAAAAAAGTAAGGGTAACCATAAGGGACTAAAATGTCTAATTGAAAGAGTTATGCATTAAAAGGGGCAATGCAGATTATATTATTAAGTGTATATAAAATGATCTGGACATAAAAAAATATTAATTGTATGAAATAACACAACTGTGGACCTATAAAAAAAATATATAAGTGGCGGGACGTCAGGAGAAATGGACAATAGAAAAAAAAGGAGGTGGATTATTATTAATAATCATACTAAAACAATTCATATTAATTAAAAATATTATTATTTTTATTTTTTTATTTTTTTGTATTCTTTATTTTTCAGTGCCATAGTATTGGCACAGACATTTCTTCACTTGCCACAACAGCAATGAGTGAACCTGTATGCTAAACATGTCAATACATTGAATTGGCTAAAACATAGCATGCACATTTTTAGTATGATGGACTGTTAAGTTATAACGATTGGCTTACTTTAGTATGTGTGTGAGCTAGGCTGTGAGGTGCACTGGGGTGGCTCATCCACTGGGTGTTATCTATTGTGGTTTGGGCGTTTGTGAGCCGTCTGGCTCGCCACCTGGCGTTGTTTGTTGCGTGTACCTAAGACATTGTGTCATCTGCCTGTCTACCCCGTATGGTAGAAGGTGCCTAGTGTTCCCCGATAGAGTCGGGTGTATTTAGTCATAGGGCAGCTGGGTTACAGGTGGGGGTTCAGGCATGTGGAAGTGTGTCAGGCGGGGCTGGTGGTGCACTAGCACCGATGTCTAGTCACTATGTGGTACTATAGTCTGTCTGGTTCCTGAGTGTTTTGAGCCAGTGTAGGGTGGTCTTTGACCTAGCTGGTAGGTGTCGTCTATCTGGGGACGGGTTGTGGTTCGAAGCGTGGTTATCTATTCTGTAGGTTTATAGGGGTACGCCCATTGTGTCCGTGCACCTTGGTTATGTGTTCCCTATGTGTTGAGGTCTAGGTGTGGGGTGTAGCACTTTGTGTTGATTGTGCCCTTTAACCCCAGGGCATTGGGGGGGGGGGGAGTGCAGGGCTGTCGCCATGCTATTGGTGACTAGGAATGAGCGTGCGGTTGGCATCTCAGAGCATAGATTCTGTGTGATGAGAAATATTGCGAGAGCCGTGTGTACAGTGAAAGGAAGATCTCAACATATAAATAAAAATAAAAGGAGCAGAAAGGAAATCAGGAGCAACAATATTATAAACTTCAAGTCCGTTCTTTTGGACGAGATCAGGTTTCCGGCTCTCATCCTCCTCTGCGCGTGGGAGAGGGGGAGTCCTCTGAGTCACTCTTGCGGGTGTTGGGTGTGCCTGGGATGGGAAACCCTTGCAGAGTGAGGTCCAGGGCTGTTATGAAGGCAGGGCCGTTCGCAGGGTCAGTTGCCTTGTATGTTTTCCCTTCCTGCGTGACTAGCAGCGATCTGGGGGTGGACCACCGGTATGATAGTCCTGCTTTTTGGAGAAGTCTAGTGATGGGCTGCATTTCCTTGCGCCATATTAGAGTAGATCTGCTTAAGTCCTGAAAAGAGGAGATGTTGCTGCCTTCAAATTTGTACGGCGTCTTCCCCTTAAGGGCAGCTAGTTGGACCATTTTGTCCGTAGGCACCGTAGGATGACGTCGCATGGTGCTGCGGTAGGGGCTTGCGGGGATTTGGTAATCCTATAGACCCCATCGAAGGAAAATAGTTTTGTTTGTCGAGTTGGGAGAAGGGTTGATGCCAGTCTTCTGATATAGTGTGGTAGTTCCTCCAAAGGTACTGCCTCTGAGATCCCCCTGAGTTTAATGTTCTTTCTTCTGCCCCTATCATCTAGTATGCTGACTTGGTTTACTATGTTGAGCTGATTAGCTTGCATCTGTTGTACCTGGTCACGTAATGTGTTCAGGTCTTGTTTCAGGCCTAGGACATCTGTCTCAGTCGTGTGGGTGCGGGCTGTCAGCGTTTGTACCTCTGTTTGGAGTGCTGCCAAGTCGGCTTCCCACATTTGGCGGAGGTTCCGTTGGAGGGTAGTCAGCATATCCTGGATGCCCCCCTTTGTTGCCGGAGCCCCTTCTTCCGCCCTGTTTGGGGTATAAGTCCCCTTTTCTGCTGGGGCTTGGTGGCGGCGAGTGTCTATTTCCTCCGCCTGGTGAGTCTGGGCTGGGGCCGGCATTGGTGTTCGCAGTAACTGGCTAATGTCCCGGTGAGCTTGTGGGGTTGATGGCGGTTGTTTCTGCAGCTTCCTCCCCATTTCTTCTGCAGAGGGTGCTTTCTGGGTCGGATCAAGCGTATAGAGACTGCCCCACACCTCCGGGGTCCACTCCAGCTCGAGTGCGCTGCTTCCCGCGTGTTAGGCCTTAGGGCCGCGGCTGCGGGTTTTTCGTGTCGCGGTGTGAAAGAACGGCATTGGCGTATTCCGTACGGTGCCCTCCGTTCTTATCTGGCGCTTTCGTGTGTCTTTGGGGTGCGATGTGCGCGATATTTGCGGGATTCTAGACTATTTTGCCGGAGCTATGGAATATGGCGACTGCTCCCTTGTGTAGTCAGGCTCCGCCCCCCATTATTTATTTTTAATAAATAATAATTATTGTTAGAGGAAAAAATTAATAAAAAGACCAGAAATTGAGTGAATCGTGTTTTGTAAGCCACATGACATCTCACATACATTTTTATATGATTTTATTTTTATTTTTATTTTATATATATATATATATATTTGTTTTTTATTATTTAAATAGTTATTTTCGTCCTTACACTTAAGAGTCTTTGGTCCTGATATTTTGCATCTTGGGTCTGGAAAAAGGGGACTTGCTACTCTGTAATTGGAAAACAGTGCACAAACGTGGAGCCAGTATTCTATTGGTCCATAGAAGAGGTTGTGCTGCCGCAACAAAGGCACAGAAATGCTTACTTTCAGAGCCATGACGTTAAAAAGGATAAAAACATTGTAAGCAAGCTTTATTCTCATATTTTTTTTATTTTTTTCACCTTATCACAGCAATATTGCACTATTGTATTTTCTCTTTTTCTTTTTATACATGTGAACAATCCTTTCTCCAAGTTTATATATAGGGGTGAGCGTTTTTATATTTGCATGTGATTGCATTAAGCGTTGCACTTGACACTTTAGTGTTCTACAGGTGGTGGTTTATCACCTAAACATTGGATCTCCAGTAACCACGAACATGTGCCTCTGTGTATGAGAGAAAATTGAGACCTATATTGCTTAATTTAGAAAACTCCCAGCACAGAGGCGGTTGTCACAAATAACCCTAAAATACAGTGTAAAAACATTAAGTACCCCCAGAAAGCTGGTCTTCAAGCGCCCAGTCCTGTAGAATAGCGGGAGGATGCATGCTAAGTTTAGAGGAGACAACTAGGATGATTATATGGCCCTTTGTGGTAATCTTCATGGTTTCTTTACAGAACGAATGCATGATCCTCCACGGGGTGGTTCATGTGAACTTTGGTTGCAACAGAGAAAGCTATTTTGGAAATATGAGTTGCAGAAGCTGCTACCCAAGGGCCTTAATGAGGACATGGATTTATCTCCTCTGGTATATTTCCATCGCCCTTCAAACATTTAACTGTAACCCCAATTCTAAAGAAGCCCAATCTTGACCCTAACTCCCCATCCAACTATCGTCCTATCTCGCTACTGCCTTTTGCATCCAAGATCCTTCCAAGAATTGTGTATGCAAGATTGACAGACTTCCTCGAGTCCAACTCTCTGCTAGACCCGCCCTGGGCCCCCTCTATAATCCAATATGTACATGTAGAAATATACATGGGTGTGTGCACTAAAGAATTCATTTTTGTGTTTTGTGAATCCAACGTTGTGTTTGTGTGAGTAGTGCCACTGTTTATATTCATGTAGCGGAAGTGTGCGTGAAACAAAAACTGTATATCTTTATAGACCAGATGTATTTGTGTGCATTGTAGGAATACAGTAGCGATTTTGTATTTTGTGTAGAGCATCGATGTATTTAGGGATGTGTGAATTCAAAAGAATATTTGTGTGTAATAATAATGTGTGCAGATGCAGTGTTATTGAATATTTGTATGGACTGTGTTAGTGAGTGCAAGAATGTTTTTGTGAGACATGCATGTGTCTGTATTTGTATGTGCGTACAATTGTACTTCACTGGATGTTACTGTGTGCATGTATTGTTGTATTTAAGAAGTATGTCTATACAGGGGTGTATTTAACCAAATTTCATAGTGTAACTTATCTTCCCATTCTCTATCATTCTCTTACAAAGCACTTTTGTCTATCTGATCCCCAGAGGCTTTGCTAGGTGGATCTAGCCCCCCAAAATACATTTTACATTAAGCTCGCCCAATGAATAACCCCAACGCCACCGTAAAAAAATAAAAAATAAAAAAATAAAATATATATGAACAAATAAAGAAACAAATAATAGAGAAACAAATACATTTATACAAAAGGATAGCAGTCTAAGGACTTTTTACAAAATTAAAATGTTATTTTTATTACTAGCTATCAATAAAATGTAAGCATTTCATTTTTTTAAAGCCAGTTTTCCATGAGGAATTAATACAAATGCATAGACACACACTAATACACATATGCAGTCATGCACTCACAATTAATACACAATTACACATATACATGCAAACTGTTACACATACTCAGAGATGCACACACCACATATACCCAGACCTATACACATATACAATATGTTGCCTAAGTACACACGCTTACACATATAGACATACACACATTCAATAAACAAAACAAAAACAAGGCCCAAACCACTAGCCTATCAGATATTGTTCCTATATAGGGTTAACCCATACATTTCTGGCCCAGAAGGAGTTAATTATTTATATTATAGTTGCCAAGTAATTAAATCCAGAAGGGGTTCACTTATTTATATACCAGGGGCTAGGGGATGCCTAATCCTCTGGCCCTAAAATTGTTAACATTGCCTTTTGAAGTGTCCTGATGTCCCAAAGTCCTAGCTAACCCTCCTAATAAGTCCTCTCACCATTTATCCTGTAATAAAATAGTTCTACTTACCTGTTGCAGTCTTGATTCTCTGGTTTCACAGGAGGAGCACAGCCAGCCTTCCGGGAGCTCTGAGCAGCTTGCACTGTGACTGCAGTGAGAGAGCAAGCCACCAGGAGCTGGGCAGAGTATGGAGCTGGCAGCATTTGGACCTAAAGCGTTAGTACACAGTAATTTTTACAATTTCCCCATTTGTTTCTTCTAAACTCCCTTTTCTTACCTTAAACTGCCTGTCCTCCCTTCTGTTCGGGCTCCTTTCAGCATGGCCGGGACTCTTTGTTTTGAGAGGCGGGGATATGATGTAAAATCCTATCCCCGCCTCCATCCACATATACTGTGACAGGCTGCATTTCATAAATAAGTTTAAAAAAAATACAATACACTGGGGTGACCTGCTGACCATTTGGTCCATAACTTTTACTGCACCCGGGCCCCTGACTGCCATGGGCCCTCGGTCTCTGTCCGAAGTTCCCTAGTGGTCAGTCCGCCCCTGTCGTGGTCACTACTCTATCCTAATTCTCCTTGACCTGTCTGCGGCTTTTGACACTGTTGATCATCAACAGCTTCTTCTCATCCTCCGCAATATTGGTCTGCAAGATATTGCTCTCTCCTGGTGCTCCTCCTACCTCTCCCAGCGCTCTTTCAGTGTTTCTTTCTCTGGCTCTGCTTCTTCTCCCCAACTCCTCTCTGTTGGTGTCCCCCAAGGTTCAGTCCTTGGTACCCTACTGTTCTCCATCTATACTGCCTCCCTTGGTAAACTCATTAGCTCCTTTGGCTTCCAATATCATTTCTATGCAGATGACACGCAAATCTACCTGTCCTCTCCTGATCTCTCCCCGTCCCTCTTGACTAGTGTCTCTGACTGCCTCTCTGCTGTTTCTTACTGGATGGCTGCCCACTTCCTTAAGCTAAACTTGACCAAAACTGAAATTCTGGTCTTTCCTCCCTCAAGTGTTGTTACTCTTGTGTCTGTCTCCCTCCAAGTCAACGGTGCTACCATCAGCTCCACCACACAGGCTCACTGCCTAGGTGTTCTCTTTGACACCGACTTCTCCTTCAAGCCTCATATTCAATCTATCGCCAAATCCTGTCATTTCCATCTCAAAAACATTGCGCGCATGCGCCCCTACTTAACGCCAGATGCGACTAAGGTGTTGGTCCATTCCGCTGTCCTTTCGCCTTGACTACTGTAATCCGCTTCTCAGTGGTCTTATGTGCTCCCAACTTGCGCAGTTACAGTCCATAATGAATGCGGCAGCGAGGCTCATCTTCCTGTCCGCCCGCACCTCCTATGCCTCACCCTTCTGTCAGTCCCTACATTGGCTTCCTATAAAATATAGAGCTCAATTTAAAATTCTGGTTCTTGCTTTCAAATCTCTACATAATGCTGCTCCCACCTATCTATCCTTCCTTATACACAAGTATGTCCTGTCCAGGCCCTTACGATCTGCTGAAGACTTAAGTCTATCTTCTGTCCGTACTCCCACCTCTGATGCTCGCCTTCAAGATTTCTCGAGGGCTGCACCGTTCCTGTGAAACTCGCTTCCCTTCTCCGTTAGATGCTCACCCAGTCTCCACTCCTTAAAAAAATCGTTAAAAGCCCACTTCTTCATAAAAGCGTATCAATTAAACTGCTAATAGCTCCAAACTGATTCCTCTTCTGCAACTGTCACTAGTGTAATACTATCCTTACCTTTTTGTGTAATTTTACCCCACTCCCCACAAAATTTTTTTTTGTTTTTATCTTGCCATCTTCTATAAAAATATTTAAATCTAAAAACAAAATTTCTTGATTACTCCATGTACTCGTTAATTTTATACCCCAATTATTGGAACTTAAAAATTCTTGTATGGATTCTACCCCCCCTTTCCAGATAAAAAAGATATCATCAATGTAACGGCCATAGGAAACCAAGCTCTCCCCCCAGCCATGTCCCTCATAAACATGCAAAAGTTCCAAGTAGGACATAAAAATATTGGTTACATTGATGATATCTTTTTTATCTGGAAAGGGGGGGTAGAATACTTACAAGAATTTTTTTAAGTTTTTTAAATTCCAATAATTGGGGTATAAAATTAACGAGTACTTGGAGTAATCAAGAAATTTAGTTTTTAGATTTAAATATTTTTATAGAAGATGGCAAGATAAAAACAAAAAAAAATTTTAAAGCAGTAGATGCTAACAGTTTTATTAATAGAGAAAGTTGTCATTTTAGCCCTTGGCTGGAAAACGCACCAAAAGGGACAATTTTTACGTATTAGGAGGAACTGCACGGATTTGAAGAATTATGAAAGCCAATCAAATAAAATTAAGAGGGATTTTCTAGAAAAAGGTTACGAAGAAGAAAGATTGAAAGAAACAAGACTAAGAGTTAACCCCTTCAGGACCGGCCTGTTTTTGCGATGTTTGTACGTTAAGGACCAGAGCAGTTTTAACACTTTTGTGGTGTTTGTGTTTAGCTGTAATTTTCCGCTCTCTCATTTACGGTTCCCATACAAGTTATATACTGTTTTTTTCACGACAAGAAGGGCTTTCTTTACATACCAGTATATATATTATGTCATATATTGTATTTAAAAAAAATAATAAAATATGGTGAAAAATAAAAAAAAAAACATGTTTTTGGACTTTTACTTGAAAAATCTTTTACTTATCTACAAAAGCTAATGAAAAAAACTGCTAAATAGATTCAAAATTTTGTCCCGAGTTTAAAAACACCCAGTGTTTACATGCTTTATTGCTTTTTTTTGCAAGTTATAGGCCTATAAATACAAGTAGGAAATTGCTGTTTCAATATATATATATTTTAAATGTATCAATAGTGACATTGTTACACCGTTATCTGTCATAAATCCCTGAAACACACCTAACATGTACATATTTTTTAAAGTAGACAACCCAGGGTATTCAAAATGGGGTATGTCCAGTTTTTTTTAGTAGCCACCTAGTCACAAACACTGGCCAAAGTTAGCATTTATATTTGTTTGTGTGTTAAAAATGCAAAAAACGCTAACTTTGGCCGGTGTTTGTGACTAAGTGGCTACTAAAAAAAGCTGAACATACCCCATTTGCAATACCTTGGGTTGTCTTCTTTTGCAAATGGTATGCCATCATGGGGCTAATTCTCATTCCTTGGCTACCATACGCTCTCAAAGGCAACCTAACCAATCTGACAAATTTCAATAAAAAAAAAAAAAGTAAAATCAAGCCTTATATTTGACCCTGTAACTTTCACAAACACTATAAAACCTCTACATGTGGGGTACTGTTATACTCAGGAGACTTCGCTGAACACAAATATTAGTGTATCAGAACAGTAAAATATATCACAGCAATAATATCCTCAGCGAAAGAGCTGTTTGTGTGTGAAAAATGCAAAAAACTTCACTTTCACTGACAATATCATCGCTGTGATATGTTTTACTGTTTTGAAACACTAATATTTGTGTTCAGCGAAGTCTCCCGAGTAAAACAGTACCCCCATGTACAGGATTTAGGGTGTCATAGAAAGTTACAGGGTTAAACACAGTGCTAGCAAATTAAATTATCTGGACTTTTGGCCTGGGTTGGCAGGCAGGTCCCTCAAATTGCAATCATTAAAATTACTTAATTAGGTAAAAATATTACATAAATATGCACGTAGAATTTTAATATATATACATATTTATATATTTGACGTCTACGTGTATATTTATGAAATTATTTATGTAATTATGTATGTGGACATATGTATATTTCGTATTATTTTTATTTATTTATTTATACATAGATATATATATCATTACATTCTAAGTGTATTTTGATATAAATATATATATATCAATATCAAAATACTGTTAGAATAAAACTGAATATATATATATAATTTTTTTTTAATTATTAAAAATTATTTTTATTTTTTGTTATTTATTTTTATTAACATATTATTTGTATTTTATAATAATATATATATACCATATATATAGTTATTATATATATTGTATATATTCGTGTGTAATTTAAATATAAGTGTATTTTTATAATTATATACGTATATATAAATATAAAAATACACTTAGTGTGACATTATATATATGATATATATACATATATTATATATAGGTATATATAGATATAATACATGTATATATAGCATATATATACACATATTATTATTTTTTTTACACAGATTTTTTTTTTTACACTTTATTTTATTATTTTACAGATGCAGGGAGACTGCCTGTCAGCACAGACAGTCCCCCTGCAGGCAGACACATGGACACCTATTGCGGTCATGTGATCGAGTGATCACATGGCCGTGGGGTCCTGATCTGCCGAGGGGGGACTGCCCGGGCAGACAGGCAACCCCCCTGGACCGGGAGGAGAGCTGATCGCCGCCGTGGGACCGACGGCGATCAGGTAAGTAGCCCAAAACCGTTATGACGGTTCAGGACCGTCAGCGGTCCAAACGCACGTTTTACCGCTGACGGTCCTGAACCGTCAGCGGTCGTTAAGGGGTTAAAGAAATAGAACGTAAGAATCTCCTCACATATAAAGAGAGAAATAAACCTAATTCAGAGGACGTACCCTTTATTTGCAATTATAGTTCTGAAAACTACAAAATCCGCACAATTATAAAGAAATTTTGGCCCATTTTACGTCAAGATCCGGCTTTGGAGACGATTCTGCCTGAGAAACCACGTTTCATTCATAGAGGAGTGGGAACCCTACGTAACACATTAACCTCTAGCTATATTAAAGAACAAAAAAGGAATGATACATTTTTGAATGGAGAAAAAGGTTTTATGGTTGTGGTTGCTGTTTGGCATGCAGGAGAACAGGCAACAAGAAAAGAAAAATAACTTGTTTTAAAAGTGAAAAAGAATACAAACTAAGAGAAATGATAACATGCCATACGAATAATGTTATTTACGTTCTTCAATGCCCCTGTGGCCTCAATTATGTGGGGAAAACCACTCGCCCTCTGCACATTAGGATTGAGGAGCACTGCAGAAATATCTTAAATGGATCTGAAAACCATAGTATACCTACCCATTATAAATATCATCATAAACAGTCCCCTAAAGATACCATATTCCTGGGTATAAAAAAGGTGGATAGGGATTGGAGAAGAGGTAATTTTAATCAAAAACTTAGTAAAGAAGAAATGAAATGGATTTTTGAATTGAACACTCTGATCCCGTATGGTTTAAACTCCGATTTCGAAATGTGCCATTTTTTAGAATAACTTTTTCATTTTTTTATCAGTCTTAATACTATTCTTATGTTTTTTCCATGCTTCTATTTTACATAGTTTTTATTACATATATCTCGAAATTAGTCCTATACTTGTTACTTTTTCTCCATTTATATTTTTTTCTTCTCTCGGTTCCCTTTTTTCTGTACTATCTGGTAATTGAAGATAATCTCTAGAGTTTCATTGACACATATGAAACCACTATGCACTTTAACCTTGTTTTATTTTGTTTTAAATCCCCTTTTTTAGACCCTTCTATTTTATGACTTCATTTGTGCCCACATTAAGGGAAGGAGAAATGTGTTAAAATGTACAAAATATATACATATATAATTGAATTGCAAAGGGTTAAGAAATGTTAGATTAGAATATTTAATATAAAGAAGCATTTAGGCGACAAGCCCCTTGAATGAAATGTGTAGAAGTACAAAATATATACATATATAATTGAATTGCAAAGGGTTAAGAAATTTTAGAATATTTAATATAAAGAAGCATTTAGGCGACAAGCCCCTTAAATGAAATGTGTAGAAGTACAAAATATATACATATATAATTGAATTGCAAAGGGTTAAGAAATGTTAGATTAGAATATTTAATATAAAGAAGCATTTAGGCGACAAGCCCCTTGAATGAAATGTGTAGAAGTACAAAATATATACATATATAATTGAATTGCAACGGGTTAAGAAATTTTAGAATATTTAATATAAAGAAGCATTTAGGCGACAAGCCCCTTAAATGAAATGTGTAGAAGTGATCTATTAGTGAACACATAAGGTGGCGTTTAGTTTATTCTATTTCATTTATTACTACTGCCTTTTATTGATACTGTTTCCCTTCTCCATTTCTGTCCTGTTCAAATTTGATCCATGAGTATATAAAACTCGAGATATTAACACTATACGAGAATAGTGATATCTCATTGGACAATTAGGACACGTGGGACTGTGTAGCATTACGTCATATGCGGAAGTAAACATGAGAAGGAGGCTTGGAACACATTCACAATCAGCTGTTACCACTGAGTAATCGGCGAAAGAACAGGTGAAAATTAGAGCAGCACGAGGAAGAGGTATATAAGCAGGACTCCAGGGAAGTGGAGGATCATTTTGGACCCAGCTGAGGAAGCCGTTGGAACTACGGTGAAACGCGTTCTGGGAAAGCTCCAGTGAAGACCATATGCCCTATAGAGACATTTTAAGTATTCATTTTATTTGTTTTTTTACTATTAATTTAATAAATTGTATATTTTATAACATTTTACTTATTTTGGGCTGTTGGTTCCTGCTTATGGGCGTGTAGTTCCTGCACATGTGCTACATCCGGACACTGATTCAGTAAGTACACTCCTGTGGTGCATATTTAATTTAATTTGAGTGTTCAGTTTGTTTTGGAGGGATCTGGGGTATATATTCTCTTGTCTGCACATTTGTTACATGTTACCTGTCCTGATGAAAGCTCCATGTTGGAGCTGAAACGTTGATATTTTATATGGAATAAATAAAAGCACAATTTTACTACTTCAACCAAGTCCCAGGAGTGCGATTGTTTCTACACCCATATCTACCTTTGCCACAACCAGCACTGGGCACTACAAAAGTCTTCTTGGAGTGCAAGCTACTACAATGTATATATATATATATATATATATATATACACATTTTAAATTAAGTGGATTTGTATATTGCTAACATTCGTAATCTACAGTGATGGCAATCAGCTGGAGAGGTGATATTTAAACCTTGATGGAGGGTAAGTACATTTGGTCGTACCTTTAAAAAGGCACAGTTGTAGGTGCTAAAACGTTGGGGATTTTTGTGGTACATGTGTCCAGTGCTTTAAAGGCATTATGTAAGTCTTACATTGAGTTCCTATTTTGTGATATTTGTTCACTATAGCTTCTATCACTGTTATGATGTAATATTCATTTGTTTGTTGTATTGTAAGATTTGATTGTATAATACAGTAGTTTGATTATTGATTATTATTTTGTTGTCCATCCTTGTATATACATACTTGTAATTGTTTGGCATTATAGGGAGGCCTCTTTAGCAGAGCACCCACTTGCAGTTTATCTGTGAAATCTTTACTAATCTTTTATTCATTACACTAAAAAAGACTGGACATGCCCTATTTTGAATACCCTCGGTTGTCTTCTTTTGCAAATGGTATGCCATGATGGTAATTCGTATGTCTGGGCTGCCATATCGTCTCAAAGGCAACAGGCCCATCAAACCAATCTGGCGAACTGCAATGGGCAATCCCTATATTTGACCCTGTAACTTTCAAAACCCCCAAAACCTGTACATGTGGGGTGTTGCACTCATGAAAAATGCAAAACACAAATATGAGTGTTTTAGATCAGTAAAACATAAAATGATGATGATATGATCAGTAAAAGTGTAGTTTGTGTCACAAATGCAAAAAACAAATATGAACACTAACTTTGGACAGAGTTTGTGATTAAGTGGATACTAAAAAAGACTTGATAGTGGGCACTTGGGTAGCCTGTACCTGCTAAGTGAATTTGGGGGCCAGGGAAGGACAATACGTACTTTAATTTGTAAAAAATGGTTTTCGTTTTTTTTGTCACAGTGCCCCCATCTTGATGTATAGCAAAGCATACACATCCTGACCCTGGCAGGTCTGCCTGGGTATGTCAGGGTATAAAAGGGTTTTTTTCTCAAGTTTTGTTTGCTAGTATAGTCTATCAGCATTCCTGTATTGTTTTCTAGAGTGGTGATGGATCCAAAAATTAAATGGCTGGTGGGCCATACACCACTGCAGTAATCAGGCATTGTCCCCATATTTTTTTCCAGGGGTTTGTGTAAAAGTTAGCAGAGTGAATGAGCGCCTACAGAGGTAGTGTTGTAATTTTTTCAGTGCCCAGACCAAGGTTAGGCACTCCTCCACCGCAGCATAGCTGATCTCCCAGTTTGTAACTAATGTACACTAAGGGGTGCTCTCGTATATCAACTTGACTTAGATGTGTTTGCAATCCAAAATTAGAGACATTCTACGTATAATCATGACTAGTTGACTAGCATAATATATAGATAAGTCATTTTTTTTATAGATTTGAAAAAAAAAGTTATTTTTATTTATTTATGCTCTTTGTCTCTTTTCATGAGATGCTCTCTGGAGTTCATGTTGGGTCGGAATAATATAATGAAACATTTTGGCACAAAAATACAGATAACCACAGCCCAGCTGGAACAAAGAATAGCAAAGATCTCCATGGCAACTGTGTTCTTTCCACGAGCGCTAAGATAAGCTGGAACAAAGGACACCCAGACACTGAGGAAGGCCAGCATGCTAAATGTGATGAACTTGGCTTCATTGAAACTGTCTGGAAGGTGTCTCACCAAGAAGGCAAAAATAAAACTGATAGCAGCCAGAAGGCCAAGATATCCAAGCATGATCCAGAAAAAAACACCTGATGAGCCTTCATTACAGCTAACAATGATGACTCTAGATAGTGTCTGAGTGTCATATTCTGGAAAAGGAGGGGAATGAGATAACCAGAGTACACAGATACATAGCTGGACAAAGACACAAATCCCCATAGCAGAATACGAGACGTTGATCCCTGACCATTTTCTTAACCTTGAGCCTGGCCTGGTTGCTTTAAAGGCTATTGCAACAGTAATAGTCTTTGCCAGGACACAGGAAATGCAGAGTGCAAAAACCATGCCAAATGTCACCTGGCGCAGCAGGCACATCTCAGGCTGTGGATAGCCGATGAAAGCTAGGGCGCAAAGAAAGCAAAAAGAGAGGCACACTAAAAGAAGGCAACTGAGAGACCAGTTATTGGCTCTAACTATTGGAGTAGTTCTGTGGCGGAAAAAGACCATCAAAATGTAGACAGGGATGGTAGAAGAGAAAAGAGCAATGGCTGCCAAGCTTACACCCATTGGGTCTTTGTAGGACAGAAATTCAGTAGTGCGGGGTAGACATCTGTCCTGTTTTTGATTTGGGCACATGTCCCAGGAACATTGTTGACACTCAACGGCATCTGAAAGGAAGCATGAATGTAAACATTTTTGTAAGACATATGAATTTGTTATAACACATTATAAACTAGTTACAGTACCTGTCTGATTAGATATTTTCCCTTGAGGACAGTGAGCACAGTCATAACAGCAGGAGGGTTTTCCTGGTATTGTTACCTTTTGAAACCCAGAGGGACAACTTGGACTGCACTTGGAGTATGGAACCTAAGATAAATATAATTATGACCTACATTTAATATTTTTGACTAAACATTTCAATTGATTTAATATTACTGGAAACAATAACATCAATATTTTTTTTTTTAAATGTATATTTTTTTCAAATCTCCTAATTCTTTTCTTTTTTTTTTCCTCGTAAAGTTCCACAGTCTATGCAATATTCTGGGACTTTTTTGTTACCTTTATGCATATATTGTGTGCCATCTTCTTGGGTGTTTTATGACTATACTTATATACCTTGTGTATCCAAACCTTGCTTGGTTGTTTCCTATTTATTCTATATTGTTACTTCTACTGGTACTTATGGTGTCAGTATTTTCACCTATCTGTTTTTTATCATGCCATACTCTACCTGTAAATCCCCTGTGTTCCATTTTATTGAAGTACTGTCTAATATCAAAGTAGTTCCACGTGGGGCACTTGCATTATACATTCCAACTACAACCTGTTCCAAATTTTCTGTAGCCCCTAGTTGCCAGTTCACAATATCGTATATTGCTGGTGGGTCCCCTTTATCATTGAAGAAAATACGTGTGTTATCATCAGCCTGAAAGTTTGTATTTTTTACATAATGGAGCAACTGGAAAAGTAAAAGAAAATTGTGTAAAAATCTTGTTAAACTTAAGGGTTGATTATTTAGAAATGGTTCTTGATAAATTGTCTTACTTGCCAAGGTTGAAAAGATGAAATATTAGCACATTCTCCATCATGGAACGGTCCAGCTCCAGGTTTGCATTGAAGGAGACTTTTCAATGCCCATGCAAAAGTGTAAACACAGGTATAGACATTAAATGATAATCTAAACTCTGGTTTAGTTAAAGAGCTCTCCAGTTTTTCTCCACCTGTACATCGGGTTGTTCCATTATTAATGTTCACAAACCACTTACACAAAAATATTTGTTCCCAAATAAACTTGACAAAGTCATCGTCTGGATATTTTAAAGGATTAAAGCTGGTGAGATACTCTGTGAATCCCAGCATCTTCCCACTGTGCACAGCAAAACCAATAGTGCCTGCCAAGATTTGTTGAAATCTTTTATTGGACAGAAGATTGGATGTTGACCAGGCTTCACTCGCTACCCAAAGTTTACCAGACACATTTTGCTTTAGTAACTCTTCCAACACTGGCAGTAAGGCAAAAGCATATGAAATTACTACAATAACATTAGCTGTTGACTCTCTAATGGTCTTGACAATCTGTAGGGCATTTCTGTTTGGATGTTTGCTCAATATGTTCTCAAGAAAGGCCACACATGCTCCAGACATGAGCAACTCCTGTTTAATCACCTGGATACCGAGTTGACCATAGTCATTGTCGATGGCCAAGAGTCCAATCCATGACCAACCAAAGTATGTGACAAGTTGAGCTAGTCCTCGAGCCTGAAACTCATCACTAGGTATTGTCCGGAAGAAGGATGGGAACTGATTCCTATTACTCAGGACTGGACTAGTAGCAAAATAACTGACCTGTAAGATATAAACATTGTTTATAAAATATACACGTTACTTTTCATTTTTTTTTTTTTTTTAAATACTTGATCAGGATATCTACATATTTTTAAAGATGTGGAGATGTGATATGTCTACATTGGTATGTACAAAAAAATGATTCTAGAACAAAATTCAGTTTGTTCATAAATTGACCTACTCAGCACCAAATCTGAACTGAAACCTTTTTAAAGAATAATTTTAATCCAGTTCTCATTTAAAAGTTATTTCATGATTTTATCACCCTGTTAGTGCTAGTGTTTTTCTCCTACCTGTGGATATCTATAGAGTCCCAATATTTGAGCCATTAAGATGGAACGTGTTGATGCAGAGTCACCAATGATACCAGCGAGATGGGTCTTCTCTTTCCATTGGTAATTGGGGATGCTCTTGCTCCCCCCTGATAACATCCAAAGAGTCCCTTCCACTGCCCGTCTCATGGCACCACAAGTGTCAAAAAGTTTGATCCCTAAAGTGATGTTAGGAAGAAGGTTTGGATTTGCATTAATTTCCTCCACCGCAAATATCATGGCTTGCAAGCTCTGGTAACTGTCAAATCCAAACCTTATAGGAGAGAACATAGATTATAAAAACAATCCAATATGCTACAGTAAAACATAAATTAATAAAAAATGTGTACTCAGACTTCATATAATAAATGCAAAGCAACAGATAAACAAATGTTTGAGTTTACTTTCAATGGATATTTTTCTCTTGCTAAATTAAAAACCTATGGGAGGAACTTGAATGAATTTATATTTTACGGCCGTGGGCATGCAAATGGCAGCCATTCTAGTTTGAAGCAAAGATTTGAGGAGCACATTTAGAACGAAAACTGTTTCCTTTCCAGGGTTAAACGTGGCTCTGTTTGCTGTCTTACTGAAAGTCACTGGAATATTATAAGAAGCACTTCTGCTGCAATTACCAAATTTGGTCAGTCATGTTATGTTCAACGCCCATGAGGATGCTGAATGTCATGAAATGCCTCTTTTAGTGTATTAGCATGTTATATATTCACAAAATGGCTCTCAGACATTGTAGTAAAATAGAACTTCTCTTTACTTCAGTACACACACATAATGACATAACACAAGAGAGACTAACACAACAGAACAAGTGCATAACTTCACTATGCTGCCATCTACTGGAAGGTGGACTGCATAAACCCCAATACACAACACTTCTAATAGATCGAATGCTTACCTACGAGAAGCATTTGATTGGACAAACACTGTGCTCCCGTGCATGCTTTTCTCATTCCAAAACAAAATAGTTTTAAGACAATTTCAAGAAGTGATCCACGTCAAGACTACATGTATAAACTGTTTTCACAAAAGAGATTGCATAAAATGGATTACAGCATATTTCTGTTATATTTAATACCAGGCCTTCTGTAAAGATGGTACATCATAGAAGACATTACAAGTATTTAAATAACCAGTTTACCCCTGCTGAATATTCATTTGCAAATACGTCCTTCCGTGGGGCTAGCTGAAGATTTATCCATAAACCAACTTTCCTAATTGATACATTAGAGATTATATATTCTGTAGTACAGGATACGCTGTAATATGCCATTATACATTGTATAATATAAGTTGGCACAAATACAAAAAAAAAACAAGCTCTTGGTGTAAAAAAAAAGATTGTGTTTGGTTGTATTTATTTTTTTTTGTATACAATAGCTGCTTGTCAGAATAAATGTCTTACTTTAATGTCTTGTCTGTTATGCGGAAGTTTAGTTTTACCACCCCTGTATTTAATTGTTTTATTCACATGCATGCATGCCACTATTTCCACTCTTTCCCCTCCCTTATTCTATTGATATCTACCCAAATGTTTGTTGTGCTTGAAAAAACATTACATAATATCTGTGCTTAGGTGCATAGCCCCTTCCCTCAGCTTTATTGCAAGCCTACCTGATCCTATCTCTGATACTTCCATTCTCTCTCCTCCCTATTGTATCTACAGATAGACTGTCACACACAAATTGAGATAAGCAGAAATGGTAGGTGTACACACTGCCTCTTAACAGTACATTTATGTACTTTCCTAACCACTAACAACCGTTCTCATCTGACCAATGCTCCGTCCTCTCCTCCTCTTCTTAACCTCCTCCTTAGTATCAAAATCTCTCCTTACACCCACTTCCCTCAACCCCCCCAACAAACTCAACATTAACTCCTCTCTGCTACATACCCCCTTCACTCATCTCATGCCCTGCACTCATTTCTCTGCTCTCTCACTCCTAGCCCCAATCAACCTCATCCTAGACCCCATGCATACAAAACCCACTCACATCTCCTGTCACTATCTCTCCTCCAGCTTCTAGCAGTTGGAAATGTAGCTCCCAACCCTGGGCCCTTCACCTCTTCTGCTCACCCTATGACAACCAGAAACCATGTATCTCTTCCCAATTCAGAGACCTCAGCATTTTAAAATAAAAATATATTAATACAATTTAGATTTTAGGATATATATATATATATATATATATATATATATATATATATATATATATATATATATATATATATAGATATATATATATATCTATATATATATATATATATATATATATATATATATTGATTTTACATTATATTATATTACATTTATATGTTCCATTATCTACACTATACCAATATGCAGGTGAAACAATTTACCAAAGATACACAGAAATTAGAGGGAAATTATAATGACGTTTGTCTAGGGCCCCATAATTAAAATTGCCGGCCTAGTCTTTAAAAACTCTATCTGGCAATAGTGAAGAGAGCTGTAGGGACATTGTCAGGAGGACATCATCTGTGGATAGAACCTCTAGGATGCCCATTTGATACCGTAACAACAAATATAATAAGGGTGTATTGTTAAGAGCAGGATGTTGTGAGTTGTTTAAAGAATGGGAAGAAATGTGGAACAGCAAGAATTCCAAGGTAGATTAAAAACTGATGAGTTTTACAAAAAGAAAAAAAAATGTAAAATCTGATTATTTTATTTAAATTATATTTGTTTTTTTATTCAAATTGGATGTCTTTTAATCAAATGCTTTTGGATGAAAAAAATAACATAAAGATAGTTTTCTATTTAAGATACAGTAGAGTCCAATGGTTATTCATTAAAATAGGGATTAGTTGTGTATGGGAATACCATATCCACTATGTCTTCTGGGACACATAGCCGGCTGAGCCGCAGTTGTGTGAAGTATTACACGGCCTATAAAATCACAGGCCTCCCCATCCTCTGGGCTGAGAATGACTGGTTCAGGCTGACAATGGCTAGTTCAGTACAGAACCATCTACTTCCAGTTCAAACGTCATCAACACAAACTGCCTAAACTCCAAACAAGCTGGTCTTGGCCTTGAGTGAGGTATTCATTTTACCTCACTCAAGTTAAAAAAAAAAAAAGCCAACTCCTTCGAAGCTCATGGGGCACTGCCGCGTCCGGCCCAGCCACGGCTTTTTCTGTTGCTGTTTGCGCGTTTATTATAACAAAACCGTAAGTTTGTTCATTCAGACCACGTTGGGCCACACTGTCCCAGACATTCAACATGTATTCACCCCATGTTCAGCCTTTTACTGACTGGGGTGGCATTCGCAGTTCAGTCCATATTCTGCCCTTATTCGAATATGGTGATTTTCAGTACTAACATGAATTTGGCCTATTTTAATCATATATAACCTCATAGTGATACTTCAATTAGGTTCATGCATTCTGCTTACTGTATTTGGCCCTCATTCGGCCATATTAATTTTATCATATGCATTTTAATGTTTAATTAATGGTATGCCATATATTTAGTTTTTCATATTTGCAGATTATTATTGTCGGCCTACACAGCTTTGGTTGTACATGTCAGCTTTGAGCAGATCGGCATTTGTTACTTATGTTCACCAGGGCTGTTCCAGTCTCCTAGCTATATGTATTCTACATGTTTGCCCTCTGAGTATTCACACACTTGTTGGGTCTACATTGTTTAGTAATTATATGGTTAGGTGTTGCAACTGACGGTCTAAATGTGTCAGGCCCGAACTTGGGCCTATAGATGTAGTTAGCATTTATGGTACTGCCTGTTAATAATCGTATTTCACTGTACATCACTACTTACATTGTTTTAAGCCCTTTCTGACCTCCGCACAGGCCTGCTCAAGTGTACTTTAACCCCTTAAGGACCAAACTTCTGGAATAAAAGGGAATCATGACATGTCACACACGTCATGTGTCCTTAAGGGGTTAAAATAATGTTTGTCATAATTATATCTGTTCTATGGTTATACGGCCATATCTATGGCCCTCATCTAAATATGTCATTTTTAAACTTCAAATCAAGACATGCCACGAACCAGGTCTGCCACTTGGGTGTCCCCAATAACATACTAAATTGCAACCTGTCTACTCAAATGGTTTTAATTAAACTTCAATTGTATCATTATGCATCTGTAACTTCTCATTAGGCCCTCATTTGGCCACCTTGCATCTAGGTATAGCTATGTTGGGCCATTATTTGTCCTTCACCATCATAAGAAAGTTGAGGGTGTGCTAAACAGTGTGAAAACAATATGCATATTTATCAACAGAGTGGAGAATTATTATTATTTTTTTTAAAAAAGGCACAACCTTTTATGGAAAAAAAATACACTGAAAGTATTAAGTCTCTATGAGAGAAGAGAGACATTAATTTTATTTTAGGCCCTAACTTGGCCTTCAACAACGTATGCTTCATATGACCCTCAGTGGGTAACCTACCATGATCAGTGCCATGTTACTCAAATGTCTCATCATTATCATGACAACTTCACTCAACATACTTGCTTGAGCTGACCCGTTTTTGTGTCTACCCTTCCTATCCCACCATAATGGGATAACCATGTTCATTTCATCAATGTTCGCTACCCCATTATTTGAACTGACGTTGCTACCAGCACTGGTTTGGTATCATTTCCAAGAATGACTGGGTCCGCAACACCTATATCCGCAATGACATGGAACCGATCATTTGGTTAATCAGCAGCATTCTAGCTCCATATGTATCGGTTCCACTTACTAACATTAATAAGGTTTAATTAGGATGTTGTTTTGGCTGGCAGCATTGCAACTACTCTGCTTTTTCCATATACATACACCAGGCGGTCACTACATGGCGATCAATGTCATGACTAGACTACTATTTCAGGTATTCTTACAAGCACACCCCGCGGCTGTGTAAACCCTACCTAACCCACTTTTCCTGAATCTAATCCTGGATTAGCTTAACCCATGGCCATGATAGCTTGCTGGCACACGCTGCACACCCTGCCAATGTATACAATTCCTATACTGGGGCACCGGCCATTTATCATTTACTTCTGCTTATCAATTTGTCAATCTGATTTCAATGCCATGGTGGCATGCACATCTTTTTGCCACCCAACCTTAAACTTGCTCGGGTACAACCCTACAACATTTTCTGGTCACATTCTAAAATACTCGCTGCTTCTTCTACCCTTTATATTTCCCAGGGTACATTATCTAATATCTGGCACAGTAGAATTATTTGTATAGAAACATAGAATGTGACGGTAGATAAGAACCATTCAGCCTATCTAGTCTGCCCAATTTTCTAAATACTTTCATTTGTCCCTGGCCTTATCTTATAGTTAGGATAGCCTTATGCCTATCCCACGCATGCTTAAACTCCTTTACTGTGTTAACCTCTACCACTTCAGCTGGAAGGCTATTCCATGCATCCACTACCCTCTCAGTAAAGTAATACTTCCTGATATTATTTTTAAACCTTTGCCCCTCTAATCTAAGATTATGTCCTCTTGTTTTGGTAGTTTTTCTTCTTTTAAATATAGTCTCCTCCTTTACTGTGTTGATTCCCTTTATGTATTTAAATGTTTCCCCCTGTCTCGTCTTTCCTCCAAGCTATACATGTTAAGTTCCTTTAACCTTTCCTGGTAAGTTTTATCCTGCAATCCATGAACCAGTTTAGTAGCCATTCTCTGAATTCTCTCTAAAGTATCAATATCCTTCTGGAGAAACAGTCTCCAGTACTGCGTACAATACTCCAAGTGAGGTCTCACCACCAGTGTTCTGTACAGTGGCATGAGCACTTCCCCCTTTCTACTGCTAATACCTCTCCCTATACAACCAAGCATTCTGCTAGCATTTCCTGCTGCTCTATTACATTGTCTGCCTACCTTTAAGTAATCAGAAATAATCACCCCTAAATCCCTTTCCTCAGATGTTGAGGTTAGGACTCTATCAAATATTCTGTACTCTGCCCTTGGGTTTTTACGTCCAAGATGCATTATCTTGCACTTATCCACATTAAATGTCAGTTGCCACAACTCTGACCATTTTTCTAGTTTACCTAAATCATTTGCCTTTTGGCTTATCCCTCCTGGAACATCAACCCTGTTACATGTCTTAGTATCATCAGCAAAAATACATACCTTACAGTCAAGACCTTCTGCAATATCACTAATAAAAATATTAAAGAGAATGAGTCCAAGTACAGATCCCTGAGGTACCTCACTGGTGACAAGCCCATGCTTCGAATAAACTCTATTGACTACAACCAATGTTACCTGTCACTCAGCCACTGCCGTACCCATTCAACAATATTGGAATCCAAACTTAAAGATTGCAGTTTATTGATACGCCTTCTATGTGCAACAATGTCAAAAGCCTTACTGAAATCTAGGTAAGCAATGTCTATTGCACCACCCTGATCTATTAGTTTAGATACCCAATCAAAAAAATCAATAAGATTAGTTTGGCATGATGTCCCTGAAGTAAACTTATGTTGTCTCTGATCTTGAAATCCATGTGATTTTAGATGTTCAACAATTCTATCGTTTAACACGATTTCCATTACTTTCCCAACTATTGAAGTAAGGCTTACTGCCCAATTCTTCCCTACTACCTTTCTTGTGAATGGGCACAACATTCGCTAACTTCCAATCTTTTGGGACTACTCATGTTAGCAATGATTGGTTAAATAAATCTGTTAATGGTTTTGCTAGTACACCACTAAGCTCTTTTTAATAACTTTGGGTGTATTCCATCAGGTCCCATTGACTTATTTGTATTTACTTTTGACAGTTGAAATAGAACCTCTTCCTCTCTAAACTCACATGTAACAAATTACTAATTTGTCCTTTTTCCTAACTGAGGCCCCTTTCCTTAATTTTTATCTGTAAATACTGAACAAAAATATTAATTGAAGCAGACAGCTAGACCTTTATCCTCTTCTACATAGCTTCCTTCTTTTGTTTTGAATCTAACTAGTGATGTCCCCGACTGTTCGCCAGCGAATAGTTCCCGGCGAACATCGCTTCTTCGCGTTCGCCACAGATGGCGAACACATGCGCTGTTCGGTCCCCCCCTATTCGTCATCATTGAGTAAACTTTGACCTTGGCCTGTACCTCACAGTCAGCAGACACATTCCAGCCATTCAGCAGCAGACCCTCCCTCCCAGACCCTCCAACCTCCTGGACAGCATCCATTTTACATTCATTGTGAAGCTGCATTCTTAGTGAGAGTAGGGACAGTGTAGCTGCTGCTGATTTGATAGGGAAATTGATAGCTAGGCTAGTGTATTCAGTGTCCACTACAGTCTTGAAGGACTCATCTGATCTCTGCTGTAAGGACAGCACCCCAAAAAGCCCTTTTTAGGGCTAGAACATCAGTCTGCTTTTTTTTGTGTAATGTAATTGCAGTTGCCTGTCTGCCAGCCAGCCTGTGTGTCAGGCTCACAGCATATGCTGTGCCCACTTGCCCAGTGCCACCACTCACTCACTGGTGTCACAATAGCTTACATTTAACAAAAAAAATACTTTTTGGACTGTAATATAATAGCAGTCCGTTTCCTTCACTAGTGTGCATTTCAGGGTCTGCCAGGGCACAGTGTCACACCAGTGCAACTCATATCTGGTGTTACAGTAGTGTCCATTAAAAAAAAAAAAAATGACTGTAATAGATTGAATAGCAGATAGTTGTCTGCCAGCGTTTGTGTCAGGTTCGCAGCGTATACTGTGCCCACTTGCCCAGTGCCACCACTCATATCTGGTGTCACAATAGCTTGCATTTAACAAAAAAACCTTTTTGGACTGTAATATAATAGCAGTCAGTTTCCTTCACTAGTGTGCGTTTCAGGGCCTGCCAGGGCACAGTGTCAAACAAGTGCAACTCATATCTGGTGTAACAGTAGTGTACATTTAAAAAAAATATATATATATACTATTTTGACTGTAATAGATTGAATAGCAGTTAGTTGACTGCCAGCGTGTGTGTCAGGCTCACAGCGTATACTGTGCCCACTTGCCCAGTGCCACCACTCACTCACTGGTGTCCCAATATCTTGCATTTAAAAAAAACTAAACTTTTTTAACTGTAATATAATAGCAGTCAGTTTCCTTCACGAGTGTGCATTTCAGGGCCTGCCCAGTGCCACCACTCACTCATATCTGGTGTCCCAATAGCTTGCATTTAAAAAAAAACTAAACTTTTTGGACTGTAATATAATAGCAGTCAGTTTCCTTCACGAGTGTGCCTTTCAGGGCCTGCCAGGGCACAGTGTCACACAAGTGCAACTCATATCTGGTGTAACAGTAGTGTACATTTAAAAAATATATATATATACTATTTTGACTGTAATAGATTGAATGGCAGTTAGTTGTCTGCCAGCGTGTGTGTCAGGCTCACAGCGTATACTGTGCCCACTTGCCCAGTGCCACCACTCACTCACTGGTGTCCCAATAGCTTGCATTTAAAAAAAAACTAATCTTTTTTGACTGTAATAAAATAGCAGTCAGTTTCCTTCACGAGTGTGCGTTTCGGGGCCTGCCAGGGCACAGTGTAACACCAGTGCAACTCATATCTGGTGTAACAGTAGTGTACATTTTAAAAATAAATAAAATGTTGACTGTAATAGATTGAATAGCAGTTAGTTGTCTGCCAGCGTGTGTCAGGCTCACAGCGTATACTGTGCCCACTCGCCCAGTGCCACCACTCATATCTGGTGTCACAATAGCTTGCATTTAAAAAAAACTAAACTTTTTGGACTGTAATATAATAGCAGTCAGTTTCCTTCACGAGTGTGCGTTTCAGGGCCTGCCCAGTGCCACCACTCACTCATATCTGGTGTCCCAATAGCTTGCATTTAAAAAAAACTGAACTTTTTGGACTGTAATATAATAGCAGTCAGTTTCCTTCACTAGTGTGCATTTCGGGGCCTGCGCAGTGCCACCACTCACTTACTGGTGTCCCAATAGCTTGCATTTAAAAAAAACTAAACTTTTTGGACTGTAATATAATAGCAGTCAGTTTCTTTCACGAGTGTGCGTTTCAGGGCCTGCCAGGGCACAGTGTCACACCAGTGCCACTCTTATCTGTTGTCACAATAGCTGGCACGCATAGTACCACTAATCGGAATAAAAAATGACAGGCAGAGGCAGGCCACCCCGCAGGGCCGTCGTGGTCGTGGTGCTGTGATTCCCTTTGGCCCTAGAATAATGCCCAGTGTTCAGAGGCCACGTACCCTGAACTTGAAAAGTTCTGAGGACATAGTTGACTGGCTAACACAGGACACCCAATCTTCTACAGCTTCCGCTCGGAACCTTGACGTACCATCCTCCTCCAGCTTAGCTTCGGGCACCTCTCAAGTTACCACTCGCCCGCCTGCCGCCACCACCAACACTAGCACCACAGCCACTTCACTTGATCTGTCAGAGGAGTTATTTACACATCATAGTTACATCAGTTGGAAGAAATGAGTGATGCGCAACCATTATTACCAGAGGATGTAGATAACAGGGATATGTCTCAGTCAGGCAGCATTACACATGTACGGTGTGACGATGATGATGTTGTACCCGCTGCTGCTTCCTTTGCTGAGTTGTCAGATACAAGTGAAGCGGTTGATGATGACGATGCGTCCGTGGATGTCACGTGGGTGCCCGCTAGAAGAGAAGAAGAACAGGGGGAAAGTTCAGATGGGGAGACAGAGAGGAGGAGGAGGAGACGAGTTGGAAGCAGGGGGAGGTCGTCGCAAGGAGCTAGTAGCAAAGTCAGACAGCATGCATCGGCACCCGGGGTCAGCCAGACAGCACGCCAATCAACACATGCTGTTGCCACCACCACCAGAATGCCGTCATTGCAGAGCTCAGCAGTGTGGCATTTTTTTTGTGTGTCTGCCTCTGACAACCTGTGCCAAAAGAAACTGAGTTGTGGGAAGTCCAACAGCCACCTAGGTACAACTGCTTTGCAAAGGCACATGATCGCACATCACAAACACCTATGGGATCAACACATGAGTACAAGCATAAAACACACTCAAAGCCGCCATCCTCCTCCTGGTCCAGCATCTTCAGCCACGTTAACCACTGCTGTCCTCCTTGCCCCCTCTCAACCATCCGCCCCTCCGTCTCCCGCCTTGAGCAGTTCCCTTCTCATCTGCCCACAGTCATGTGTCTGTCAAGGACGTGTTTGAGCGTAAGAAGCCAATGTCACAAAGTCACCTCCTTGCCCAGCGTCTGACAGCTGGCTTGTCCGAACTATTAGCCTGCCAGCTTTTACCATACAAACTGGTGGAGTCTGAGGCGTTCCAAAAATTTGTAGCTATTGGGACACCGCAGTGGAAGGTACCCGGCAGAAATTTATTTTCACAAAAGGCAATTCCCAACCTGTACTCGATTGTGCAAAAGGAAGTAATGGCATGTCTGGCACACAGTGTTGGGGCAAGGGTCCATCTGACCACTGATAACTGGACTGCAAAGCAGTATATCACCTACACTGCGCATTGGGTAAACCTGCTAACGACTGACAAGCATGGAATGCGTGGCTCTGCAGAGGAGTTGGTGACACCGCCACGACTTGCAGGCAGTCCTGCTGCCACCTCCTCTACTCCTCCTACTCCATCCTCTTCCATAACCTCCTCGGCTGAGTCCTCTTCTGCTGCTGCGTCTTGCTCCACATCAACGGCACCCCCCCAGCTCCCGAGGTACTATTCCACATCCCGGATACAGCAGTGTCACGCCGTCTTGGGTTTGACTTGCTTGAAAGCAGAGAGTCACACCGGACAAGCACTCCTGTCCGCCCTGAACGCACAGGTGGAAAAGTGGCTGACTCCGCAGCAACTGGATATCGGCAAAGTGGTTTGTGACAACGGAAGAAATTTGTTGGCGGCATTGCATTTGGGCAAGTTGACACATGTGCCGTGCATGGCACATGTGTGTAATCTGATCGTACAATGCTTTCTGCCTAAGTACTCAGGCTTACAGGACGACCTTAAGCAGGCCAGGAAGGTGGCTGGCCATTTCAGGCGTTCCTACATGGCCATGGCACACTTTTCCGATATCCAGCGGCGAAACAACATGCCAGTGAGGCGCTTGATTTGTGACAGCCCGACACGTTGGAATTTAACACTCCTAATGTTCGACCGCCTGCTCCAACAAGAAAAAGCCGTTAACGAGTGTTTGTATGACCGGGGTGCTAGGACAGCCTCTGCGGAGCCGGTAATTGTTTTGCCACGTTACTGGACGCTCATGCGCAATGCCTGTAGGCTCATGCGTACTTTTGAGGAGGTGACAAACCTAGTCAGTTGCACCGAAGGCACCATCAGTGACATCATACCATTTGTTTTCTTCCTAGAGTGTGCCCAGCGAAGAGTGCTGGGTCAGGCCGTAGATGAGCGTGAAGAGGAAGAGTTGTGGTCACCATCACCACCAGAAACAGCCTTATCAGCATCGCTTGCTGAACCTGCGGCAACGTTGGAAGAGAATTGTGAGGAACAGGAGTCAGAGGAGGAATGTGGCTTTGAGGAGGAGGAGGAAGACCAACCACAACAGGCATCCCAGGGTGCTCGTTGTCACCTATCTGGTACCCGTGGTGTTGTACATGGCTGGGGGAGAAGAACATACTTTCAGAGAGATCACTGAGGACGAGGAACAGGACATAAGTAGCTCGGCATCCAACCTTGTGCAAATGGGGTCTTTAATGCTGTCGTGCCTGTTGAGGGACCCTCGTATAAAAAGGCTGAAGGAGAACGACCTGTACTGGGTGTCCACGCTACTAGACCCCCGGTATAAGCAGAAAGTGCCTGAAATGTTACCGAATTACGGCAAGTCGGAAAGGATGCAGCAGTTCCAAAATCAATTAAAAAGTTTGCTTTACACAGCGTATAAGGGTGATGTCACAGCACAACGGGAATCTAACAGGGGAAGAGGTGAAAGTAAACCTCCTCCCACGACCACGCTGGCACGGACAGGACGCTTTACAGACGTGTTGTTGATGGAGGACATGCAGAGCTTTTTAAGTCCTACGATTCGCCACAGCCCTTCGGGGTCCACCCTCAGAGAACGACTCGACCGACAGGTAGCAGACTACCTCGCCTTAACTGCAGATATCGACACTCTGAGGAGCGATGAACCCCTTGACTACTGGGTGTGCAGGCTTGACCTGTGGCCTGAGCTATCCAAATTTGCGATAGAACTTCTGGCCTGCCCCGCTTCAAGTGTCCTGTCTGAAAGGACCTTCAGTGCAGCAGGAGGTATTGTCACTGAGAAGAGAAGTCGCCTAGGTCAAAAAAGTCTAGATTACCTCACCTTTATTAAGATGAATGAGGGATGGATCCCGAAGGGACTGACAGTGGGAGATACATTCGACCAAAAAAGGCCTGATGAGGGGGACTACTTAACACACCACTCCTTACTGGTGGCACATTAGATTGCACGCGCAGTGCCCCAAATTTGAAGTAGGAGGACCGACCAAGCATCTTTTTCCATCTCCCACTTCCTAAAATCGATGCCTTATATACACGTCCCCTGATAGGGGACGTAACAGGGATTAAGCTGATAGGAATAGTACTACTTAACACACCACTCCAATCTGGTGCCACATTAGATTGCAAGCGCAGTGCCCCAAATTTGAAGTAGGAGGACCGACCAAGCATCTTTTTCCAACTCCTGCTTCCTAAAATCGTTGCCTTATATACACGTCCCCTGATAGGGGACGTAACAGGGATTAAACTAATAGGAATAGTACTACTTAACACACCACTCCTATATGGTAGCACATTAGATTGCACGCGCAGTGCCCCACATTTGAAGTAGGAGGACCGACCAAGCATGTTTTTCCATCTCCCGCTTCCTAAAATTGATGCCTTATATACACGTCCCCTGATATGGGACGTAACAGGGATTAAACTGATAAGAATAGTACTACTTAACACACCACTCCTATCTGGTGGCACATTAGATTGCACGCGCAGTGCCCCAAATTTGAAGTAGGAGGACCGACCAAGCATCTTTTTCCATCTCCCGCTTCCTGGGTGGAGGAAGAGAGACCTTCAATGACATCAGTGAGGACAAGGAACGGGACATGGCTAGCTTGGTATCCAACCTTGTGCAAATGGGGAGTTTGCGGTTGTGCAAATGGACTGTTTGCGGTTGTTTGCGGTGCGTTAAACGGGGAGTTTGGTCTGTCACTGTGAAGCGGACGCAACCCTTACACTACCTGATCGATACAACATCATACCTGATGTTTTAAAGCACGTTATTCCAAACAATTTAGGAATGTTAGGTGATTTATGCCCTTCATGGATTAAAACCAGACTCTGCATCAACTATGTAATTTTCCATGGGAGTTTTGCCATGGATCCCCCTCCGGCATGCCACAGTCCAGGTGTTAGTCCCCTTGAAACAACTTTTCCATCACTATTGTGGCCAGAAAGAGTCCCTGTGGGTTTTAAAATTCGCCTGCCCATTGAAGTCTATGGCGGTTTGCCCGGTTCGCCCGTTCGAGAACATTTGCGGAAGTTCGCGTTCGCGAACCGAAAATGTTATGTTCGCGACATCACTAAATCTAAATAATCCTTGTTTTACTTTCCTTTTATTCATTTATATCTAAAAAATGTTTTGTCCCCTTGTTTTACTTGCTGTGCATACACCAGATATATCCCTTGACTGGCAAGGAAATTGAGGCAGGCACTTAAAGTATTGATTTTGTATTGTCAAGACATATTAAGTGTTAAACTGTTAAACTTTTGCCCTCTTTTACAGGTCTACTCAAACGTCGGTTTCGGCATACCAGAACCGACTTGCACACCACTTACATTTGTTTACAAAAAAATAACAAAAAGTGCAGATTGCAATAGAAATATGATAAGATACAAATATGAAGGATTATAAGAACCAGCTAGAAGGAGTTTTTATATTTATTCATACTGACTAGTAATTGAAAGCATGATTTAAAACAAATAAACCCTGAGACGTTCTCATACTTTTTCCTTTAGAACTTGGCCCTTGATCATCAACCACATGGACTCCATAGACTTCAATCTACAACTCTCACTCTCATTGAGCCTTTTGTATTGCCCTGTTGCTGTGTCCATCTGGTGGCTCATGGGGCTTGATGTGACTGCCCTGTCTGTGTTTGCCTGTTTTGTAGTCTAAAGTTAATCTGAATTTTTTTTTATCTATAAAGCATTTTATCAAGATCAAAAAGGAACTGCTATTTTTCTGAACTGTAATATTTTAACATCCCTTAAGGATGTCGGGCCCTCTCTACCATCCTAAATGCCGGTGGGTGGCATAGAACATTCTCTCAGTGGATCCTGGGGACTTAACTGATCCCTGCCACTCCCCAGCCAGCGTTCGTGAAAGTTGGTTGTGGTGTGCCGAAAACCAACATACGAGTGGGCCTGTACATAAAAGAGGGCCCACCAAGGAGAGTTGTAATGCTATAAGGGTGAAGGTGGGTGGAGACAATCAACTTGAATGACAGAGGGGAGTAGGGGCTGGGAGTTTAATTAGGGGCCTTACTAATCCCACAAATTCAGTCCTAATGGCCTTTCTACTTGTGCTCAGAATTTAATATGTAATGGATAGTGTCTGAGATGAAAGTTGGTTGTGGTGTGATGAAAACCAACGTATGAGTGGGCCTGTAAATAAAAGAGGGCAAAAGAGAAGTTCAAGGGAAACACACTTTATTGCATTTAGTACATAACCAAATTCCTGAAGGCTTGGCGAAGCTCTCTTTCTGGTCGTGGTATTTACGTGGAGGATTTTCATCGACCCAGTCTCTTGATGATGTGGACCGGGGTGTTTGTACTAGAGGCTGATGAAGCGGCTCCTATGCAAAAGGAGTGACCAGAGAATGAAGCCGGGTTGTAACCCAGTTTTGCCTGTAAGGTTCTGACGTGCGTCGTGAATTTAGCAGTGGTGAGTGGGTGCCCTTGTAGTAATAAGAGAGGAGAGTCTGGTAAGTGCGTGTGATGAGTTGACCGTAGGTGGTCTAGTGCCTTAACCGGACACCAAGCATTATCAGTGGGAAAGAGGGAAATAATAGTGGGGTGTAGTGAGTGATTAGTTTTGGTAGATGGGAGCGTAAGTACATAGTGATCTTCCACCATAGTGAGGTGTGAGGTTTTAAGGCTGTGTGTGATATCCCCTTGACAAACAACGGTGAATTCTCTGGGTCTGAGGAAACCGTAAAAAGCTAGATAAATAGCAGACTTGATCACCAGGTTTGTGTTGGGATCGAATGGGGATTCATCAAGTAGATTGCTGAGTAATCTAAAGATAGGCCCATCTATTGGTAGTCTGGTGGTGGTAAGTGGAACAGAAACCTTTGAGATACCCTTTAAGATGGGGTATGATGACAAGAAGGGGGTGTTGTTAGGGAAATTAGTGAGACTGTGGTGCTGAACCCCCGTGAGGTATAGTTTAATGGTATTGTGAGAAAGTTTTAAATGTAAGTGGCAGAAGGAGGCAAAAGCCACCATAGTTTGAGTAGAAAAATCACCACGTAATCCGAAATATGCTGTGAATTTATTTAAAATGGTAAGTGCCCTACTGTAGGTGACAGCTATGTTAGGTGATAGTGCTTGGTGTGTGAGAGACCTAGCGTGGTGCATTAGTGCGTTCAATCCAGGATTAGTTTGTGAAACCACGGTGTCTTGGATGGCTGACGGTGGGCCATAGGGAGTGCCTGGAAGAATACCTGGAATTGAGAGCAAGACAGAGCATCAGTGGCCGTGTTGTGGATACCCGGGATGTGAAAACAGACTAAGTGGAACTGGACGGTTGCTGTCAGCCAGGTCAGCTTGCGAATCAGCCGCATGATGGTAAGGGAGGATGAGCGCCCCTTGTTTATGATATTGCATGCTCCCGAGTTGTCGGAATAGCATTTTACTGCCTTGCCTGACCAGAGATGACTCCAAGTGTGTGCAGCCACCACTATGGGGTAAATTTCAAATAGGGCTGAAGTCTCCCTGGATCCTGGCAATGCATCCGTCTCAGCAGGCCAGTGACCCCTGAACCAGTGATTACCGAAGACAGCTGCGAAACCCGTGTTGGCTGCAGCGTCTGTGTGAATGATGGGTGAGGAGTCGGAAAGAGGGGGGATAAACATGGAGATACCGTTCCACTCAGCCAAAAACATCCCCCACATGAGTAGGTCAGCCTTGGTGTGCTGGTCCAAATAAATTGGGCAGGAGTCTGGTACCCCGTGAAGCACACAGAGAAGCCTGGATACGAATGACCTACCCTGCGGAATGATGCGCATCGCAAAATTTAGGGACCCCAATAGGGACTGAAGTTCCTTTCTGGTGCCTGCATCACTCCGCAGGAACATGGCTATCTCCCATCTCAAGCTGACCAATTTGTCGGGGGGAAGGCTGGCTCGGAAGATACCAGAGTCCAGCTTGATCCCCAAGAAGGTTAGTTTATTAGTGGGGCCAATGCTTTTGGAGGGTGATAAGGGTACCCCGAGTGTGGGAAAAAAGTGCTGAGGTGTACGTGCGCCTGGTTCTATCAGTAGGAAGTCGTCCAAATAGTGAATGACTGAGTGACACCTGAAAACGTTTAGAAGCAGTCAGCATAGTGTTTCTGCAAATATATCAAACAATTTGGGGCTGCTTCTAGACCTGAAAGTGAGACGTGTGGAAAAATAGTATCTGTCTCGCCATTTAACACCGTGCAGATGCCAGAGTGATGGGTGCATGGGTAGTAATTTGAATGCGTTTGTTATGTCCGTTTTGCTTAGCCAAGCATTTCTACCAGTTGAAATGATGGATTGTATTGCATCAACAATTTTAACGTACTGTAATGAAAATTCTTCTGTGGGTATGAGTGAGTTAATGCTGAGAACAAAAGAGGCATGCGGTGCCGATAAATCGATAATTAGACGTTTTTTATTAGAATATTTGTGCAAAGCTATACCAATGGGATTAGTGCGCTAGGAGGAAAAAGGTGAGGAGGTGAAGGGGCCGATCATGAAACCGTGTGAGATTTCAGAGGAAAGGAGAGTGTCTGTGGATACTGTGTCTTTGCCGGCTGACAAGAGGTTGGTACATTCAAGTGTGACTGAGGGGATGGCTACGAGACCCGTGAGAAAACCCCGTGGTCAAATACTCCACCAAATGCCTGCTCGGATGAGGTTTCAAATAAAAACACAGGTTGTCGACATTAATGACGGTTAGTCATTTGTTAGGGGACAACCTGGCTGGGCACATGGTCTTCGGGTGTGCCCTGAAGCAGATAATGCAGATGTGCAACAACCTACAGGCGCTGAAGCTGCAGGACCCGGCATTACAATTGTTGCACACCTACGCTTTGCCTAAGAAGGAAATGGGTCTACCTAGTTTATCCTGTTGACCACCCGCTTGTTTTTTTTAAATTTCTCTTTTTGAATCGACACTGAATGCGGCATAGCGATATACAGCGGCTCACGCAGGGGTCGAGTAAGTTTTGCGTGGTATGTAACAGTTGATAGGTGTTTTTTCAGATTATATCACCTTGGTATTTTGCCGCTCTGTGTCGTTTTTAACTGTGGAGGGCATTTCTTGCCCGTTCATAAAGTAAAAAGAACACAACAATACAACACAATAAAATAAAATACATTAAACTGTGAGAGTGCAATACGTAATTTGAGACACTTTCCAACCGAGTCACATTGGTTACATACAATCGTTTTTCTGCGTAAAGCAGTTCGGACTTTTGTGCTGTCGGCTATGTGTGATGGTCAATGCTGTGTATTAGTTGGAGTCATGTCGTAGTGGATTTTACAGTCGTGTAGTTTTGTGTCTGTCAGTTGCGACTAATGTCGACCCGTCCCATGAGCCATCCTATCTCAGGTTCTCTTTTGGTCGCGGGTTGCGGTGCCCAGTCAGGTTCTTCTTGTGGCCGTGGGGAGTATCGTAGGTAGTCCCTAGTGCCGGGTCATGTGCTTAAGGTGGTAACAATGCTTTACTTACAAATCGTGATGCCAGTTTAGTGGTGTAGTGTTACTTTTTGGTTTACTGTCTGTGTGGATTCTTCATATTGTCTGGCTTGTGGTTCTTAGGGGTTTTATGGGAAGTGTTTGCTGTCTTCCTCCGGTCTCCCTTTCGTTGGAGGGAGGGAGCTGGGGGGAGCGGGGGGAGGGAGGGAGGGGCCAGGCTGTGGGGCGGGGGGGAGGGAGGGGGTACGCTGTTCGTTGGGCGTACGGCGGATCAAGGCCCCTCCTGCAGCCTCTCTCTTTGTCCTGCCTGTGTGGGTTTAGTCGTCAAGATAGTCTTCCCATGGTTGCCATATTTTATGGAATGATTTCTCTGTGTTTCTAATTTGGGCTGTGAGTTTGTCCATCAAATATGTGTCTTTGACCTTTACTATCACGTCATTATCTGTGGGTAATGTGGGCTTCAGCCACGCCTGGGCTAGAGCCCTTCTGGCCGCTAGTGTAATTTTATTAAAGAGTTGTTGTTCTTTTCTGGGAGGCCGTCTATGGGTGACCACCCGCTTGTTTAATGTAAGTGGTGAAAGTGGTTTGAGGGGTGGGAGTGGAGGTGGATGGATCAGCTTCAGAGGGGCACAAATCAGCCGTATGGGATGTGGAATTACATACAGTACAAGACGGGGGCCTCAGACCAGCGAAGTGGAGACAGAATAGTTCAGTATCCATCTGACACCAGTCAATTCTAATATTAAACTGCTTCAGATGGGTCGCCGCCTTTCGCTATGGTAATCATAAAAAGATGAGCCCTCGTACTTGATGCCCAAATCCACCACTTTATGAAGTTCCTCTATCCTGTGTGGATATACCGAGCAAATGACGTTGTGGTATATCCCGAAGGCTATTACAAACTGCGGTATTGATAATTTTTTATTAAGCCTGGGATCTCTGGTTTTAAGCACCACTGAGATATCCCCGTATTTATATGCCCGGTTCTCCAGCACATCTTGAGAGGCTGTAAGTAGTGACACCAGACACACATTATTCCCATCTAGGATTTCTTTCCTAATGGAGTCTGGGACAGAGTGCGCTGGTGACACAAAAGGTGATGTAACTGTGGCTGGTGCAGGAGGGGGATGTATAGGGGAGTGTGGTGTTGTAGCAGAGACTGCCGGGGTGGGGGCTGAGAGGCCAGGGAGGTTACCTGGGGAGGCGATGGCACTCTCCACCTGAGATAACCTGTTGTTCAAGGTCTGCAGGTTGGCCAGGATTGCTGCAAGGGTGTCCTCAGTGGCCGTGCAAGCGCCTGATGGCTGTCCTTGAGAGCTAGTGCCTGGCCTAGGCTCGGGGGCCTGATTGGTCAAAAGTCTATAAAGTTCTGCCTTTCTAGCCGTAGCTGGAAAGGGGATGCCCCTGAGCCTAAGTTCAGCCATAATTTTAGGAATAGTCGATGCTCTCAAGGACGTAGGAGTAGAGGGGGTCTGATGGGAGTGAACTGGATCTCTTCGGCAGGCAACTCGTCGATGGGGGCTGATTCTTGAGACATTCTAGAAACTAATTGGTGAATTAGATTTAGTAGGGGCGAAGGAGAGAACAGAGGGAGGTATGAGGGGGGGTTCCTTAGGTGAACTGGACTGTAAGGCTAGTGCCGAAGCAAAAAGCTTAACTGTGAACTAGTGACAAGTGAGGCCCTGCTAGTGCCGAGTGGCGGTGAGAGGCTCTATCTATGATTTGGCCAAGGGAAGTTTGTTGCCACAGACGTGGTGACGGGATGTTGGCCTCTCAATTACTGTTTAAGAGATTCAAACGTGTGGCCATGAAAAGTGAGGCCCTGACTGCAGCCCTGTAGAAGGGCGAACGAGGCATCTAACTATGATTTGGGCGTGGGGCCGTACCTCCATGTTGAGGTGGGAGATGGCCTTGTGGGACCGGAATTTACTTGGGTGAGCTAGGGTCGGAGCCTAGACCCTGTAAGCAGTTCACTCACCTTCTATGGTTCAATGGCAATTATGGGTGTAATGAGTGGATATTAACCTTGATAGTGGGTATAACCGGTAACATGAACCTTCGAGTGTTTTTAAGTAGAGTTGCTTGGCCGCTGTTGGTATTGTAGAAGAAGCCTAAGGGTTAAGACAGATGTCGATGTGTTTGAGCGTTACGTAGGGGCGTATGCTTAGTAGTAAGGGGTGGACATAGGAGCGCAACATGAGATCCTGAGGTGAGGGATCTGAATGATTAGTCTGAGACTGCAACAAGTTTATGCTATAGAGGGAGGCTGATTGAGGCCTTAGGGGTAGCAAGTGCTAGTAACGAGTAAGAACGCAAATACCTGGTAATGTAGCGGGGTACCAGGTTAGGTAGGTTGAGTAGGTTCTTGCCTATGAACGTAGGCCTAAGTAAAAGATGTAGGGAATTTAACACAACAAGGATGTAGGACCGTGTGATAATCGTGATAAATAGAGACCGTGTCAGGTCTAGTTTGAAAAGCCCCGTAATGAGTAGAATACTATACCTTGATTTGTTGTACAGGTACTTGGATGAGCGTTAGTGGGGTTTTTTTACGGAGAAAACCGGAGGAGGCCTAGAATAATGTTGGAGCTATAGATTAAAGCCATCGTACAATTATTAAAATTAGAAGTGGTTATAACAGTATATATTAATTAACAAATTCCGTTTGTGACAAGTTTAGAGTGAAGGCTGCCTGAGGCCATGACATGATTGAAACTGAAGTGAGTAAATACTATACCTGGATTGTAAATACAAGAACTTGAATTTGACAACTTTATGCAGTAATACAAGACAAATGTGTTTCCCTCACAAGCATACGTGAGCGTGCCGGTCTCGTGACCGGAAGCCAGATACCGCGACCGGGGAGAAGGCGGGTGGCCGAGCTGCAGAACGGACGGAGGATTCAGCTGGACACCTCTATTTCTGGAGACTGGAGCTGTTTGGCGGGAAGCTCGGACCGGAAGTGCTGGTTGCTATGGAGATAGACAGCTGACAATCAACTTGAACGGCAGAGGTAAGTAGGTGCTGGGAGTTTAAGTAGGGGACTTACTCCTCCCACAAATTCAGGCATAATGGCCTTTCTACATATAGAATGAAATTACACAGACATATATACTGGACATACCCCATTTTGTATACGCTGGGTTGTCTACTTTTGCACATGGTAAGCCATGATGGGGTTAATTTTCATTCCTGGGCTGCCATACGGTTTTAAAGGCAGCATAACCAAACTGGCAAATATCTGTATAAATACAGAAAAGGGGAAAGCTCTATATTTGACCCTGTAAGTTTCCAAAACCCCATAAAACCTGAACATGGGGAGTACTGTTGTACTCACGAGACATCACTAAACGCACATACACCCTGTTCCAAATTATTATATAAATGATATTTTTCTCATTTACCTAATAAATTGATGTAAATAACAGTCAGCATAATTCTCATGTTATCAACTATTAAGAGTACAATTCAAATTTTATTGAACAAACCTCCTAATGATAACAGTATTTTTTTTTAAACATAAAAAACAATGCACTGTTCCAAATTATTACACACAGTAAGTTTCAAATCACTTTATAGGTTTTAAAGAACTGAAAATTGTCATTTGTTGTGTTTGTAGCATATTTACTGAAATCAAAAGCTATTGCAATCAAACTTATAACAACATTTTAACAGGTCACGTTACATTTTAACATAGGACCTCCCACCTTCATAGATCTTTTGCTTGAGGATGCTCCAAAAGTTCTCAATAGGATTGAGGTCAGGGGAGGATGGAGGCCACACCATGACTTTCTCTCCTTTTATCCCCATAGAAGCCATTGATGTAGAGTTATTCTTTGCAGTATGAGATGGTGCATTGTCATGCATGAAGATGATTTTATTACGGAAAGCATAGTTCTTCCTTCTGTAGCAGAGAAGAAAGTGGTCAGTCAGAAACTCCACATACTTTGCAGAGGTCATCTTTACACTTTTGGGGACCCTAAAGGGGCCGACCAGCTCTCTTCCCATGACATGACTCCACCACCGCCTTGCTGACGTCGCAGCCTTGTTGGAACAGGGTGGCCATCCACCAACCATCCACTACTCCATCCATCTGGACCATCCAGGGTTGCACGGCACTCATCAGTGAACAGGACTGTTTGAAAACTAGTCTTCATGTATTTTTCTGCCCAATGCAGCAGTTTCTGCTTGTGAGCATTGGTTAGTGGTGGCCGAATAGAAGGTTTATGCACAGTTGCAAGACTCTGGAGAACTCTACATCTTGAGAGGCACAAGCAGCTTCAAATATCTGTTTGCTGCTATGTAATGGTATTTTAGCAGCTGCTCTCCTGTTCCGATGCATGGATCTGGCAGAAATCTTCCTCAATGTGCCTTTATCTGCACGAACCTGTCTGTGCTCTGAATCAGTCACAAATCTCTTAATAGTGCGATGATCGCGCTTACGTTTTCGTGAAATATCTAATGTTTTCATACCTCGTCCAAGGCATTGAACTATTTCACTCTTTTCGGCAGCAGAGAGATCTTTTTTCTTCCCCAGATTGCATGAAAATGGAGCTCTGCTTAATAATGTGTAACACCTTCCTTTAGTAGTTTTTCCTTAAATTGGGCTCACCTGGCAATCTAATTATCACAGGTGTCTGAGATTGTTTTCAGTGATCAAAAGAGCCCTGAGACACAATGCCATCCATGAGTTAAACTGAAAAGCAAAATATTTAATCTTTGTGACACTAAAATAGAATTTGCATAATAGTTTGGAACAGGGTGTATGTGTATTTTATTGCAGGAAAGGCTAACAGTATTTTGACATTCACAGTTAAAATGCCATGCAGAATTCCTCAGACTTTTTTTTAGATTTTATTCATAATAAATTATGGTTCATATTTGATGTGAACTGAAAGTCCTATTGTGCATACAGGAAGATGTAAATTATGGTTGTACAGATATACAGTCAGACTCTAGTTTTTGTTTTGTTTTAATCAGAACTTTTACAATTTCCTTCAGGGCTTAAGCTTTGAAAATAACCTATAACATCTTTTTCTCGTGTGATTTTTCATTTTCTTTTACATGTATATTAAATATTTAGCAATTGACATTACAATGAAGTGCAATCCTGTCACAGTCAGGGAACACTCTGCTATGTTAAATATTTTTGGTAGTTAAACCTATTGACTATCCAGGGTTAAAAGGTGTATTGGGGTTTGGGAAAATCCCCCTCTCTGTCTCATTAGAGATATTTCCCTGTTAGTGCAGTCAAGGTTTACTTTGACGTGGCAGGTGAGCTCACACTCAAATGGCTATTGCAGTGATACAAAAAAACTTCAATCATTGAAATGTTCATAGGGATTTGGGATAATGTGCAAGTTACTTTTTTCTTTGGGTTTTACAATATCAAAAAACCCTGACAATTCCCTTTTAATAACAGTAAAATAAGTGTGCAGATGATCCTTGCATTGAGAATGACATATTTCGAGCAGATTTTTCCACTCTGTGCCACACTACATGTCAAATGTGATTATCATACTTCAACTTACGACGTGCATTTGAGGTCCGGTCTGCTCCTGAAATCCATTCCACTGTCGATATTGTCAATATTGATTACAAAGATCCCTCCCAAAACAAAATCCCCCGGAAGACTCAGGTTTCCAGTGATAAGCGGTGATGAGAGGTGGCAGCCCGGGTTTGACTCACCATCAGTAGGAACATTTGCAGCAAGGGTACATAGCAGCACCAATAGCATGCAGAGGAGCAAAGGCATGGTTATATCTGATGAGTCCTTAGTCATGGTAAGGATTTTTCAGCTTTTTATTACAAACAATGTGTCATAAACACAACTGCAGGACTAATTATTTCTGATTGTGTTACACGCAGATGTGTTAAACACAGCTTGGTAGAGTAGAACACACAGTATATAGCCCTTAAACCCTTTTATATAAGGTGGATAAACACATATCGATATACATAAAGGATGTAAAGATAGCCTTTGTGAGCATGCTTGGATACTTCTAAACTAGCAAACTCTAAAACTCACTCGATACAAAAACCCTTTCAGAACAAAGATTCCCTTCTGCTGCTCACCAGATTTGGAAACAAAGTTGTTTGAATACTAGTCCTCAATGAAAGGCTTGTAATCTATAACTGATCTGAGACAGATTTAACTGTATTCAAGCAATAGCAAAAACTATGATAGACTAGTAGGATATAAAAGAGATTTCTATAGATAATGGGATCTTGGGAATCTGTCTGCTAACCCTGATATTCTAAGCTTTGGCCATGACAAACTGACCGTTTACCCTCACAAGGAACCTGCCTGTTTAGCTGAGACCACAAGAATGATGTGTAACTATGAGACTCAAACACAGAATGCAGGGATATTATCCCGAGTCTGTTTCTCTGGCTGTCTATTAAAGACCCAATGTAGAGTGTCTTCACTGACTGTCACTGTCACACTATCTTCCAATGTCACATCTCAATGGTGTAGACACTATCAGCCTTATAGTGATACAAGAAGGTTCTGTACCGTCTCTGTCTGTCAGAACACATGCATATAAAAACACCTGTAAATGCTTGCTAATATATAGAGCACACTCAGATTAGTTTTCTCTCTCTCTCTCTCGATGACCTTTTGTATCTTATACCTAACGTGATTGCTAAGAGGACGTATGGGAATAAAATGCTTCATTACATATAATGGCCTGATTACAGCCATGAAGAATTAGGGACATAGTAACCTCGGAAGATCTCTAATTATCTAATTACTTGCAGTACCAGGAGAACATGCTAAGTTTAATGTGTCTAATACTAAGCAGCGGATATAAAAAATAAAAAACTACACATAATGCATACTGATATATCTGTTAGTTTCAATGTTGAAATAAAATGCTTAATTAGACTTTACTGGGAAAGACATAAGATGTCTCTTTCAATGGTAAAAAAATATGAAAATCATTATTCACTGAACTTGAAATATGAGATGCTTTCTCTTTATAGCCATAAGGGGTCACTGTGTCCTCCGATTCAGCCTTGCACAGTTTGAATCATTAACCCTAACACCATCTCCCTTTGTTTGTAGGTTCCAGTTCCTAAACCATAACTGTGAGAACTCGTCAAGTTTGCACTCTAAAAAGGACACTCCAATGCCAAGTTGACCGTTTTATTTAAGATTTCTTAAAGGAACTCTGACATTATAAATACACATGCTATATATTTTTAAAACTAGAGTGTTCTGGTCTTTAGATTGCTGGGTCCAAATTACAAAGTGAAATAATAAAGTTAATCTCAGCTCTCACCCAGTGATGTTCTAGTGTCACTGGAGCCTGCTCTACGAATTCTTGAATATGATGATTTCCATCTAAATGTATCTGGGCATGCACATCAGTTCTATAGGGCCCTCAGTGGCTGTCTGACTGACCGATTGACTGTGCGATTGCCAGTCACATGTTTCTCTGTCACAGTGCAGGTTCAGAATCTAGACACCAAGACTCTTACATAAAACTGTAGTAGTTTTTGTGCTTAGAATGCTCCTGTAAACAATACACATAAAAAACTAATAATTTTGAAAGCTATTGAAATCAAGCACCAAGGTTAATTTAAAATTCACCCATCGAATGCTAAGAGTTTGATGAGAAGGGAGACAACACATAGAGGATTTGTTTTCCAGAACCTTTAAGAGACAGTAAGATGTGTGGGTCTGTTATCAATGTATATGTCTATGTGATATATCTATGTATTTGTGTGTAATGCCATGCCAATGTATCTTTTAGTGTAATATATCAATGTATCTGTGTGTTATGTAATATCGATGTACCTATGTGTGTAGTATACCAATTCATCTCTATGTGTAATATGTTATTAATACACCTATGTGTATGTGTAATATCTGTATGTGTAGTATATCAATGTATATTTGTGTGTAATATATTATAATGTATCTGTGTGTATTGTAATATATCAATGTATATGGGCCTTGTGGCAAAACCAACCTCGCCACTGGGCCCTGGAGAAGCCTGTTTGCTAGCCTCCTACCTGCTGACTATGGCCCCTGGGTTATTTGGGGCATATTGTACTGTATATTGCTGCTACTGGCCCTTTTAACAGCATCTATGGACATATTGGGACTTTTGGGACTACTGTCCCTTTAAGACTGTGATACATATTCTAGTGTACTGCCTGTAATATTATATGTGTATTAAGTTTAACCTGGGATATGTATGCAGCATTCATCTGATTGTTCGGTAGAATCACTCCATTTATTATATTGAGTGAAACTACCGAACAACCAGACCACCCAGGAATAAGTGTGCCTCCAATTACAGTTTGCAACAATGTTGCAAACGGGTAATTGGCAATCAGTGTAATGTATTCTTTGTCCTCTGGGTGGCCGCCATTCGGGAAACAAACACGTGGCGGCGGCCATCTTAAACTACCGAACAGCGGTGTTTTGCCGTCGAGTGTCTGGAACTAAAATCGGACACTTGACTAGGCAAACACCGCTGAGACCTCCATACTTCCAGAAATTCGTATGGAAACTACCGAATGACCCGCCGTTCGGTAGAAAGAACCCCATAAACAAGGGAATTCATTCAAACCCTCTCCAGGCTCTATAACACAGGCAATTCGCCTGTTTTCATTCCCTTGTTTGTGACCGACCGCAGGGCCAAAATGCATGGAACTGTTTTCGGATACTTTACCCATGCGGTCGGTCAAATCTTTGGAACCCCATATCTCACGAACCATTCATCCGAATTACTTGAATTTTGGATATGTTGTCCCCCTGAATAAGGGCTATCCAGCGATGCTGGATTTAAAGGTGTACCCCCGGGTTTTGGGGTACATCCAGAACTTGGCTGAAAAAGTGTACCGGATAATTGGGTTTAATGTTATCTGAGGGGAGGGGATGTGTGGGCTGAACCATGTATGTGATTGGTTATTTTATGCCTCCCCCTGGGTGTGGCCTGTATGTGGATTAGTGTAATAAAAGCCAGGCTGGATGAGCCAGTCCAGAGTTCCTGTTTTACCCTCAAAGTGATGTGTCGTCTCATTATTGGGGGGAAGGATATATTGCATGCTGTTCCAGTTGACTGCTAGGAGTACAAGCCTATTCATATGGTTCCTATTCAATGGTCTACAGCATTCATATGCTTGGGAGAATTTAAAGGTTTCTCGGATTCGGTGATTATGGTGTCTGCCAGAGTGCTTGGAGTCCTCAGGAAGCACTAGGAGCATCCATTAACGGAGGTACCAAGTCGGGGTGCCAGGCGATCCGTTACATTGGTGGCAAGCGGTGGGATGGCGTCCTAGTGCGAGGTAAAGCAGCTCGGAGACACAGTGCGTTTGGATTTACAATTGAGGGCGACGCTGGTGTGCATACAGCGTCCCTGTTTACATAAAGATTTGGGAAAATGGGGTTCATAGACCCCTGGGCAACACACACACCTGAGGAAGAGAGTGAATTAGAATGGAGAGATAATGCCCGGATAGAATTATGGTACGATGCCCTGGAGGAAGTCCAGTATCAACGGCAGCAGCGCCTTCCTGGTGTCGCATACCGGTTGGAGGAACAAATGGCCTGGCGGATGCCGCTTCTGGGAGACCAACCTGGAGGGCAGCGGGTAAGACAACTCGAGTACCTCGTGGAAAGGGAACTGAGCTTGGACACCTCATACCGGGCACTGTGGTGGTGCACTGTCCAGCCAGAGACGTGGAGGGCAGAGGGCATCCAGCCAGAGGGGGAGAACTACACGAGCCCTGGCCTGTTGTGGAAAGCCTTAGTGGAGGATGTCGACTTCGGCAGTCCAGCAGAGTCACGGTACTGGGCTATCTTTCATTACCGAGGTGAGATGATACAGGGCCCGAGATCTATTGGACTGGGACAAGACCTCCGCCGTTTCGCTGCCATGGAACGAGAGCTGGAGATGGACTATGTAGAACTATTAAATTCCTGCCAGCCGCAGAGCAGGGACGCAGACCGGGAAAACTGGGTGGCAGACCCAGACCTGCTAGCCTACAGCTGGGAAAAGGTGGCTGAGGTACCCCCTGCTTCACTACCAGCTGCAGAAGTTGGGGACCTCATAGACTGGTCCTGGAGAGACCCACAGATGGCAGGTGAAGATGGGACCGAGATCTCTCTACCGGCCCTACAGGGATGCTGGGCAGTTGGCCCAGATCCCCAGCGGCAGTCTACGGTTCAGGGAGAGGAGCCTGTTATTACCTCTCCCCAGCGGCAGCACAGCTCACCAAGGGGAGACAGTAAGCCCCTCACCAGCGCAGATGGGACTGTGGTCTCTGCGCCCTGCCTACAGGGAGTACAGAGGGTCAGCCCTGATCCCCAGCGGCAGTCTACAGTGCAGGGAGAGGCGCCTGATACCCCCTCTCCCCACCGACAACCTAACCCACCAAGGGGAGACAGAAAACCCCTCACCAGCGCAGATGGGATCGTGGTCTCTGCGCCCAAGTTACAGGGAGCTGAAGGGGCCGTCCTCCCTCCCCAGCGGCAGTGTGATTTGTTGGGAATTGGGAGCCCAGTCTCCATTCCCCAGCGGCAGTGTGAATCACAGGGAATTGGGAGCCCAGTCTCCATTCCCCAGCGGCAGGCTGAGTTACAGGGGGCAGAGGTAGTTGGTCCTTCCCCCCAGCAGCAGAGTGATATGCCGGGAAGGCAGTGTGAAGTGCAGGGAGAGGAGAGCAGCGTCCTCCCTCCCCAGCGGAAGGCGGAGTTACAGGGGGCAGAGGTAGTTGGTCCTACCCCCCAGCAGCAGCATGATTGTTTGGGAATAGAGAGCCCAGTCTCTATTCCCCAGCAGCAGGACACTGAATTGGGAGGAGAGACAGTCGGTCTCCCTCCACAAAGACTGAAAGTAGGCATGGGAGAGGAGATTGTTACCACCTCTCCCCAGCGACGGATCATCGATGGGCAGAGTGTTCTAATGGGAGAGGAGCTGGTTACCACCTCTCCCCAGCGACAGCTTAATGTACCAGGGGGAGACTGTAAGCCCCACACCTGTGCAGATGGGACCGTGGTCTCTGCACTTCCAGCACAGGGGGTAGGGACGGTCGGTCCTGCCCCCCCACAACAGGGCTGTTTAGCCAAAGGGGAGACAGTCTGTCTCCAGCAGCAGAGCTGTGTAACTAAAGGGGAGACAGTCGGTCTCCAGCAGCAGAGCTGTGTAACTCAAGGGGAGACAGTCGGTCTCCAGCAGCAGAGCTGCGCAGCTAAAGGGGAGGCAGTCGGTCTCCAGCAAGGCTCCAACCAGACTACTCCCGGGGTAGTGCTGGCACCAAGGCAGAGCACCGCTGGGCTCTGCCCACTCAGCAACCCACCAAAACAGCCTACCAGTCCCCCACACAGCCATGGTGAGGCACCTGGACCTGGACAAGTTTTTCTCTTACTCAGGTGTAGTAACCATTTATTGTGGGTGGGCTGTACTGCTGTTTCTGTTTTGTGGGTGGGCTGCTGGACTAACAAGGGCCCTGACCGGCAAGAGGTCAGGTACCCTGTTAGTCTGTTTGGAAAAGGGGAGAAATGTGGCAAAACCAACCTCGCCACTGGGCCCTGGAGAAGCCTGTTTGCTAGCCTCCTACCTGCTGACTATGGCCCCTGGGTTATTTGGGGCATATTGTACTGTATATTGCTGCTACTGGCCCTTTTAACAGCATCTATGGACATATTGGGACTTTTGGGACTACTGTCCCTTTAAGACTGTGATACATATTCTAGTGTACTGCCTGTAATATTATATGTGTATTAAGTTTAACCTGGGATATGTATGCAGCATTCATCTGATTGTTCGGTAGAATCACTCCATTTATTATATTGAGTGAAACTACCGAACAACCAGACCACCCAGGAATAAGTGTGCCTCCAATTACAGTTTGCAACAATGTTGCAAACGGGTAATTGGCAATCAGTGTAATGTATTCTTTGTCCTCTGGGTGGCCGCCATTCGGGAAACAAACACGTGGCGGCGGCCATCTTAAACTACCGAACAGCGGTGTTTTGCCGTCGAGTGTCTGGAACTAAAATCGGACACTTGACTAGGCAAACACCGCTGAGACCTCCATACTTCCAGAAATTCGTATGGAAACTACCGAATGACCCGCCGTTCGGTAGAAAGAACCCCATAAACAAGGGAATTCATTCAAACCCTCTCCAGGCTCTATAACACAGGCAATTCGCCTGTTTTCATTCCCTTGTTTGTGACCGACCGCAGGGCCAAAATGCATGGAACTGTTTTCGGATACTTTACCCATGCGGTCGGTCAAATCTTTGGAACCCCATATCTCACGAACCATTCATCCGAATTACTTGAATTTTGGATATGTTGTCCCCCTGAATAAGGGCTATCCAGCGATGCTGGATTTAAAGGTGTACCCCCGGGTTTTGGGGTACATCCAGAACTTGGCTGAAAAAGTGTACCGGATAATTGGGTTTAATGTTATCTGAGGGGAGGGGATGTGTGGGCTGAACCATGTATGTGATTGGTTATTTTATGCCTCCCCCTGGGTGTGGCCTGTATGTGGATTAGTGTAATAAAAGCCAGGCTGGATGAGCCAGTCCAGAGTTCCTGTTTTACCCTCAAAGTGATGTGTCGTCTCATTATTGGGGGGAAGGATATATTGCATGCTGTTCCAGTTGACTGCTAGGAGTACAAGCCTATTCATATGGTTCCTATTCAATGGTCTACAGCATTCATATGCTTGGGAGAATTTAAAGGTTTCTCGGATTCGGTGATTATGGTGTCTGCCAGAGTGCTTGGAGTCCTCAGGAAGCACTAGGAGCATCCATTAACGGAGGTACCAAGTCGGGGTGCCAGGCGATCCGTTACAGGCCTGTTATGTCATATTGATGTATCTGTGTGTGAGTAATATATGTATCTATACAATGTATCTGTATGCATAATATATCAAGGTATCTGTATGTGTAACGTGTTATAAATGTACTTGTTTGTTTAATATAAGTATGACTAAGTTTTTTGTTTGTTTGACTGGAGTATCAATGTATAAACAAAAACAAAAAAGGAATAATGCCCTCTTATTACAATCCTGGTGAAACCAGACCTGGGGTTGGCTACCCCTCCAGGCACTCAAGGATCAATTCAGCAGGCTTATTGGAATAAAGTGCAACTTGAGAAAGATACCTTGTGGGATCAAAATGTTGCACTTTGTTCCAATAAACCTGCTGAATTGATCCTTAAGTGCCTGGACTACAATTTTTGTTCAACTATGACTGGGTTCTCAGGAAAGTCTCCCAACATGTAAATAGTACAAAAAAAATATAATAATAATTATTGCAAAATAATAAATATTTATTTTTGAGAAAATATACTAATATACACTAAATATTTGCATTCTTATATGTAAAAAGACAGAAGCCTGTAGTTACCTGCCCTCAATGCATTGATGTTGCAGGGGAACTACTTCCCAGTTCCGGCCCGAAAGAGATTCTCTCACAAAATTAATTCCTTCAGAAGCTTCAGCCAAGTTTTCCAGGACCAGTTGACTCCCTTCGGAACTCTCAAGAGTCGGCTGATCTAGCCCGCGGGTGGGCCACCAGTAAGCGAGCACTTAGTTAAAACAATTTTGTAAGCCGTATTCGGTGCAATTTTGCAGTTCCTATGTTTTTCGTGAACAAAGTTATCAACAAACTATGAATAAGCTTTCGGCCTTATTCAGTCATTTCAGGGAACGCTGAATTAGCCTTGTTTGACTAATTCAGCGTTCAACCCCTTATAGGTTATAACTCATTAGTTATGCTATTGCCTCTCAATGAATATGCTGTTGCCCATCGTTTGGCAAATTAAGGGCATGCATTTGACCCTGTGCAGCCAAAGTATGAACTCTACCACCTATACATTTTTAAGTATTCATTGTTAAGTCTCAAAAACCTGCATTGCAGAAGTTCGGCCCTGTTCGGACTATCCATTACATTTGTTCAGTCACACTGTAAAGTCCATAGTACAACACTTTAAAACTGTATATTACCACATTACATTTTAATTTGTTCAAATTTGGCTGATCATAAGGGGAATATAATAAACTTTGTTTGCTGGGCTATTAACAGAAGTTCTTGGCCCTCTGGTGGCCTTTTATATTATAGCATGTATTGTATCTTCTCTGTTACAGGCATAATTTGAGCTTGTATTCGTTAACTAATAATAAACGCAGGTTCAAGTAATTGTTCTGCGAACTTACAGTCTGTCAAACACTATCAATGTTAACATATGGTTAATTATTGTACTTCTACTGTTGTTTATAAAGTTGTAATCAAAATTATTCAACCCCCATTTGAATATTGTTATATTTACAGACTTTCAGCTGTTTGCAATGAACAAATCAAACAAGAGTTATTGAAATAGCTCAACACAATGAATAATTCAAGTGATTTTGCCAAATTCAACAGAAAATGCAACTTATAATGACTTTTCCTTAGGCTAGCACCTCTTTGGCTTGTATGACCTTCTGCAAATGAGATGCATAGCCAGACACCAGCATTTGGTAGCATTCCTGAGGAATCTAAGCCCACTGTTCTTGAGCAATGGCCTCCAGTTCAGTAATATTCTTGGGTTTGCGTTCTGCAACTGCCTTCTTCAAATCCCACCAGAGATTTTCTATGGGGCTCAAATCAGGTGACTGTGATGGCCACTGTACAATTTTCCAAGACTTCTACTGCAACCAAGCCTTGGTGGAATTTGAGGATATGCTTGAGATCATTGTCTTGTTGGAAGGTCCAATGATGCCAACGCTTTGGCTTCATCACAGATGGCATGAAGTTTTCTCCTAGGATTTCCTGTCACTTCAATGAATCCATCTGGCCTTCCACATGCTGCAGATTTCCAGTGCCAGAGGATGCAAAGCAGCCCCAGCGCATCACTGAGCCAACATGCTTAACTGTAGCCAGAGTGTTCTTTTCAGAATGTGGTTAGTTCTTCTTCCTCCAGACATACCACTGATCCATTGGGCCAAAATGTTCCTGTTTTGTTTAATCTCTCCACAGAGCAGAAAATTTTGAGCAACTTGGAGCTTACTTTTCTTGTGCTTTTGGGTCAGTAGTGGTGTACATCTTGGAGTTCTGGCATGGATATCTTCTGCGTCTAGTAAGCACCTTACTGTGCTCACGGAAACCTCAGTGTCTGTTGCCACCAAGTCTTGCTGCAGGTCTTTTGCAGTCACTCAATGGTCTTTCACAACCTGGTGAGAGCACACTTATAAGTATAATAAGTATATATGAAGAAATTACTCTGTTATTCGGTATTTCTGCCTGTTTCTTGCTGGCATCACTTTCACCCTCTAAGTGTGCGGCCAGCATTCATACTGCCAAACGCCACGTGGCAGAGAAAACCGCGGCCATCTTGTTTCAGTCAAACAAAGGCAGCGGGACTTGGTTGTCGAGTGTCTGGAACTAAAATCGGACACTCGACTTCCCGAACACCGGTCCCAAACGTGCGAACGCTGGAACTATATGTACCGACTAGCAAGAAGAGCGCTATTCGGTACATTTGTGTATACAAATGAGGGGAACAATCGCTGCTAAGAGCCAGGGGAATAGGGTTAGTATTTATATTCGTTTTTCTCCTTTTTCTAAAGTGACCGGCAAAACCCCACGAACCTATGGAACTATTTTGGGCAGCCCACCCACGGTGAACCGGTCACAAAGGACTTCCATGGTTTTTGCGAACCCCTGAACCGATCTGGGTGAAATTTGAATATGTTGGTCCCCCAGATCGGGGCTATCAGGGGACATAGGATTTGTGGGGATACCCCATGTATAAAGGGGTGTTCCAGAAATTGGGGAAAACAGTGATTTTTCAGCCTGGAGATAATTAGGTTGTTACTGTATCAGACCTGATTATCTCCAGGACTAGGGGAGGGAACTATATGTTTATGTTGGGTGTGTTTTATATTTTTACTGTACAGGATTGGATAAATGTTACTCCTCCCTGTGGGATGTCCTCTTGCATGGGGACCTGCATAAAAAGCCCTGTATATGAATAAAGCTTAGTTCTACTTGTATCCTGATCCTGGACTCTGACTGTTATTTGGAATTCGTATGCTTTATTAAGGGAATTATCTTGTGAAGCTATTTGTATTTCGTATGGATTTCGTTCCTTGGGACTACCGAACGGAAGTCTATCTACAATAGACTCTGGCGCTTCGGGAGGAAACTACCGAAAGAGGTTTGGCTAGACGTGGTTTCCTTACAACTGGTGGCAAGCGGAGGGATTCGAATCCCGAACGGACATTTCAAACCTAGCAAGGGAATGAATGGCTCAGCAGTACCAGCTACTTAAAAGAACCACACTAAAGGATTTACTGGAAGCTCGAGGCAGAGTGGCAAGTAACAAGACAAAGGCCACGTTAATTGCAGAATTAATACAGAGCGACAGTACCAGTAACAGAGAGATGGATCAAGAGGAAGAAACCGTGATGCAAAAGGACATCCCATGGATGATCAGTCTATTGGGACCCAACCCAGCTACAGAGGCGGTTCTGCAGGTCATGGCACAAGCCAGGCAATCGCAAAAAGAGCGAGAGGACCAGGACAGACTGCCACAGGGAGATTTACTACACTCCCCGGGAAGTACTGTAGACCTACCAAATAAGGTAAATTATGCAGCATTTAAATCTTTTAATGACAATGAGATGGAAATTGACAGTTACTTACAAGACTTTGAACGTCAATGTGCACTGGAGGGATTAGACTCCACAAAATGGGCTGCAGTAATTAGCAGTAAATTGTCAGGTAGAGCAGCTGAGGCGCTGCGAGCGGTACCTGAGGGGGACATACATGATTATGAAAAGATAAAAGACATTTTGTTGGCCAGATATGCTGTAACCCCGGAGGCATACCGGAAAAAATTTAGAGATCTGCGGAAGATGGGGAGAGATTCCCATACTGAATGGGCTTTTCGGCTACACAGGGCTGCCCGTAATTGGATGAAGGGCTGCCAAGCAACCACCCTGGAGGATGCTTTGCAACTAATGTTATTGGAGCAATTTTTTAATCACACTGCAGAGGACATAAAAGACTGGGTTAAAGATAGAAAACCTAAAACTGTGGAGGAAGCCGCCAGGTTAGCGGATGAATATCAGGATAACAGGAGGAAGGAACAAGGGGCGAGCAGGCCACCTCTTAAGCCTAGCTACACGGCTCCAGCAACCCCTACCCCTCCTAGACCCTCCATGAGTAACCCCTCACGAGCCCAGCAATAACATCCCGACCCCCTGCAGTGTGCCATTATTGCAAGAAACCTGGACATTATAAGAATCAGTGCCCTCGCTTAAACCGGGGAAGCTGGGAAAGGCAACCCCCACAACAACCCAGGGCAGCCGCTCATTGTGTGCAACAAGAAAGCACAACCTATGTCCCTAACCAAGAAGAACAGTGGAGTGTATTACACAAGGTCAACCCAGTGCAAGCTGGGGGTGACAACCGGGACCACCACCGCCAATGGATTACCGTAGATGGCGTGGGGGCCCGGGCGCTGAGAGACTCAGGGGCTACTTTGACTGTGGTGCAACCTCACACGATCAGGACTCAAGCCCGCACCGGACGCACAGTCGCTGTGAGGGTGGCTGGGGGCGCTATCCACAAACTGCCCACCGCCAATATCCTTGTTGATTGGGGTTCGGGGTCCAAACAGCTGGAGGTTGGGATTATGCAAGAACTATCAGCCGAGGTGTCTGTTGCCACCAAGTCTTGCTGCAGGTCTTTTGCAGTCACTCAATGGTCTTTCACAACCTGGTGAGAGCACACTTATAAGTATAATAAGTATATGTGAAGAAATGACTCTGTTATTCGGTATTTCTGCCTGTTTCTTGCTATTTCTGTATGTTTTCAATCGGCAGATGGAACTGCCGAACAAAGACCACCCCTGGCTCACTTAACTTCAAAGCCGGCATCACTTTCACCCTCTAAGTGTGCGGCCAGCGTTCGTACTGCCGAACGCCACGTGGCAGAGAAAACCGCGGCCATCTTGTTTCAGTCAAACAAAGGCAGCGGGACTTGGTCGTCGAATGTCTGGAACTAAAATCGGACACTCGACTTCCCGAACACCGGTCCCAAACGTACGAACGCTGGAACTATATGTACCGACTAGCAAGAAGAGCGCTATTCGATACATTTGTGTATACGAATGAGGGGAACAATCGCTGCTAAGAGCCAGGGGAATAGGGTTAGTATTTGTATTCGTTTTTCTCCTTTTTCTAAAGTGACCGGCAAAACCCCACGAACCTATGGAACTATTTTGGGCAGCCCACCCACGGTGAACCGGTCACAAAGGACTTCCATGGTTTTTGCGAACCCCTGAACCGATCTGGGTGAAATTTGAATATGTTGGTCCCCCAGATCGGGGCTATCAGGGGACATAGGATTTGTGGGGATACCCCATGTATAAAGGGGTGTTCCAGAAATTGGGGAAAACAGTGATTTTTCAGCCTGGAGATAATTAGGTTGTTACTGTATCAGACCTGATTATCTCCAGGACTAGGGGAGGGAACTATATGTTTATGTTGGGTGTGTTTTATATTTTTACTGTACAGGATTGGATAAATGTTACTCCTCCCTGTGGGATGTCCTCTTGCATGGGGACCTGCATAAAAAGCCCTGTATATGAATAAAGCTTAGTTCTACTTGTATCCTGATCCTGGACTCTGACTGTTATTTGGAATTCGTATGCTTTATTAAGGGAATTATCTTGTGAAGCTATTTGTATTTCGTATGGATTTCGTTCCTTGGGACTACCGAACGGAAGTCTATCTACAATAGACTCTGGCGCTTCGGGAGGAAACTACCGAAAGAGGTTTGGCTAGACGTGGTTTCCTTACAACTGGTGGCAAGCGGAGGGATTCGAATCCCGAACGGACATTTCAAACCTAGCAAGGGAATGAATGGCTCAGCAGTACCAGCTACTTAAAAGAACCACACTAAAGGATTTACTGGAAGCTCGAGGCAGAGTGGCAAGTAACAAGACAAAGGCCACGTTAATTGCAGAATTAATACAGAGCGACAGTACCAGTAATACAGAGATGGATCAAGAGGAAGAAACCGTGATGCAAAAGGACATCCCATGGATGATCAGTCTATTGGGACCCAACCCAGCTACAGAGGCGGTTCTGCAGGTCATGGCACAAGCCAGGCAATCGCAAAAAGAGCGAGAGGACCAGGACAGACTGCCACAGGGAGATTTACTACACTCCCCGGGAAGTACTGTAGACCTACCAAAGAAGGTAAATTATGCAGCATTTAAATCTTTTAATGACAATGAGATGGAAATTGACAGTTAGTTACAAGACTTTGAACGTCAATGTGCACTGGAGGGATTAGACTCCACAAAATGGGCTGCAGTAATTAGCAGTAAATTGTCAGGTAGAGCAGCTGAGGCGCTGCGAGCGGTACCTGAGGGGGACATACATGATTATGAAAAGATAAAAGACATTTTGTTGGCCAGATATGCTGTAACCCCGGAGGCATACCGGAAAAAAATTAGAGATCTGCGGAAGATGGGGAGAGATTCCCATACTGAATGGGCTTTTCGGCTACACAGGGCTGCCCACTCGACTTCCCGAACACCGGTCCCAAACGTACGAACGCTGGAACTATATGTACTGACTAGCTAGAAGAGCGCTATTCGGTACATTTGTGTATACGAATGAGGGGAACAATCGCTGCTAAGAGCCAGGGGAATAGGGTTAGTATTTATATTCGTTTTTCTCCTTTTTCTAAAGTGACCGGCAAAACCCCACGAACCTATGGAACTATTTTGGGCAGCCCACCCACGGTGAACCGGTCACAAAGGACTTCCATGGTTTTTGCGAACCCCTGAACCGATCTGGGTGAAATTTGAATATGTTGGTCCCCCAGATCGGGGCTATCAGGGGACATAGGATTTGTGGGGATACCCCATGTATAAAGGGGTGTTCCAGAAATTGGGGAAAACAGTGATTTTTCAGCCTGGAGATAATTAGGTTGTTACTGTATCAGACCTGATCATCTCCAGGTCTAGGGGAGGGAACTATATGTTTATGTTGGGTGTGTTTTATATTTTTACTGTACAGGATTGGATAAATGTTACTCCTCCCTGTGGGATGTCCCCTTGCATGGGGACCTGCATAAAAAGCCCTGTATGTGAATAAAGCTTAGTTCTACTTGTATCCTGATCCTGGACTCTGACTGTTATTTGGAATTCGTATGCTTTATTAAGGGAATTATCTTGTGAAGCTATTTGTATTTCGTATGGATTTCGTTCCTTGGGACTACCAAACGGAGGTCTATCTACAATAGACTCTGGCGCTTCGGGAGGAAACTACCGAAATAGGTTTGGCTAGACGTGGTTTCCTTACAGTATATATAACCAATCTATATATGGTGATAACTTTGGAATTGCAGTGACAAGGTAAAACAGTGTAAATATAAAATATACACACACAGGCAATTTTTCCCTTCAATTCAGTATAAAACCTAAAATATAAACAGAGGATAGACCATAGTGAAATCTGTCTAATTGATATAAAAACAAATTAATACAAATTGGTCCCACTCACATATTGCTGTGCCACTTTACAGCAGGCTCAGACTATCAGCACCTTTTGGATAAGTGCAGATGAAATTAAGTAGGTAGATGTCAGGGTACCTGAGGCCTCTACCTCTAAGGGAGGTAGAGACTTGGTGGTTTATCCATCCAGGCGAGCTGTTTCCTCCGTTCCTCGCGGTTCATCCAGCCACTTAAACACCGGCCGCGAGGAATCCACATCCTTTTCTAGCAGGACGCTCAATACGTGACGTCATGACGCTATCACGAGCGATCTGTCACTCAAGTGTCCGATATCCAATCGGCACTTGTCAGAGGCGTGCTTACCATCCGGAGCCAGGGTATTTAAGCTTGCTTCTCTCTTCAGCTCATTGCCCTGTCGTGGTTCTAGCCTGTCTAGTCACTCAGTGCTCTGGTATTCTAGTTTGCTCTATTTGGTTTTGACTCGGCTTGTTGTACTACCCTGCTTCTCTGTTATCCCTTGACCCGGCTTGTCTCTCGCTTATCTGTCTTCTCGTTCCCTCGACCTCGGCTTGTCTCTGACTATTCTCTATCACTCTCGGTACGTTAGTCCGGCCATTCTAAGGCCCGGTATACGTACCTTTCCACTCTTTGTACCCTGCGTGTTGGATCCCTGTCCCGATCCTGACATTACGACAGGGCCAATGGATCCTGCAGGTACAAACAGTCAGCTTGGTTCTTCTGATCCCAGGTTTGACGCCATGGAGCATAGGATGGATCAGATGGCTCTAGCACTACAGGCACTTTTGTCTCGTGCTAGTAACCCACCTGAGGAGACACGTACTCCTTCTATTTCTCCTGCAGTCTCAGGTCTAGAGGTAGCCACTGTAGGTGCTTCTTCCCGTATTACCCCACCAGTACGTTATGGCGGGTCACCGGAGAAGTGCCGTGGTTTTCTGAACCAGATTAGCATCCATTTCGAATTACAACCCCGCTCTTATCCTACAGATAGAGCGAAGATTGGATTTGTTATTACTTTACTCATTGAGAAAGCTCTGAGATGGGCCAATCCTTTATGGGAGAATGATAATCCACTAGTCTATAATTATAATGCCTTTGTAGCTGCGTTTAGAAGAACTTTTGACCCTCCTGGTAGAAAGGTCAATGCAGCTAGATTACTGTTGCGCCTTAGACAGGACAATCAAACACTTGTGGACTATGCACTAGAGTTCAGGTCCTTGGCGGCAGAAGTTAAGTGGAACGAACAGGCTTATATAGATGTGTTTCTGAATGGGTTATCAGATTTAATTCTTGACGAAGTCGCTACTAGAGAACTCCCTGAGAATTTGGAGGATTTAATTTCTTTTATATCTCGTATTGATGAACGCATAAGAGAGAGGCAGAACACTCGAGATAGGACCCGTAGACCCTCCTTTAAACTAGCGCCTACCTTTCAAAATTCTGAGTTCGAGGACTTACGTATTTTTGAACCTATGCAGATAGGCAGTACTCATCTCACAGAGAGAGAGAGACAGTACAGAAGAAGGGAGGGTTTATGTATGTATTGTGGAGTCAGAGGACATTTACGCCTAAATTGTCCTAATCGTTCGGGAAACGCTCGCACCTAAGTTTCTCTAGAGGACAGGCCTTGGGTGTTTCTACTTTGTCCTCTATTCACAATTACAAAGAGTTCAGGCTTCTGTTACCCGTTTCTTTGAGGTGGGAGAAGGGAGTAGTAAAGACTATGGCACTAATCGATTCTGGAGCTGCTGAGAGCTTTATAGATCAGGGTTTTGTTGCCAAGCATGCTATCCCATCCCAGTTAAAAGAGACACCACTGGCTGTCGAGGCCATCGATGGTAGACCGTTACTTGAGCCTGTTATTTTCCATGAGACCATACCGATTAACTTGACTGTTGGCATCCTGCATAAAGAGGATATATCCTTAATGCTCATTTCTTCTCCGTCTATTCCCATAGTCCTGGGGTACTCCTGGTTGAGGAGACACAACCCTATTATTAATTGGGAGTCAGGGGAGATAGTTTCGTGGGGAGAGAATTGTCAAGAAAAATGCTTGCGGAAGGTCTTACCTCTCGGATTAACTAATACATCGAATACCTCTGACAATCCTACAGAGACACAAATTCCGCCTCAGTATCTAGATTTAAAGGCAGTATTTGACAAAAAGAAAGCCGATACCTTACCCCCACACAGGTCCTTTGATTGCAAAATTAACCTACTCCCTGGTACCATGCCTCCCAGAGGTCATGTATACCCATTATCTATAAAAGAGAACTCAGTTCTAGAGGAGTATATTCACGAGAATTTAGACAAGGGATTCATCAGGAGGTCCTCCTCCCCTGCCGGGGCTGGATTTTTTTTTGTTAAAAAGAAAGATGGTTCTTTGAGACCTTGTATTGATTATCGAGGCTTGAATAAGATAACCATTAAAAATGCCTACCCGATTCCCTTGATCACCGAACTCTTCGATCGTTTGAAGGGCTCTACAATTTTCACCAAGTTAGACCTCAGAGGGGCATATAACTTGGTGAGAATCCAGCAGGGACATGAGTGGATGACGGCATTCAATACTCGATATGGTCACTATGAATATACTGTTATGCCTTTTGGGTTATGCAATGCGCCAGCTGTATTCCAGGATCTGATAAATGAGGTTCTTAGGGAATTTCAGCAAGATTGCGTCATTGTATACCTAGATGATATACTCATTCATTCTAGTGAGATTGAGACTCATCACAAGCAAGTCAGGAGGGTTTTGCACAAGCTTCTCCAGCATGGCTTGTACTGCAAGTTGGAGAAATGTAGCTTTGATCAAACCCAGGTAACCTTTCTCGGCTATGTGATCTCTGGGGAGGGATTTAAGATGGATCCGGATAAGCTCCAATCCATTCTAGAGTGGCCTTTACCCACAGGTCTTAAAGCCATACAGAGATTTATTGGTTTTTCTAATTATTACAGGCGCTTTATTAAGGGCTATTCTTCCATTATCGCACCTATCACTAATATGACCAAACAGGGGGCTGATACTAAGAATTGGACTACTGAAGCTCTCCTTGCGTTCAAAACTCTCAAGGAGCTTTTCGCTTCCGCTCCAATTTTAGTTCACCCCGACACTTCTCTGCCTTTTCTACTTGAGGTAGACGCATCAGAGACTGGTTTAGGTGCTGTCCTATCTCAAAGGTTGGGGGTTGATAAACCATTACATCCATGTGGATTTTTCTCTAAAAAATTGACCGGTACTGAAAGCAGATATGACATTGGTGACAGAGAATTACTAGCGGTTATCAAGGCTTTGAAAGAGTGGAGACATTTATTGGAAGGTACATTACATCCTGTTACCATTCTAACTGACCACAAAAATTTGTCTTATATCGGAGAGGCTAAGCGGTTGTCCTCCAGGCAGGCTCGTTGGTCGTTGTTTCTTACCCATTTCAATTACGTTCTGACTTACAGACCTGGGTCAAAGAATTCTAAAGCCGATGCGCTATCTCGCCAATATGAGCCCTCTGCTTCAGTTGAACCACTTATGTCCTCCATTGTACCCAAATGCAATATTATTGCTAATACCAGTCTCAAAATTCATTCTCCGCTACTTGACCAGATCTTGAAGTCACAACATCTAGCTCCCGGAAACACTCCTGAGGGAAGAAACTTTGTTCCTCCTGAACTTCAACTGGAGCTCTTACAATGTTTTCACGAAAGTAAAGTAGCTGGTCATCCTGGTATTCGCAAGACATACTCTTTGATATCCAAGGATTTCTGGTGGTCTTCACTTCGAAAAGATATTGAGGAGTTCGTCGCAGCTTGTGAAACTTGTGCCAAAACTAAACTACCTCATGCATCTCCATGTGGCCTGTTACACCCCTTGGACATTCCTGAGAAACCTTGGTACTGTTTATCCATAAACTTTATCGTTGATTTGCCTGCTTCCAAGAGACAGACTGTTATTCTCACGGTGGTGGATAGATTTACTAAGATGGCCCATTTCGTGCCATTACCTAAACTTCCGACTTCTCCTGAATTGGCGGAGATTTTTGCAAAAGAGGTTTTTCGCCTACATGGGATTCCTTCAGAGATTGTTTCTGATAGAGGCTCTCAATTTGTCTCACGTTTCTGGAGATCCTTTTGTTCTCAAATGGGCATCAAATTGAACTTCTCCTCGGCCTATCACCCTCAGTCTAACGGAGCTGCTGAACGTACCAATCAAAAAATCGAACAGTATCTGCGTTGCTTTGTTTCCGAACACCAGGACGATTGGGTCGGTCTGATTCCTTGGGCGGAGTTCGCACACAATAACCTTGTTTGCGATTCAACTCGCTCTAGCCCTTTCTTCATGAACTATGGCTTTCATCCTTCGATTTTTCCTTCGGTTTCCTCTTCTCAGGGGATACCGTCGGTTGATGATCATGTCGCCAACCTGAAGAAATTATGGGATCAGACTCGGCAAATTCTGTTACATAGTTCCTCGTTGTTCAAGAAACACGCTGACAAGCATAGAAGAGCGGCTCCTGTTTTTGTTCCTGGGGATAGGGTATGGTTAAGTACTAAGAATATTCGACTAAAAGTTCCATCTATGAAATTTGCTCCTCGCTACATAGGCCCTTACAGGGTTCTCACTCGTATCAATCCGGTTGCGTATCGCCTTGCTCTGCCACCTGCCTTACGCATTCCTAACTCTTTTCATGTCTCCTTGTTGAAACCCCTTATTTGCAACAAATTCTCCTCTAAGGTCTCCTCGCCTCGTCCTGTTCAGGTGGAGGGTCGGGAGGAGTACGAGGTAAGCTCCATCGTTGATTCCAGAATTTCAAGGGGAAAATTGCAATATCTGGTCAACTGGAGGGGATATGGTCCTGAGGAGAGGAGTTGGGTACCTCAGGAGGACGTTCATGCTTCTCGCCTTCGCAGAGCATTTCACCTCCGCTTCCCATCTCGCCCCGGTTCCTTCCGCCCGGTGGGCGTATCTGAGAGGGGGGGTACTGTCAGGGTACCTGAGGCCTCTACCTCTAAGGGAGGTAGAGACTTGGTGGTTTATCCATCCAGGCGAGCTGTTTCCTCCGTTCCTCGCGGTTCATCCAGCCACTTAAACACCGGCCGCGAGGAATCCACATCCTTTTCTAGCAGGACGCTCAATACGTGACGTCATGACGCTATCACGAGCGATCTGTCACTCAAGTGTCCGATATCCAATCGGCACTTGTCAGAGGCGTGCTTACCATCCGGAGCCAGGGTATTTAAGCTTGCTTCTCTCTTCAGCTCATTGCCCTGTCGTGGTTCTAGCCTGTCTAGTCACTCAGTGCTCTGGTATTCTAGTTTGCTCTATTTGGTTTTGACTCGGCTTGTTGTACTACCCTGCTTCTCTGTTATCCCTTGACCCGGCTTGTCTCTCGCTTATCTGTCTTCTCGTTCCCTCGACCTCGGCTTGTCTCTGACTATTCTCTATCACTCTCGGTACGTTAGTCCGGCCATTCTAAGGCCCGGTATACGTACCTTTCCACTCTTTGTACCCTGCGTGTTGGATCCCTGTCCCGATCCTGACAGTAGAATTCCCACACACTTCTGGATGCTGAATTCCCCACACTTGCTTTGAGGGAACAAACGAAGGTAGTAGAAAATGTAACCATAAAGAATTTATTAACACAATTGATATAAAATCAAATAAAATAAAAGATCTCTCAGCACAGCACTTCGACAAAAAAAGTATTTATCAAAGTGCTCAGTGTAAGTCCTTCACACTGTTCTTCACAATTTAAATCCAAAAAGGCAAATTTGTTCCCATCCACAGGGACTTCCACAATAATTAAAGCCTACAGAATAATTGAGAAAATTATTAGATTTCTACCACAACTGTATCCAGGTCCACTGGAAGTGGAGACATGCTTTTGTGAGTTTTTAATTTCCATCTGTTGTAATTTCCATCTGCACTATTTGGCTTTTTTGCTTCTTTTAAGTGTAATAAGACCACCACCTCTTGCAGTTATCTCATCCCATATATTCCATCTGTGTGCCAGATATCATGTATCCTCCTATGAGTTTTCTTTATTACTTTGCGTGTCAATCCTTACGTAAAATTTGATTACACTACGTTCATTCTGTGTTTTCGATAGATTACACAGACCACGATTTCTGTTCTCTTGGGAGGTGTCACTCCAATTGATTGAAATTCCTACTTATTTTATTTGTCTAATTTAATTTAACTAATTAAGTCCTTGAATAGTTGCTTCAGGTGTGCTTAAGGCAACACCTGTTTTGCTTATTTGTGCTGTTGTGAGTGATTCTGTTCAGGGGTTGAATCATTTTGAGACTGGAAAAGTAATTATAAGTTGCATTTCCAGGGGGACGGGGCATGACAGCCAACCGAGCAGGTCGCACATGGCTAAGACTCCTCAGATTTAGCCTGCAATATAGCTGATTCACTGGCAACATTACCCACTATCTCACCTGATAAAACTCTAACTACTTAAAGAATACCTGCTGTGTACCTGGCTCAGGTTTTGAAAGTGGATGCATGTGCTTATCAGGCTGGACTGTTTTGAGGCCTATGAGGCAGATTGAAAGCAGATGACATGGCCGATCCTCAGTCGAAATGTGGTTCCAGTCTCATTTGGGCCCTCTCCTCCTTCCCCTTTGGACCGGCAGGGGTCATCCCGGTCTCCACTGGTGTGCTCCCTGGCCCGCTCACACTGACTACTCAATAAGATGGCTGACATTGAGTGGAGTGTCCCAACACAGGCATGCCTCATGGTACCCACGCAAGTGGATCTGCTTTTGCTGGCATTTGAATGCCTGTGCACCAGGTTCTGGGATAGAATAAGCCACCTTGCTGTGAATACTATACCTGAGGGTCCGAGCATGACAGCCCAGAGCATGGTGCAGGGTGGCCGGGATCTGGCAGAGTTTTTACGACTGCTTTCAAGTGCAGCATGAACAGTGAAGCGGAGAAAATGGCAGAGGAAGCTAACACAGCGTCATGCTCAACCTACCAGCCGTCGGAGGGCTCTCACTCGCCAGGGCCAACAGCGTGCAACAAGCATGCCCAGACGCCTTGTTCCTGATAGCAGGAGACATGGAGGAATAACGCAGAACCGCACCCTTCTATGGAGTAGGTGGGGAGCTCCTCCACTGCTCAATGGACAGGCATACCTCTGTGTTGGTAATCACCCATCTACAGGCATCGGCTGAGCAGCAGTGTGAGCGGTCTGCAGATTTAGTGCAACTCTGTTTATTTTTAAGAGTGAAGCTGTGAGTCTCCAGGCATGGCGCATACTCATCTTAGTTCTCTTACTCCATTGCAGTTTAAACCCTGTGGCATACTCTGGTTATTCTTTGTTTATTCATTGTTTTTCGAGCATAAGTTTTAACCATATTGGCTGATAGCCATCTAAAGCGAGTTACCTAGCATGATTACCCATACTCACATAATATTCACCGTGTCTAGAATATCTACTGTGATTGATTATTTAGATCATATTATGCACTTAGACATGTGAGACCATCTTGATCTATTATATAAAATTGTGCTCCATACTCTACATGCCATGTAATGTAAAATCAACCAAGGTACGGTATATGACAATATAAGATTTAGTTACATAGTTACATAGTTACATAGCTGAAAAGAGACTTGCGGCTATCAAGTTCAGCCTTCCTCACATATGTTTCTGCTGTTGATCCAAAAGAAGGCAAAAAACCCAGTCTGTAGTGCTTCCAATTTTGCAACAAACTAGGAAAAAAATCCTTCTTGACCCCAAAATAGCAGTCAGATGTCTCCTTGGATGAAGCAGCTATTACCCCACTAATTAGAAATTATATCCCTGTGTGTTTTTGCAAGTATTTATCCAATTGCAGTTTAAACAGCTGCATGGACTCTGATAAAACCACCTCTTCAGGCAAAGAATTCCACTGTAAAAAAAAACCTTTTCTTTGCCTTAGATGAAATCTCCTTTCTTCCAGCCTAAATGTGTGACCTTGTGTCCTATGTATAGTTCTGTTTATGAATAGATTTCTCGATAATGGTTTGTACTGGCCCTGAATATATTTGTATAATGTTATCATATCCCCTCTGAGGCACCGTTTTTCCAAACTAAAGAGATTTAAATTTTTTAACCTTTCTTCATAACTGAAGTGCTCCATTCCATTTATCAATTTGTTGGCCAGGGAACATTCCTCCCTAACTTCCCTCTGGAATTCTGTCAGGGGAGCTGGGTCATCGGTCATTGACAAGCTTGTCAAAGACCGTGTAGGTTGAAACGTTGTGATGGAATGGGTTCAATAAAATTGCCTGGTTTGTACCTTGGAGTGCCTGGACCTTTCTTCTATTTTTTTTACTCAGCATTTGTTCTCTGGTACTGAGACTGTCCGAGTTGCACCCAGCTACATACTACTTAAAGGGACAGAGTGCAGTTCCACACCCTACTATAACTACTAAGGAATCCTATCCAGTCACGACAAGGCTACAAACTCACAATGCTAAAACTAACCCACATTCTGCCAAGGCCAACTTGTCCCTACCCTGACGGATGACCCGGCTCCCTGACAGAATTCCAGAGGGAAGTTAGGGAGGACTGTTCCCTGGCCAACTACCATGCCAAAGCAGAAAACAATCAGGGAAGATTAAACCCCCAGGGAGACATTTACATGGGGTCAGGTACTCATACTAGGAGAATAAAAAGGGACTAAGAGGGGAAGCGCAGATGATCAGATGACAGTTCCCCAAAATTATAGTGCAGAAATGTTAAGGATTAGGCATAATATTCCCTTAGGCCTAGATATCTGCAAAACTGGATTTCTTCTGGCCTGTATCTCCAAGGACATCAGACAATACAGTTAGACTTGCATTAACTGCCAGAAAATAGTGAAAAGAGGAGATCACCCCAAAGTCCACCTACATTCGATGCCCATCATAGAGGAACCCTTTATCAGAGTCACAATTGATATTGTAGGACCCTGAACATGCCTCTGGCCAAGCCCAGTCCATTCGGCAAGAAGGAAATTCTCACAATGGTGGATTATACCACTTGGTACCCAGAGGCGGTAGCGCTAACCAATATACAAGCTTAAATGGTAGCTGGTAGCTCTAAAGGAGAGTTTCTTTGATTATCTCGGATCAGGGTACCCAGTTCACTGCTCAGGTTACACACCAACTTTGTAGGCTCTGCAGAATAAAGCCTCTCCCAGACTAACGGCCTGTGTGAACAGTTCAATGGAACTCTGAAGAAGCAGATGCTTCAAACATTCATTAACGTTTGAAAGGATTGAGAGAGTTTCCTGTCACACCTTTTTTTTTGCCTATCGCAAGGTGCTTAAGTAATCATCAGGGTTCTCCCCATTTTAATTGTTATACGGGAGACAAGTGAGGGAGTACCTAGATCCCAGAAGCATTGGGAAGTGGAAGCAGGAGAAGAAGGGATGTCACCAGCGGGTGGGGCCATATTTAAAATATTTCAGAGGGAGGACATAGTGTTTGGCCCCCTTTAATTGGTGGCAGGTGGGGGCACTAAATAATTATACAATGGGGGTGAACATGCCTGTAACGGATGACCTTCCGTTGATGGATGCTCCTAGCGCTTCCTGAGGACTCCACGCACTGCAGACGACACCACAACCACCGCAGACTCCACAACCGGCGTAGCTTAACTGGAGACGCGCCGTCTTCCTTCCACCCTGAATGAACCTCCAGCATTCAGGACCGTGTGGGAAAGACCTCTCCTCCAAGGATAGCGTCACAGGAACAAGAACAAGTGATTAAAGCTCAAGGGAGTATGCAGAGCATAGCAATCCCCAGTGTGATATAGCAGTTCCCTCCAATAACGAGACAAGGCTACGTATTGAGGGTCAAGAAGAACTCTCGTTTAATTACACACACTCTGCTTTTATGCAATTCTCCCCTGCAAGGGAGATGCCCACATCCAATTAAACATTACCCAATCACACGATGGTTACCTCCCACAAATTCCCTCCCCTTAGCCTGATAGGTAACCCAATTATAACATACAGTTTAAACATACATTTTTATACATTTTTATAACCTTAAAACTATACATCCAGTATTAATAAAAAACACATATTAATGATCAGCATACTTTACTTACAAACATATCCAAAATTCAGCTAATTCCATACAGGGGTTAAAGAGTTAGCTGGAAGTCCTTTATGACCGACCGCAAGCACATTTCCCTGCCCAAAACAGTTCCACAGATTCAAACTGTGCGGTCGGTCTATTTCTGCCCTGAAAAGTTACAAAGTCCCGTCTGAAGGCGCCGTTCGAATCGTCAAACTCACTTCGACTTTTGTCGAAGTGTCGAAGTGAAACCGGGGTTGTTTCCATGGTGTTCTATTGTCCACCAGAGGTCTGTTTTACACCCAGAAATGACAAAGTCCCGTTTGAACGTGTGTTCGAATCTTCGAACGGGACTTAGTCTCCAGCCGCAGTGTCGAAGAGTAGGGGAAAGTACAGCTCACCGCGTTCGACTGGATTAAAATGGCCGCCGCCACGTGTTCGACTGTAATGGGGGCCACTTCAACGGCTTCGCCACTTCGACGGTTTCGGCACTTCGACGGCTTCGGCACTTCGACTGCATTCGAAGTGCCATTTTAAAAATTGGAACACTGCTCCCAAGTATTTAAAGGGCCAGGAACAGCATACAAACATCCATTGGGCCCAAATACAAAGGGCAATACCTTCCAGGGCCATAGTCGCAGGGCAGGAGGCTAGCAATAAGTCCTCTCCAATGCCCAGTGGCAAATGGCAGTTTGTCACAATGCCATTATTGGAAGGCCACCCCCTCCACAGTATAATGTATTTATAAATGTTTAGAGCCTCATGCACAGGGGGTGACTACGTCCTCCCCATTATTTAACAGGCCCGATCACATTTCTATTAACAGGCAGCAGTGGCTTCCCACTCACTAGTTTTAAACATTTAGTCGATCTGCTGCATGGCAGGTGGGTACATTGGGCAGTTTTTAAAATCTTATGGAGTCCCATAAGGCTTTTCTTATTTTACTTTTTTCATTTGCCAATTGACGAGCCAGTCGACACATAATTAACCCTCGCATTGCCAAAGGGCAAATAGTACTTTATGTTATTAGTCACTTAAAAAGAAACCAATTAACGATAGGTTGTGGAAGTGCATCCTGCCAGATGAATTGGTTCTGAATTGTATTACTTTGTAAATAGTCCGAATTCTATACTTTATATGGGATTCAGATATAAGAGCACTTTAATCCAGGCACGGAATGCAGTTTCTCTTGAGTTGACCGAATTCCGACCATATTTGACTTTAGTAAATATGAGAATTGCTATTACATTTGGGTTTCGGGCATTTGGTTTAATGAATAACCCTGTGAAACAATTCATGAGAATTACAATAACCAGATGTACAATCCCAAAGCAGCCATCAATCACTTAATGCAAGTTGACTGTCCCAGAGGTAGAGATAATTAAACGTACAGTCAGTGTATATAAAGTGGGTGATTAGAAGAGATTCAGCGTAATCCAGAGACGAGAATGTGGTGAGTACATTTACATAGTCAGTTATTTACCAGGGTAATATCCTAATTATGTATACATTTTAGTTGCCTTCATTTATTGTGCTCTGTTTGCTAACCTATATAACTACTGTATTATAAGTCTATTATCCTAGTAGTTTTTATTTGTAACTGATTCTTATTTATTTTTTATTATTGTTTTTTACATCTTATTCATAAATTGATTTTTTTTATTTACGTGCACCAACATCATTTCTCATTTGATAACTTCTTAAAGATCTCACACATGTTCTGGGAAGCAGCTGTGTTTAAATTTGTCTTATACCTCTATGGCTTTTATATATATATTTTTTTTATTTATTTTTTTACCATTTTATTAATGTTTTTGGCAGGTATAAATGTAGTACAATCAATTATATTCCATGATATAACATGTAGCATTTCAATAAAATATTTCAACAATCTCATGTTCTGTCATATTTGTTATCCAATAAAGAAATATCTTTGTCATTCATATGTGAAAAAGTGAGAAAAACTGTGGGCTTGAAACAGGTAGAAAGAGGTGGGTAACAAAGGGGTTGTAGGGTTGAAGGTATCAAGGCAGGTTGCTTCAACATCCTATTTTCAAATAATTAGTCTAATACATTTGGGCTTTGTGGTGGCTTTGTGGTGATTCTGTTAAACTTCAGTTAGGTATTTGTCATAGATTGTTAAGACCAGTTTAGAGTAATCTGATGCAATATTTTGTGTCTGGTCAAGGTATTAGTGGATTTCCAAAACATTGCTACTTAACTGCAAGCTGCTTAGGGGTGTCAGGCGGTTACAAAAATAAGAGATGCATTTCAGGCAAAGGCCCATAAGGTTTTCCTAATAATGGTGGCAAGGTATCCCCAATAATAAGGTCAGTATCTGTGTCACAATAGTCCATCATGGTTGGAGAATAGAGCATGTCCACCAAACATGGAACATTTTTCCCATTTCTGCGGTACACCTCCAGTATACACCATCTATATAGTATCTTGCACTGCTGTTCTAGATAAGATGCACATGAGGATAGTTCTTTGTGAGCAGTGAATGCTTTAGTACATTGTTCTGGTTCAATAATTTTTTTCTAAATATATGTTCCAAACCTCCAAGAACCCTAGGCCTTGCACGGACGCACTCCTATTCAATGCTTCATAACACAGTGCAAGTATCTTTTTACATACACCTTTATAGAAACACATTTTTTCAAATCGAGACAATAACCCATCTAGATTTTTGTACATGTCATTTAATGTTGTTTTGGAGAAAAGTGATTTGATTTGTAGGTAAGAAAATATGGCGTGTGGTGTAAAGTAAACTGCCTCTGCAGAACTGCAAATGTTTGTAGTTTGTTTTTATTGTACAATTGATAGAAGGGGTCAACATTCGTTATTCGCAGTGAGTTGGAGTCTAGTGGTGTAGCTGGCGAGACAGAGGTGTGTTTCCATAATGGATTGGTCCCATGTTCTAAGCATTAGGTTTGAAGAGGGAATAAACTGTGGTACTTGAGGTCTTAGATGTGGAGGAAACCAATAATATGGTCAATGCATCATGGCTGTATCCAATAGGACTCAATATCTATCCATTGTGGAAGTCCCGAACATGACTGTAACATCACTACCTAGCTTGTACTGGCAGCCATAAAAGACGCTTGTAGATTTAGAAATCCCAGCCTACCCGTTACAATCGTTGTTGTAAAAAATATGTGGAGACTCTGCCTTTTTATTTTGCCATATATGTCTGAGGAATACATGTTGTATATTGTGGAGATATTATTTAAGTAAGTGTATTTGCAATGTACGGAGAAGATATTGGAGTTCATGGAGTAACATCATTTGGATTGCTGAAGTGCGACACATCCGTTTTAGAGAAGCTGTACATTATTTTATCAATTTTACATAATTGCACTGGAGCAAATCTTTCGAATTGTTCAATCTGACCTCCAATCACAGTTAATTCCTGTTTGAGATGTAGTAACGCTGCAATGTTTTACCCCTATCCCCAGCACCTAGAGCTTGGTCATATTGGATTTGTAGTATGAGTGTGTACTAGACTCCTTATTTATCAGATTAGGGAGGGACATAAGCATTTGCATAAGTGTGAGAAGAATATCATTCACAAATAAATTCATTTTATATTCCTTATCTCCTTATTGGCTTCCATGCACAGATTGGTCTGAATGTATTAAAACGTTCAATAGCACCAAGGACAGAATGTTGAGAAAGGGTGAAATGAGCCCCCCTGGCTCGTGCCATTGGTGATCTTGAAGGGATTGAGACAAATCCTGGATTTCGAATTTGGGCCAAGGGTTCTTTATAGAGAGCCCATGTGACAGTCAGAAATTTGTCCAGGAAATCGTATTTGCACAGGATCTCCTCCAATAATTCCCAATAGAGGCAAACGCTTTCTCTGCATCTAAGGATATCAAAATGGTTCCCTTATGTTGCCTTTCTAAACTTTGTATAAAATTCAATACTTTCTTTGTATTGTTTGAAACTTGTCTCCTTTGCACAAATCTCACCTGGTCTCCATGTATGAGATGAAGTAAGAGTGAATTAAGGTGGTTAGCATATAATTTAGCAAAAATGTTGGTGTCAGTATTTAATAACGAGTGTCAAAAATCCTGGCAATGTGTAGGGGGCTTTCCTGGTTTCAGCAGGGGGCCTAGAATATTGTGAAATATTTTGTATTATATGTTAGTAAAGACGTTTGGCCCAGGTGCCTTGTGTTGGGTAAGTGATGTGATGTGACACGTGTCACCTCTTTCAGTGCTACAGGAGTTTTAACTGTGAGTTTTTTGTTCTCTGGTTAACTAAGGGAGATTTACTTTGTTTAGGTAGTTAGCAATTTTCTCGTTGGTCGGTTGTGGAGTTTGGATGTCTTTTTTCAAATTGTACACGAAAATATATGTAGAGTGACTTTCATTATGTTTTAAAGTGCCAGAGTGACAATAGTGCAATTTATTTAACAATTTAATAGATAACTTCCCTTGCAATTGCACTTTGTATTTTGTTTAACAGCACAGAACTGTTCCTGAGGAAGTCCCTAAGTGGGATGAAATACGTTGGAAAGGAAAGGTAGTTTAAACTGTGCTTGTTGATCTTTAGTCTGTGCGCTAACCATTTCCCTGCTTCATTTCCTTGAGTGTAGAAAGAAATAATAGGCGCTCACTATAGTAATCGGGCAGCAGTATACCAAACAAGGATTCCCCAACCTTGTGAATGAGTAATAGAAAAAACAGAAGTGGCGTATACCGCGCCTAGTGATTTATATATATGCAGAAAAATACATACATGTATCCTTGAATATTCTGATAAATCATAACCTCAAAAGAGAATTAAGATAAAAAATCATAGTGCAATACAGTACATGTTATTTTAAAGACAGGTAGTTATATGGCTTTGTACAGTCCACTCACATTTAAATGAGCTATAACAGAGCTCTGCTGTGAAGCGCTTGGACGGTACAATCCCCGTCTCTGGATTTGTAGTGGTTGTCACAGATGTTTTCAAAGTGCAATTTGCTTGGTAGATATAAAAAAAAGAAAGATAGCAGCAATATGGTGAAGTAAGTACTAATATTGTATTAAGTGATGAATAGTATTGTACTTACACTTTCTAGAGCAAATTTGCTCTAGAAAGTGTAAGTACAATACTATTCATCACTTAATACAATATTAGTACTTACTTCACCATATTGCTGCTATCTTTCTTTTTTTTATATCTACCAAGCAAATTGCACTTTGAAAACATCTGTGACAACCACTACAAATCCAGAGACGGGGATTGTACCGTCCAAGCGCTTCACAGCAGAGCTCTGTTATAGCTCATTTAAATGTGAGTGGACTGTACAAAGCCATATAACTACCTGTCTTTAAAATAACATGTACTGTATTGCACTATGATTTTTTATCTTAATTCTCTTTTGAGGTTATGATTTATCAGAATATTCAAGGATACATGTATGTATTTTTCTGCATATATATAAATCACTAGGCGCGGTATACGCCACTTCTGTTTTTTCTATTTCCTTGAGTTTATTGGTTAGCCTTGAGTTTTTTTACGTGATACCAACCTTTGGTTAAATTTTGTGTTAATTTTTTTTCTTATTCATTTTCAGAATTTGATCTCTCAAGGACAAAAAGGATGATATTTGGTTTTGTTTATTTAGGCTACATAGTGGTTTCTGCCAGTTTAGAATCTGCTTATGACACTGGCATTTGAGTCTACATGCTTGTTTTATCAACAATTCTCTCTAAACAGGTTTATGCCCTACCCAAACTTGCAGAAGGGGAGATGGTGGGAGTGTTGCTTGCTTCAAAGTAGTGTTTTATCTCTATTTCTAATTGTTGTGTGAACAAATCATTTTGCAATAGTGACTTATTGAGTCACCAGGGGCCACAGTTTTGATAGTCACAACTGTCTTTACGGGTGAGAATCACAGATGCCTGGTCTGACTATGACACACTGCTTATTGTGCAGTCAAGAATTTGGTCTACGCCATATCCTAACATGAAAAACCCATTAAGATGTAAGATATGCCAACTGTCATAAAAGTCATGCAAAGACAACAATTTAGTGATGGGTCAGCTCTTAAGGCTTTTGAATCTTCATATGTGATCTCATTGTAGCATGTAGATCACATATGAAGAAGAGTATTGTATAAACTTATTTATCCTATATTCCTTCTGCGTATAGTTACCTCTGTGGCAGGAAGGCTGCCTGACTATAATTTGCCCCTTCCAATGTGTGGATGTACTATCCTGAAATGTATGTTTTCCCTTGTTAAGTTTCCCCCTCCCTGTAATTTTCACATTGAATCCTGCAAATTGCTTTTTAACTACATGGGTGCCCTCCGGCGCACAACCACCCTGATAACCCATTTAGAATGTTTAGTTAGAATGTTCTCACCTCGCTAATGAGGTGTGAAAAACTGCAAACCGCACGCTTCAACCATGCGAGGGGCGCTTTGGCTCACAGAACGCCCACCAGGCATTCGCCTCCAGAACCGGCCTGCTCTTACTGTCTTCAATCCCTTTCGGGAAGCTTCAAACAATCCACAACCATCCGGGTCTGGCTTACAATTTTTTTAATTTTTTACAATCAAGACTTAACAGAACACTTACCTACCTCAGTATTGCACAGTTATTTTTAATAATTTCAATATTTTTTGTGGTCTTTCGGGGGTCATCCTACCCACTCCCAACGGAGCTTTAATCACTCCTTACACCCTTACCTGGGAGCTACAAGGCTAGACCCATGGCTGCCCAGGAAAGCGCCCTCTCAGGTGGATACCAGCGTAAGGATATCCACCCGAGAGAGGGCCGCGCACCAACAGGGAATCCTTGGGGCTGTGAGTCGGTCTCACGGCCACAGGGCCCGGGTGGCCGCATGGAAGTCTGTGCCGACCAATAGGAGAAGAAGCACCCATTCAAACTGGGTTTGCACCATTCTCCTGGTTGGTCGGCCCGAGGGAGCGCTGATTGGTCACTGCAAGGAGCCAGCAAACAATCAGAGCAGAAGCGCCCATTCAAACAGGGTTTTGCACCCATTCTCCTGATTGGGCGGCGAACCCCTTCTCCTCCCTGAGCGCTGATTGGCGCAAATTGGTATTGCACCTCTCAGCAGTTTGGTGCAATCGGGTTTCGCACCCTTTCTTCTGATTGGGCGGCAAAATCCCTCTCTTCCTCAAGTGCCGATTGGTGCACATGAGTTTGTGCCCTCTCTCCTGATTGGGCTGCGAAACCCCTCTCCTCCCTGAGTGCTAATTGGCGTAATGGATTGCACCAAAGAGGGTCTGCTGTGCTGTGATGGCTAGAAGGTTGGAGGAGATGTTAAACTAGTAGTAGGGTCAAAGCAATCTAGAAAATTGAGATAGGATAGAAAGGATATGGGCTTTAGCTCAGTATAAGGGGGTGGAGATGGGGGGAGGGGCAAGGTCAGAACAGAGGTTTATTGATAAAAAAAATTCAAAAAGTAAAAATGACTCATGATAATATTAAATGTATGCTTACTAATGCAAGGAGCCAATATAAGAAAATGGGGGAAGTAGAGGCAATAGCATACACTAAACAATATGATACAATAGGCACAACAGAAACATGGTGGGATGAGACACATGAAAGGACAGTTTACTTAAATGGGTACATGTTATTTAGGACGGATAGGAAAAACAAGAAGGGTGGCGGGGTATGTTTGCATGTCAACCATGAGTTAAAGTCAAATCCTAGGCATGTGGAATGCGACGAGGAAAATGTGGAGGCTTTATGGGTAGATATCTGCTTTGGGCAAACAAAGGGAAATCAATTACTGGTTGGGATATGTAAACCACCTAATGTAAATATTAATGAGGAAGAACAGCTGCAGAAATTTTAAATAACTATTTTTCTTCAGTATATATATTAATGAGGATCCCATGGCAAGAGATAGGCCAATGATTTCTGCCAAAAACTTGCAGATAACTTGTGTTTGGATGATTCGAGACAAGGTGCTACAGCAGTTAAAGAAAATTAATATAAATAAAGCTCCGGGCCTAACGGCATTCACCAATGAGTACTTAAGGAGCTAAGTAGGGAAATAAGTGTGTTACGGTTGCCTCCAGGCTGGCTGGAAGTTGGACCGTAGAAAAGGATGCTCCTAGCGCTCACCAAAGGACCATCAGCACCGTAGCCACCATAAGCACTGCGGACTCCACGAACCACCGCTGCTGGGCTGGTATCTCGCCGTCTGCTCTGCGCCCTGGACCTACGACCAGGCTCCAGGTTCCAATAGGCGAACCTCATCCTTCTGTAGAGCGAAGCAGGATCAGGAACAAGAGCTCTTACAAGAGCTCAGTAGCTAAGGGAGTATGAAGAGCATAGCAATCCCTGTAGTGATTATAGCTGTCCCCTACAAACATGAGTCAAGGCTACAAGTTAGAGGGTCAGAAGAGGTCTGAGGTGCTGGAACACCCAGCCTGGCTTTTATTGAGGTTACATGCAAACAGGACACTCCCAGGGGGAGGCATAAAATCACCAATCACACATCTGGTGCAACCCACACATCCCCTCCCCTCAGATAAACAGTTAAACCAATTATTACATACAATAAAAATACAGTTTTCACACACATACTGTAACTTTAAAACCATACATTCAATTTCCATAAAAGTTACATATTCAGACTCAACATACATCAAACATAAACACTTCCAAAAATCAGGCAAATCCCTCCAGTGGATCAAAAGTTAGCTGAAAGTCCTTTATGACCGACCGCAAGCACAATTTCCTGCCCAAAACAGTTCCATAGATTTGGGCTGTGCGGTCGGTCAATTTCATGCCGAAAAATGACAAGTCCCATTTCAAACGGGACTTAGTCTCTGGAGCAGCAAGTTCAGAATGGAAGAAGGTAAGGGTCAGCGGTGTTCGGCAGAATGTGTAGCCGATTTTAGTTCCACAGAATCTTTAGCATACACCGCTGACCGCATTCGAATGAACCAAGATGGCCGCCGCCACGTGCAATTGACCGGCAGTAACCTCACAGCCCGGGAGGTAAATTGCCTGCACACTTTAACTTCTGGGTGGTCCGCCTGTGTGGTACTTGGTTCAGTAAGCCCTATTTACTGAACCAAGTGGGAGAAAGACAGGGACAAGTTATTTTACAGGTCTGGGGACATTTTCTTAAAGGGACATTGTTCAGCAAAGTCACAATATGTCCCCCAGATGGTTCTTAAAGGGCCATACACACCCAATAAAAGTTAATCAGGGGCACAATTTTTTCAGGGGCACAATCTTCCAGGGGCCATAGTCATGAGGAAGGAGGCTGGCAAATAGGCTTCTCCACAATCCAGGGAAGCAGGGCAATTTTCCATTTAAAGGGCCAGTTACAAATAGCAGTTTGTAACAAAGCGAACCTCTGTATTTAATCTTTCAAGATTCTTTTGTTTCAGGTATTGTACCGGAGGATTGGAGGAAGGCAAATGTCATTCCTATATTTAAAAAGGGCTCAAAATCCTTGCATGGAAATTATAGATCTGTGAGCTTAACATTTGTGACTGGGAAAATATGTTAAGGGCTATTAAGGGATAATATGCAGGAAATTATTGGGAAGAACTTTGTTATTAGCAATAATCAGCATGGTTTTATGAAACATAGGTCATGCCAAACTAACCTGATTGCATTTTATGAAGAAGTAAGTAGAAGTATAGATCAGTGTTGCAGTGAATGTGATCTACTTGGATTTTGCCAAGGCATTTACTACGGTTCCTCACAATAGGTTAGTCTTCAAACTAAAAAAAAAAATTGGTCTAGATGAATATTTTTGTTTTTGGGTAGAACATTTGCTTAAAGGACCACTCTAGTGCCAGGAAAGAATACTCGTTTTCCTGGCACTAGAGTGCCCTGAGGGTGCCCCCACCCTCAGGGACCCCCTCCCGCCCGGCTCTGGAAAGGGGAAAGGGGAAAGGGGTTAAATCTTACCTTTTTCCAGCGCTGGGCGGAGAGCTCTCCTCCTGCTCTCCTCCTCCGATCCGCCTCTTCTCCTCCCCGTCGGCTGAATGCGCACGCGCGGCAAGAGCTGCGCGCGCATTCAGCCGGTCACATAGGAAAGCATTCATAATGCTTTCCTATGGACGCTTGCGTGCTCTCACTGTGATTTTCACAGTGAGAATCACGCAAGCGCCTCTAGCGGCTGTCAGTGAGACAGCCACTAGAGTAAAAAGGGGAAGGCTTAACTAATTGATAAACATAGCAGTTTCTCTGAAACTGCTATGTTTATAAAACAATTAGTTAACCCTAGCTGGACCTGGCACCCAGACCACTTCATTAAGCTGAAGTGGTCTGGGTGCCTAGAGTGGTCCTTTAAGGATAGAGTACAACGAGTTTTCATTAATGGTACATTTTCAAGCTGGACAAAAGTGGTAAATTGTGTCCCTCAGGGTTCTGTTTTGGGACCGCTTCTTTTTAACATATTTATAAATGATCTTGCAATAGGCATTGAAAGCTATGTATCAGTGTTTGCAGATGACACAAAACTTTGTAAAGTGATAAAATGGGAGCAGGATATTGCTTTGCTGCAGATGGATTTAGATAGATTGGGAGACTGGGCATCAAATGGCAGATTAAATTTAATGTAGAGAAATGCAAAGTTATGCACTTCGGGGTCAAGAATGCACAAGCAACTTACACCCTAAATGGTAGTGAACTAGGGATAACCACACACGAGAAGGATTTGGGAATTGTTATAGACAACAAATTAGGCAGCAATATGCAATGTCAATCTGCAGTTGCTAAGGCCAGTAAGGTTTTGTCATATATAAATAGGGACATAATTTTTAGGGATGAAAATATAATTTTGCCTCTTTATAAATCACCGGTAAGACCACACCTTGAATATGGAAAAAACAATGGATCTACAATACAATAATAACAGGAACAAACATAGCGTAATACTGTAACTTATTTGAAAGAGTGGAAGTATATATGATAATTCACACTCACAAACCAAAATTGATTGTAGGCATATCTCATAGAATGATGAGTGTCTCAGGTTAAGTGGGTCATCATATGGTACACTATAAGTTAGCCCTACGCGTTTCGTTCAAACGTCCTTGAACTTCCTCAGGGGCAAAAACGTCCTTCTGTGTGCAGATACAATCTTCCATATGATGCCGATTGCTCTTTTCAATCCGTCCGGTTTGGCGCGCTCGGGAAAACATCCAATCACTCGCTCGCTTCCGGGTTCGTCTGTCCATAGTACTTCCGGGTGCGAGCCGATGACGCAACCGGATATGCGTCTCACCTCTCTCTTCCGGATTTTCGTGCGTTCCACCTGATATGCGTTCCACCGCTCGGGCGGAAACATAGTCACAAATAGAGAGGTCATTTAATGTCTAAACCTGATAACAATAATTATTACTCATAGATATTCTCTAGGGGATAGAGCCCTTGCAATTATTACTAAACCTTTAGAGTATGTATATCTGACTAATGGCCATAATACATAGTAAAACACTCCACAGAATAAATCTCTCATAATTATTAATAGGAATACATAATGTAATCAACAGATATATATCCTTCAAGACTTATATAGCACATAATCAAGACTCATATTGATCATAAAATTAGAAAAGGTGCAAAAAAAGTACAAAAAAGTAGGTGTAAAAAATGTAAACAAGAAAATTGATACCTCACCATAATTCTTCTTTTTTCTTGTTTACATTTTTTACACCTACTTTTTTGTACTTTTTTTGCACCTTTTCTAATTTTATGATCAATATGAGTCTTGATTATGTGCTATATAAGTCTTGAAGGATATATATCTGTTGATTACATTATGTATTCCTATTAATAATTATGAGAGATTTATTCTGTGGAGTGTTTTACTATGTATTATGGCCATTAGTCAGATATACATACTCTAAAGGTTTAGTAATAATTGCAAGGGCTCTATCCCCTAGAGAATATCTATGAGTAATAATTATTGTTATCAGGTTTAGACATTAAATGACCTCTCTATTTGTGACTATGTTTCCGCCCGAGCGGTGGAACGCATATCAGGTGGAACGCACGAAAATCCGGAAGAGAGAGGTGAGACGCATATCCGGTTGCGTCATCGGCTCGCACCCGGAAGTACTATGGACAGACGAACCCGGAAGCGAGCGAGTGATTGGATGTTTTCCCGAGCGCGCCAAACCGGACGGATTGAAAAGAGCAATCGGCATCATATGGAAGATTGTATCTGCACACAGAAGGACGTTTTTGCCCCTGAGGAAGTTCAAGGACGTTTGAACGAAACGCGTAGGGCTAACTTATAGTGTCAGAGTTTTCACTGTCTATATTAGGCTGTTTTATTTTTTTTGTTTTTATCATTTCGACTGGCTTAAGTTGATCCTGCAAGACCCTGTGATCCTGAGACCAGCTGATTTTATATGCCTACTTGCCACTGCAACATTGTAAGTGTGCCTTATCATTAAAGTATAATTTTTTACCAAGATACTCTGCACTATTTTGTTTTTCTATTCCCTTCCATGTACCATATGATGACCCACTTAACCTGAGACACTCATCATTCTATGAGATATGCCTACAATCAATTTTGGTTTGTGAGTGTGAATTATCATATATACTTCCACTCTTTCAAATAAGTTACAGTATTACGCTATGTTTGTTCCTGTTATTATTGTATTGTAGATCCATTGTTTTTTCCATATATATTGAGGACCCGGAGGAGTCCTTATCTGCTGTACATTTAGTTCAAGGGTAACTGTTTTTACTGTCCACTATTACCCACTAAGAGTGTGTTCTATCCACTAGGGGGTGAATCTACGTTTTCTTTTTGGTCACACCTTGAATATGCTGTGCAATTTTGGGCACCTGTTCTAAAGAAGGATATCATGGCACTAGAAAAAGTGCAGAGACAAGCTACAAAATTGATAAAAGGAATGGAGCACTTTAGTTACGAAGAAAGGTTAAAACGTTTAAATCTCTTTAGTTTGGAAAAACGGCGCCTCAGAGGGGATATGATAAAAGTATACAAATATATTTAGGGCCAGTACAAACCATTTTCGTTAAATCTATTCATCAACAGGGCTATAAATTTAGTCTGGAAGAAAGTAGATTTAATCTAAGCCAAAGGAAAGGTTTTTTTTTTTACAGTAAGAGCAATAAGGATATGGAATTCTCTGCCTGAAGAGGTGGTTTACAGTCCATACAGATGTTTAAGCAGCAATTGGATAAATACTTCCAAAAACATAACATACAGGGATATAATTTCTAATTAGTGGGGTAATAGCTGCTTGATCCAAGGATATATCTGACTGCCATTTTGGGGTCAAGAAGGAATTTTTTAGTTTGTTGCAAAATTGGAAGCGCTTCAGACTAGATTTTTTTGCATTCTTTTGGATCAACAGCAAAAACATATGTGAGGAAAGCTGAACTTGATGGGCGCAAGTCTCTTTTCAGCTATGTAACTATGTAACTTCCCCCCTCCCCCTTCTATTTTGCGCTAATGTTATAACACCATATGTATTTTTTTTCTTTTGTTTTTATTTAGATGTGTATAACTACCTGATCAGTTTTCTGCTTATACATCAGGTGGTATTTACCCTCTGTTTTAATATTTTCTTTCTGGAGCTGACTCAGATATATTCTTGTATATATCACTGTTTGGTACTCCCTGGGATATATTTTGACCTATATGTCCAGATATCTAAATGCCTCCTACAAGAAAAATATTGAGGGATATGTGAACTGGAAAGTCAGGGAGGGCAAGGGAGTAGGCCACCCACATAGCCTAAAAGAGAGAATGTTTAAAATTATTTGTAAAAGAAAAGAAATCTGTGTCATTGAAGATATATATCTTAATTCAGTACATTCAGAGGGTCAGTACAAGAATAGCAAGTCCAAGAATAGCATACTGAGGTCAGAGGGCCAGTACAGGAATAGCATACTGAGGACAGAGGGTCGGTACAGGAATAGCATACTGAGGTCAGAGGGTCAGTCCAGGAATAGCATACGTAAGGTCAGAAGATCAGTCCAGGAATAGCATACTGAGGTCAAAGGGTCAATACAAGAATAGCAGACTGAGGTCAGAAGGTCAGTCCAGGAATAGCATACTTAAGGTCAGAAGATCAGTCCAGGAATAGCATACTGAGGTCAGAGGGTCAATACAAGAATAGCATACTGAGGTCAGAAGGTAAGTCCATGAATAGCATACTGAGAGCAGGAGGTCAGTCCAGAAATAGCATACTGAGGGCAGAAGGTCAGTCCAGGAATAGCATACTGAGGACAGAAGGTCAGTCCAGGAATAGCATACTGAGGTCAGAGGGCCAATACAAGAATAGCAGACTGAGGTCAGAGGGTCAGTACAGGAATAGCATACTGAGGGCAGAAGGTCAGTCCAGGGTCAATAAAAGAATAGCAGATTGAGGTCAGAGGGTCAGTACAGGATAGCATACTGAGGGCAGAAGGTTAGTCCAGGGATAGCATTCTGAGGTCAGTGTCAGGATCGGGACAGGGATCCAACACGCAGAGTACAAACAGTAGCCAGATACGTATACCGGACCTTAGAATGGCCGGACTAACGTAAGTAGTACAGTAGAGAATGGTCAAAGACAAGCCGAGGTCGAGGGTAACAGAAGACAGGTAAGCGAGAGACAAGCCGAATCAAGGGTAACAGAGATAAGCAGAGTAGAGCGAACAAGCCGGGTCAAAACCAAAAGGGATAACGAGAAAACACAAGCACTGAGTGACTAGAACAAGCTAGAACCACGACAGGGCAATGAGCTAATGAAAGAAGCACTATTAAATACCCTGTTCAGATCAGTAGACACACCTCCGATGAGTCCTGATAGGTCCTGAACCAATTGAGTGACAGGTCGTTCCGGTTTGACGTCCTGACGTCACTTCCAGGCGTCATGCTATAAAAGGGAGTCACTCCCTCGCGGCCGGCTTTGCATGACAGGATGGACCGCGAGGAAGAGGGAAAACAGGCCGTCCGGATGGATGAACGACTAAGTCCAGGAATAGCATTCTGTCTCAGAACCAGGGTACCAAATCTCTTTTGTCTCCCATAGCCATTGGTCTCCCATATTAGTACCTCCACATACAAAGCAGTTGGTTATATTAAGACTACCTGCAATACTCTCAGCCAAATTAATAAATAGGTTCTTAACATTATGGGGAATTTTATCCTCAATACTCATCTCCTCATAGAAGGAATGAAAAACCTGATGAGTTTGGGTTGCTACTGTCTCCATTTCAAGACCTACATATATTATGGTCCCTGGATCTACTCCTGTACCATGTATTTTGAAACCCAAAGAGATTCCCAAACTTATCAATGAAGTGCTGAGGATTGGAAATGGTCATATGCACAGGGTTACACTCCATAGTTTTACAATACAGTGCTGTGGGCAACATTTGGATAATTATATCTTGATCATCTTTCCCCAGGTCGCCCACCCTACACATGACCAATATGGGCAGCAGTTAAAGTCTCTATTTGGGCAGTCAGGATCAGTAATACAACTAACACAGCTTGGAATATCCTTACCTTTACCCTCCTGAAAAATCATAAAAATACTGAGACACATAATAAAACACATTATTCTTGTGGTCCTCATCTTTATTCTTCGACCGTGCGATGGCACCTCAGCTTCCCGACTGTGAGGGCTGCAAGGATTGGCGTTCTTCTGATCCTCACTCTCCCTTCGAGACACTCTGGCTATGAAACGTAGGCAGCTGGTCAGGCTTTATTATGGCCGTCAAAAAACCTACTTGCTGATCTCTGATATTACTTTCAACCACGATTCTTCAAAAATCACCTCATACTTCTCAAGTCACACTCAATTCGACTAGGTCATGCGCTTCAACCAGATCTTGCAAGGATTCTCACGTTCTGGAGTAGCTTGCCAGGAATCTGCCGCTGGTTTAACCCTAGAGTGATGAATCCAAGGAGTCACCTCTGACACCTTTACAGCTGTTGGGGTAGATAAAAGAACAACATACAAAGGTAACAGGATACACCCCGAGCTGAACTCAATATGTATCGGTGGGATGTTACGAGCAAGTCCTGGAGAATTATTTTCTGTCCATACTCCTGGAATGTCAAATACAGATCCATCACTCTTTGGGTTCGCATTTGTCATTACAGAATAGAAACACAATTTTTCTTCTTTTGGCACCAATACCGCTATTATGCCAGGTGATTTATTAAACTTCAGAGACGTTGATCCATTAGTTAGAAAAGTTATCTGAGCCTGAAGCTTTGATAATAGATCTCATCCTAGAAGTTGAACTGGACACTCCTGCCTGTATAGGAACTGGTGCTTAACAAAATGGCCTCCTAGAATGCAAGTACGACTCCTGAGAATTGGTCTAGCAGCGCTTTTCCCAGTAGCTCCTGTCACAGTTATAGTCTTTTCAGAAGGAAGAGCTACCAACTTGGTCACCACAGAGCGTACTGTTTTCACTATTTTCAATGTTTATAGAGGCCTGCGAGCCCCACTGGACCAAATGTTCTACTGCCACATACCTATGCTGCTATGAGCATAACCACCTTGCCCTCTTCTATCTTCTTGTCTACCTCCTGCAATATATCCCCTCTGTGGACAGTCACTCTTCCAATGCCCTTCCTCTCTACAATATGCACATTGATCTCTACCTAATGATACCCTGCTCATCCTATTCTCAATTCCTCTATAGTTACCACCATTAGTGATATGGATTAAACTGCAAATCCCTCTAATTTTTGTAGCTTTATCTTAATATCGCTCTGGGCCTGGTTAACAAATGCTGAGTCTATCATTCTGAAGTTTTCAGGGGTTTCAGGATTGAAAGGAGTGTACAATCTATTTGAGTCAAGCAGTCTCTCATAAAAACCACTGGGTGATTCATTAGCTTTTTGTAACACTTCAGCCGTCCTGGACATGTTAATTGCCATTTTCCCTCTTGCCTTCATGCCAGCAATAATGGCTTGTTGATAGGCCTTTAGATGGATCATGTCAGCACCATTTACGTTCTAAAGGTCAGTAATAATTACTAACAATCAGCCCAGGTGGGATTGTGTGTTTGTATAATAGAGGCAACCAAATCTGTCATGGCTTGGGGCTTAACGGTGTACGAAGAGTTATGGGTCTTCCAATTGAACAGGTCGGTTGTAGTAAAAAGGACCTAAACAAATACAGGATCTGCCAATTGCAACTGTCCATTACCGTCAATATGTGGTGGGCCAGGTGTAAGCCGGAGAGGCATCTGGAAATGTCGGGGTTGGAGGGTACCAGTCATCTGTCGGGTTAGTATGGGGCTTTTATAAGACTGCTCAGTAGTGATGTACCGAACTGTTCGCTGGCGAATAGTTCCCGGCGAACATAGCGTGTTCGCGTTCGCCACGGCGGGCGAACACATGCGCGGTTCGATCCGCCCCCTATTCGTCATCATTGAGCAAACTTTGACCCTGTGCCTCACGGTCAGCAGACACATTCCAGCAAATTAGCAACAGACCCTCCCTTCCAGACCCTCCCACCTCCTCTACAGCATCCATTTTAGATTCATTCTGAAGCTGCATTCATAGATAGAGGAGGGAAAGTGTAGCTGCTGCTCATTAGATCGGGAAATTGATAGCTAGGCTAGGGTATTCAGTGTCCACTACAGTCCTGAAGGACTGATCTGATCTCTGCTGTAAGAACAGCACCCCAAAAAGCCCTTTTTAGGGCTAGAACATCAGTCTGCTTTTTTTTCTAATTGCAGTTGCCTGCCTGCCAGCTTCTGTGTCAGGCTCACAGTGGATACTGTGCCCACTTGCCCAGTGCCACCAATCATATCTGGTGTCACAATAGCTTAAGCTTGACATTTAAAAAACAAAAAAATGTTTTCACTGTAATCGATTGAATAGCAGTTAGTTGACTGCCAGCTTCTGTGTCAGGCTCACAGTGGTTACTGTGCCCACTTGCCTAGTGCCACCACTCATATCTGGTGTCACAATAGCTTAAGCTTGACATTTAAAAACAAAAAACTTTTTTCACTGTTATAGATTGAATAGCAGTTAGTTGTCTTCAAGCAGGTGTCAGGCCTTCAGCGTGTACTCTGCCAACCTCAGCAAGTGCACTTTGCCACTCATATCTGGTGTGACAATAGCGTGCCTTTAAAAACAAAAAAGTTTTTCACTGTAAGCTAATAGCAGTTAGTTGTCTGCAAGCGTCTGGGTGTCAGGCCTTCAGCGTGTACTCTGCCAACCTCAGCAAGTGCACTTTGCCACTCATATCTGGTGTGACTATATTGTGCCTTAAAAAAAAGAAACTTTTTTTACTGTAAGCTAATAGCAGTCAGTGTCCTTAACCCCTTAATGATCAAGCTTCTGGAATAAAAGGGAATTATGACATGTCACACATGTCATGTGTCCTTAAGGGGTTAAAGCGGGTGTCAGACCTTCAGCCTGTACTCTGCCAACCTCTGCCAGTCCACTTTGCCACTCATATAAGGTGTAACAATAGCATGCTTTTAAAAAGAAAAAAAGTTTTTCCACTGTAATAGATTGAATAGCAGTTAGTTGTCTGCCAGCATCTGTGTCAGGCTCACAGGGGATACTGTGCCCACTTGCCCAGTGCCACCACTCATATCTGGTGTCAAGATAGCTTAAGTTTGCCTTTTTATAAACAAAACATTTTTTCACTGTTATAGATTGAATAGCAGTTAGTTGTCTTCAAGCGGGTGTCAGGCCTTCAGCGTGTACTCTGCCAACCTCAGCAAGTGCACTTTGCCACTCATATCTGGTGTGACTATAGCGTGCCTTTAAAAACAAAAAAAGTTTTTCACTGTAAGCTAATAGTAGTTAGTTGTCTGCAAGGGTCTGGGTGTCAGGCCTTCAGCGTGTACTCTGCCAACCTCTGCAAGTGCACTTTGCCACTCATATCTGGTGTGACTATAGCATGCCTTTAAAAACAAAAAAAGTTTTTCAGTGTAAGCTAATAGCAGTCAGTGTCCTTCAAGCGAGTGTCAGGCCTTCAGCGTGTACTCTGCCAACCTCTACCAGTCCACTTTGCCACTCATATCTGGTGTGACAATAGCGTGCCTTTAAAAACAAAAAACTTTTTTCACTGTTATAGATTGAATAGCAGTTAGTTGTCTGCCAGCTTCTGTGTCAGGCTCACAGTGGATACTGTGCCCACTTGCCTAGTGCCACCACTCATATCTGGTGTCACAATAGCTTAAGCTTGACATTTAAAAACAAAAAACTTTTTTCACTGTTATAAATTAAATAGCAGTTAGTTGTCTTCCAGCGAGTGTCAGGCCTTCAGCATGTACTCTGCCAACCTCTGCAAGTGCAGTTTGCCACTAATATCTGGTGTCACAATAGCGTGCATTTAAAAACAAAAAAAAGTTTTTCACTGTAAGCTAATAGCAGTTAGTTGTCTGCAAGCGTCTGGGTGTCAGGCCTTCAGCGTGTACTCTGCCAACCTCAGCAATTGCACTTTGCCCCTCATATCTGGTGTGACTATAGCGTGCCTTTAAAAAGAAAAAAAGTTTTTCACTGTAAGCTAATAGCAGTTAGTTGTCTGCAAGCGTCTGGGTGTCAGGCCTTCAGCGTGTACTCTGCCAACCTCTGCAAGTGCACTTTGCCACTCATATCTGGTGTGATTATAGCGTGCCTTTAAAAACAAAAAAGTTTTTCACTGTAAGCTAATAGCAGTCAGTGTCCTTCAAGCGAGTGTCAGGCCTTCAGCGTGTACTCTGCCAACCTCTGTCAGTCCACATTGCCACTCATATAAGGTGTGACAATAGCATGCTTTTAAAAAGAAAAAAAGTTTTTCCACTGTAATAGATTGAATAGCAGTTAGTTGTCTGCCAGCTTCTGTGTCAGGCTCACAGTGGATACTGTGCCCACTTGCCCAGTGCCACCACTCATATCTGGTGTCAAGATAGCTTAAGTTTTCCTTTTTATAAACAAAATTTTTTTCACTGTTATAGATTGAATAGCAGTTAGTTGTCTTCAAGCGGGTGTCAGGCCTTCAGCGTGTACTCTGCCAACCTCAGCAAGTGCACTTTGCCACTCATATCTGGTGTGACTATAGCGTGCCTTTAAAAACAAAAAATGTTTTTCATTGTAAGCTAATAGCAGTTAGTTGTCTGCAAGCGTCTGGGTGTCAGGCCTTCAGCGTGTACTCTGCCAACCTCAGCAAGTGCACTTTGCCACTCATATCTGGTGTGACAATAGTGTGCCTTAAAAAAAAAGAAACTTTTTTTACTGTAAGCTAATAGCAGTCAGTGTCCTTAAAGTGGGTGTCAGACCTTCAGCCTGTACTCTGCCAACCTCTGCCAGTCCACATTGCCACTCATATAAGGTGTGACAATAGCATGCTTTTAAAAAGAAAAAAGTTTTTCCACTGTAATAGATTGAATAGCAGTTAGTTGTCTGCCAGCTTCTGTGTCAGGCTCACAGTGGATACTGTGCCCACTTGCCCAGTGCCACCACTCATATCTGGTGTCAAGATAGCTTAAGTTTGCCTTTTTATAAACAAAACATTTTTTCACTGTTATAGATTGAATAGCAGTTAGTTGTCTTCAAGCGGGTGTCAGGCCTTCAGGGTGTACTCTGCCAACCTCAGCAAGTGCACTTTGCCACTCATATCTGGTGTGACTATAGCGTGCCTTTAAAAACAAAAAAGGGTTTTCACTGTAAGCTAATAGCAGTTAGTTGTCATCAAGCGTCTGGGTGTCAGGCCTGCAGCGTGTACTCTGCCAACCTCAGCAAGTGGACTTTGCCACTCATATCTGGTGTGACTATAGCATGCCTTTAAAAACAAAAAAAGTTTTTCACTGTAAGCTAATAGTAGTTAGTTGTCTGCAAGGGTCTGGGTGTCAGGCCTTCAGCGTGTACTCTGCCAACCTCAGCAAGTGGACTTTGCCACTCATATCTGGTGTGACTATAGCATGCCTTTAAAAACAAAAAAACTTTTTCACTGTAAGCTAATAGTAGTTAGTTGTCTGCAAGGGTCTGGGTGTCAGGCCTTCAGCGTGTACTCTGCCAACCTCAGCAAGTGCACTTTGCCACTCATATCTGGTGTGACTATAGTGTGCCTTAAAAAAAAAAAACTTTTTTTACTGTAAGCTAATAGCAGCCAGTGTCCTTAAAGCGGGTGTCAGACCTTCAGCCTGTACTCTGCCAACCTCTGCCAGTCCACTTTGCCACTCATATAAGGTGTGACAATAGCATGCTTTTAAAAAGAAAAAAAGTTTTTCCACTGTAATAGATTGAATAGCAGTTAGTTGTCTGCCAGCTTCTGTGTCAGGCTCACAGTGGATACTGTGCCCACTTGCCCAGTGCCACCACTCATATCTGGTGTCAAGATAGCTTAAGTTTGCCTTTTTATAAACAAAACATTTTTTCACTGTTATAGATTGAATAGCAGTTAGTTGTCTTCAAGCGGGTGTCAGGCCTTCAGCGTCTACTCTGCCAACCTCAGCAAGTGCACTTTGCCACTCATATCTGGTGTGACTATAGCGTGCCTTTAAAAACAAAAAAAGTTTTTCACTGTAAGCTAATAGTAGTTAGTTGTCTGCAAGGGTCTGGGTGTCAGGCCTTCAGCGTGTACTCTGCCAACCTCTGCAAGTGCACTTTGCCACTCATATCTGGTGTGACTATAGCGTGCCTTTAAAAACAAAAAAAGTTTTTCAGTGTAAGCTAATAGCAGTCAGTGTCCTTCAAGCGAGTGTCAGGCCTTCAGCGTGTACTCTGCCAACCTCTACCAGTCCACTTTGCCACTCATATCTGGTGTGACAATAGCGTGCCTTTAAAAACAAAAAACTTTTTTCACTGTTATAGATTGAATAGCAGTTAGTTGTCTGCCAGCTTCTGTGTCAGGCTCACAGTGGATACTGTGCCCACTTGCCTAGTGCCACCACTCATATCTGGTGTCACAATAGCTTAAGCTTGACATTTAAAAACAAAAAACTTTTTTCACTGTTATAAATTAAATAGCAGTTAGTTGTCTTCCAGCGAGTGTCAGGCCTTCAGCATGTACTCTGCCAACCTCTGCAAGTGCAGTTTGCCACTCATATCTGGTGTCACAATAGCGTGCATTTAAAAACAAAAAAAGTTTTTCACTGTAAGCTAATAGCAGTTAGTTGTCTGCAAGCGTCTGGGTGTCAGGCCTTCAGCGTGTACTCTGCCAACCTCAGCAAGTGCACTTTGCCCCTCATATCTGGTGTGACTATAGCGTGCCTTTAAAAAGAAAAAAAGTTTTTCACTGTAAGCTAATAGCAGTTAGTTGTCTGCAAGCGTCTGGGTGTCAGGCCTTCAGCGTGTACTCTGCCAACCTCTGCAAGTGCACTTTGCCACTCATATCTGGTGTGATTATAGCGTGCCTTTAAAAACAAAAAAGTTTTTCACTGTAAGCTAATAGCAGTCAGTGTCCTTCAAGCGAGTGTCAGGCCTTCAGCGTGTACTCTGCCAACCTCTGTCAGTCCACATTGCAACTCATATAAGGTGTGACAATAGCATGCTTTTAAAAAGAAAAAAAGTTTTTCCACTGTAATAGATTGAATAGCAGTTAGTTGTCTGCCAGCTTCTGTGTCAGGCTCACAGTGGATACTGTGCCCACTTGCCCAGTGCCACCACTCATATCTGGTGTCAAGATAGCTTAAGTTTTCCTTTTTATAAACAAAACATTTTTTCACTGTTATAGATTGAATAGCAGTTAGTTGTCTTCAAGCGGGTGTCAGGCCTTCAGCGTGTACTCTGCCAACCTCAGCAAGTGCACTTTGCCACTCATATCTGGTGTGACTATAGCGTGCCTTTAAAAACAAAAAATGTTTTTCATTGTAAGCTAATAGCAGTTAGTTGTCTGCAAGCGTCTGGGTGTCAGGCCTTCAGCGTGTACTCTGCCAACCTCAGCAAGTGCACTTTGCCACTCATATCTGGTGTGACAATAGTGTGCCTTAAAAAAAAAGAAACTTTTTTTACTGTAAGCTAATAGCAGTCAGTGTCCTTAAAGTGGGTGTCAGACCTTCAGCCTGTACTCTGCCAACCTCTGCCAGTCCACATTGCCACTCATATAAGGTGTGACAATAGCATGCTTTTAAAAAGAAAAAAGTTTTTCCACTGTAATAGATTGAATAGCAGTTAGTTGTCTGCCAGCTTCTGTGTCAGGCTCACAGTGGATACTGTGCCCACTTGCCCAGTGCCACCACTCATATCTGGTGTCAAGATAGCTTAAGTTTGCCTTTTTATAAACAAAACATTTTTTCACTGTTATAGATTGAATAGCAGTTAGTTGTCTTCAAGCGGGTGTCAGGCCTTCAGGGTGTACTCTGCCAACCTCAGCAAGTGCACTTTGCCACTCATATCTGGTGTGACTATAGCGTGCCTTTAAAAACAAAAAAGGGTTTTCACTGTAAGCTAATAGCAGTTAGTTGTCATCAAGCGTCTGGGTGTCAGGCCTTCAGCGTGTACTCTGCCAACCTCAGCAAGTGGACTTTGCCACTCATATCTGGTGTGACTATAGCATGCCTTTAAAAAAAAAAAAAAATTTTTCACTGTAAGCTAATAGTAGTTAGTTGTCTGCAAGGGTCTGGGTGTCAGGCCTTCAGCGTGTACTCTGCCAACCTCAGCAAGTGCACTTTGCCACTCATATCTGGTGTGACTATAGTGTGCCTTAAAAAAAAAGAAACTTTTTTTACTGTAAGCTAATAGCAGCCAGTGTCCTTAAAGCGGGTGTCAGACCTTCAGCCTGTACTCTGCCAACCTCTGCCAGTCCACTTTGCCACTCATATAAGGTGTGACAATAGCATGCTTTTAAAAAGAAAAAAAGTTTTTCCACTGTAATAGATTGAATAGCAGTTAGTTGTCTGCCAGCTTCTTTGTCAGGCCCACAGTGGATACTGTGCCCACTTGCCCAGTGCCACCACTCATATCTGGTGTCAAGATAGCTTAAGTTTGCCTTTTTATAAACAAAACATTTTTTCACTGTTATAGATTGAATAGCAGTTAGTTGTCTTCAAGCGGGTGTCAGGCCTTCAGCGTCTACTCTGCCAACCTCAGCAAGTGCACTTTGCCACTCATATCTGGTGTGACTATAGCGTGCCTTTAAAAACAAAAAAAGTTTTTCACTGTAAGCTAATAGTAGTTAGTTGTCTGTAAGGGTCTGGGTGTCAGGCCTTCAGCGTGTACTCTGCCAACCTCTGCAAGTGCACTTTGCCACTCATATCTGGTGTGACTATAGCGTGCCTTTAAAAACAAAAAAAGTTTTTCAGTGTAAGTTAATAGCAGTCAGTGTCCTTCAAGCGAGTGTCAGGCCTTCAGCGTGTACTCTGCCAACCTCTACCAGTCCACTTTGCCACTCATATCTGGTGTGACAATAGCGTGCCTTTAAAAACAAAAAACTTTTTTCACTGTTATAGATTGAATAGCAGTTAGTTGTCTTCAAGCAGGTGTCAGGCCTTCAGCGTGTACTCTGCCAACCTCAGCAAGTGCACTTTGCCACTCATATCTGGTGTGACTATAGCGTGCCTTTAAAAACAAAAAAGGGTTTTCACTGTAAGCTAATAGCAGTTAGTTGTCATCAAGCGTCTGGGTATCAGGCCTGCAGCGTGTACTCTGCCAACCTCAGCAAGTGGACTTTGCCACTCATATCTGGTGTGACTATAGCGTGCCTTTAAAAACAAAAAAAGTTTTTCACTGTAAGCTAATAGTAGTTAGTTGTCTGCAAGGGTCTGGGTGTCAGGCCTTCAGCGTGTACTCTGCCAACCTCAGCAAGTGGACTTTGCCACTCATATCTGGTGTGACTATAGCATGCCTTTAAAAACAAAAAAACTTTTTCACTGTAAGCTAATAGTAGTTAGTTGTCTGCAAGGGTCTGGGTGTCAGGCCTTCAGCGTGTGCTCTGCCAACCTCAGCAAGTGCACTTTGCCACTCATATCTGGTGTGACTATAGTGTGCCTTAAAAAAAAAGAAACTTTTTTTACTGTAAGCTAATAGCAGCCAGTGTCCTTAAAGCGGGTGTCAGACCTTCAGCCTGTACTCTGCCAACCTCTGCCAGTCCACTTTGCCACTCATATAAGGTGTGACAATAGCATGCTTTTAAAAAGAAAAAAAGTTTTTCCACTGTAATAGATTGAATAGCAGTTAGTTGTCTGCCAGCTTCTTTGTCAGGCCCACAGTGGATACTGTGCCCACTTGCCCAGTGCCACCACTCATATCTGGTGTCAAGATAGCTTAAGTTTGCCTTTTTATAAACAAAACATTTTTTCACTGTTATAGATTGAATAGCAGTTAGTTGTCTTCAAGCGGGTGTCAGGCCTTCAGCGTCTACTCTGCCAACCTCAGCAAGTGCACTTTGCCACTCATATCTGGTGTGACTATAGCGTGCCTTTAAAAACAAAAAAAAGTTTTTCACTGTAAGCTAATAGTAGTTAGTTGTCTGCAAGGGTCTGGGTGTCAGGCCTTCAGCGTGCACTCTGCCAACCTCTACCAGTCCACTTTGCCACTCATATCTGGTGTGACTATAGCGTGCCTTTAAAAACAAAAAACTTTTTTCACTGTTATAGATTGAATAGCAGTTAGTTGTCTTCAAGCAGGTGTCAGGCCTTCAGCGTGCACTCTGCCAACCTCAGCAAGTGCACTTTGCCACTCAAATCTGGTGTGACTATAGTGTGCCTTAAAAAAAAAGAAACTTTTTTTACTGTAAGCTAATAGCAGCCAGTGTCCTTAAAGCGGGTGTCAGACCTTCAGCCTGTACTCTGCCAACCTCTGCCAGTCCACTTTGCCACTCATATAAGGTGTGACAATAGCATGCTTTTAAAAAGAAAAAAAGTTTTTCCACTGTAATAGATTGAATAGCAGTTAGTTGTCTGCCAGCTTCTGTGTCAGGCTCACAGTGGATACTGTGCCCACTTGCCCAGTGCCACCACTCATATCTGGTGTCAAGATAGCTTAAGTTTGCCTTTTTATAAACAAAACATTTTTTCACTGTTATAGATTGAATAGCAGTTAGTTGTCTTCAAGCGGGTGTCAGGCCTTCAGCGTCTACTCTGCCAACCTCAGCAAGTGCACTTTGCCACTCATATCTGGTGTGACTATAGCGTGCCTTTAAAAACAAAAAAAGTTTTTCACTGTAAGCTAATAGTAGTTAGTTGTCTGCAAGGGTCTGGGTGTCAGGCCTTCAGCGTGTACTCTGCCAACCTCTGCAAGTGCACTTTGCCACTCATATCTGGTGTGACTATAGCGTGCCTTTAAAAACAAAAAAAGTTTTTCAGTGTAAGCTAATAGCAGTCAGTGTCCTTCAAGCGAGTGTCAGGCCTTCAGCGTGTACTCTGCCAACCTCTACCAGTCCACTTTGCCACTCATATCTGGTGTGACAATAGCGTGCCTTTAAAAACAAAAAACTTTTTTCACTGTTATAGATTGAATAGCAGTTAGTTGTCTGCCAGCTTCTGTGTCAGGCTCACAGTGGATACTGTGCCCACTTGCCTAGTGCCACCACTCATATCTGGTGTCACAATAGCTTAAGCTTGACATTTAAAAACAAAAAACTTTTTTCACTGTTATAAATTAAATAGCAGTTAGTTGTCTTCCAGCGAGTGTCAGGCCTTCAGCATGTACTCTGCCAACCTCTGCAAGTGCAGTTTGCCACTCATATCTGGTGTCACAATAGCGTGCATTTAAAAACAAAAAAAGTTTTTCACTGTAAGCTAATAGCAGTTAGTTGTCTGCAAGCGTCTGGGTGTCAGGCCTTCAGCGTGTACTCTGCCAACCTCAGCAAGTGCACTTTGCCCCTCATATCTGGTGTGACTATAGCGTGCCTTTAAAAAGAAAAAAAGTTTTTCACTGTAAGCTAATAGCAGTTAGTTGTCTGCAAGCGTCTGGGTGTCAGGCCTTCAGCGTGTACTCTGCCAACCTCTGCAAGTGCACTTTGCCACTCATATCTGGTGTGATTATAGCGTGCCTTTAAAAACAAAAAAGTTTTTCACTGTAAGCTAATAGCAGTCAGTGTCCTTCAAGCGAGTGTCAGGCCTTCAGCGTGTACTCTGCCAACCTCTGTCAGTCCACATTGCAACTCATATAAGGTGTGACAATAGCATGCTTTTAAAAAGAAAAAAAGTTTTTCCACTGTAATAGATTGAATAGCAGTTAGTTGTCTGCCAGCTTCTGTGTCAGGCTCACAGTGGATACTGTGCCCACTTGCCCAGTGCCACCACTCATATCTGGTGTCAAGATAGCTTAAGTTTTCCTTTTTATAAACAAAACATTTTTTCACTGTTATAGATTGAATAGCAGTTAGTTGTCTTCAAGCGGGTGTCAGGCCTTCAGCGTGTACTCTGCCAACCTCAGCAAGTGCACTTTGCCACTCATATCTGGTGTGACTATAGCGTGCCTTTAAAAACAAAAAATGTTTTTCATTGTAAGCTAATAGCAGTTAGTTGTCTGCAAGCGTCTGGGTGTCAGGCCTTCAGCGTGTACTCTGCCAACCTCAGCAAGTGCACTTTGCCACTCATATCTGGTGTGACAATAGTGTGCCTTAAAAAAAAAGAAACTTTTTTTACTGTAAGCTAATAGCAGTCAGTGTCCTTAAAGTGGGTGTCAGACCTTCAGCCTGTACTCTGCCAACCTCTGCCAGTCCACATTGCCACTCATATAAGGTGTGACAATAGCATGCTTTTAAAAAGAAAAAAGTTTTTCCACTGTAATAGATTGAATAGCAGTTAGTTGTCTGCCAGCTTCTGTGTCAGGCTCACAGTGGATACTGTGCCCACTTGCCCAGTGCCACCACTCATATCTGGTGTCAAGATAGCTTAAGTTTGCCTTTTTATAAACAAAACATTTTTTCACTGTTATAGATTGAATAGCAGTTAGTTGTCTTCAAGCGGGTGTCAGGCCTTCAGGGTGTACTCTGCCAACCTCAGCAAGTGCACTTTGCCACTCATATCTGGTGTGACTATAGCGTGCCTTTAAAAACAAAAAAGGGTTTTCACTGTAAGCTAATAGCAGTTAGTTGTCATCAAGCGTCTGGGTGTCAGGCCTTCAGCGTGTACTCTGCCAACCTCAGCAAGTGGACTTTGCCACTCATATCTGGTGTGACTATAGCATGCCTTTAAAAAAAAAAAAAAATTTTTCACTGTAAGCTAATAGTAGTTAGTTGTCTGCAAGGGTCTGGGTGTCAGGCCTTCAGCGTGTACTCTGCCAACCTCAGCAAGTGCACTTTGCCACTCATATCTGGTGTGACTATAGTGTGCCTTAAAAAAAAAGAAACTTTTTTTACTGTAAGCTAATAGCAGCCAGTGTCCTTAAAGCGGGTGTCAGACCTTCAGCCTGTACTCTGCCAACCTCTGCCAGTCCACTTTGCCACTCATATAAGGTGTGACAATAGCATGCTTTTAAAAAGAAAAAAAGTTTTTCCACTGTAATAGATTGAATAGCAGTTAGTTGTCTGCCAGCTTCTTTGTCAGGCCCACAGTGGATACTGTGCCCACTTGCCCAGTGCCACCACTCATATCTGGTGTCAAGATAGCTTAAGTTTGCCTTTTTATAAACAAAACATTTTTTCACTGTTATAGATTGAATAGCAGTTAGTTGTCTTCAAGCGGGTGTCAGGCCTTCAGCGTCTACTCTGCCAACCTCAGCAAGTGCACTTTGCCACTCATATCTGGTGTGACTATAGCGTGCCTTTAAAAACAAAAAAAGTTTTTCACTGTAAGCTAATAGTAGTTAGTTGTCTGTAAGGGTCTGGGTGTCAGGCCTTCAGCGTGTACTCTGCCAACCTCTGCAAGTGCACTTTGCCACTCATATCTGGTGTGACTATAGCGTGCCTTTAAAAACAAAAAAAGTTTTTCAGTGTAAGTTAATAGCAGTCAGTGTCCTTCAAGCGAGTGTCAGGCCTTCAGCGTGTACTCTGCCAACCTCTACCAGTCCACTTTGCCACTCATATCTGGTGTGACAATAGCGTGCCTTTAAAAACAAAAAACTTTTTTCACTGTTATAGATTGAATAGCAGTTAGTTGTCTTCAAGCAGGTGTCAGGCCTTCAGCGTGTACTCTGCCAACCTCAGCAAGTGCACTTTGCCACTCATATCTGGTGTGACTATAGCGTGCCTTTAAAAACAAAAAAGGGTTTTCACTGTAAGCTAATAGCAGTTAGTTGTCATCAAGCGTCTGGGTATCAGGCCTGCAGCGTGTACTCTGCCAACCTCAGCAAGTGGACTTTGCCACTCATATCTGGTGTGACTATAGCGTGCCTTTAAAAACAAAAAAAGTTTTTCACTGTAAGCTAATAGTAGTTAGTTGTCTGCAAGGGTCTGGGTGTCAGGCCTTCAGCGTGTACTCTGCCAACCTCAGCAAGTGGACTTTGCCACTCATATCTGGTGTGACTATAGCATGCCTTTAAAAACAAAAAAACTTTTTCACTGTAAGCTAATAGTAGTTAGTTGTCTGCAAGGGTCTGGGTGTCAGGCCTTCAGCGTGTGCTCTGCCAACCTCAGCAAGTGCACTTTGCCACTCATATCTGGTGTGACTATAGTGTGCCTTAAAAAAAAAGAAACTTTTTTTACTGTAAGCTAATAGCAGCCAGTGTCCTTAAAGCGGGTGTCAGACCTTCAGCCTGTACTCTGCCAACCTCTGCCAGTCCACTTTGCCACTCATATAAGGTGTGACAATAGCATGCTTTTAAAAAGAAAAAAAGTTTTTCCACTGTAATAGATTGAATAGCAGTTAGTTGTCTGCCAGCTTCTTTGTCAGGCCCACAGTGGATACTGTGCCCACTTGCCCAGTGCCACCACTCATATCTGGTGTCAAGATAGCTTAAGTTTGCCTTTTTATAAACAAAACATTTTTTCACTGTTATAGATTGAATAGCAGTTAGTTGTCTTCAAGCGGGTGTCAGGCCTTCAGCGTCTACTCTGCCAACCTCAGCAAGTGCACTTTGCCACTCATATCTGGTGTGACTATAGCGTGCCTTTAAAAACAAAAAAAAGTTTTTCACTGTAAGCTAATAGTAGTTAGTTGTCTGCAAGGGTCTGGGTGTCAGGCCTTCAGCGTGCACTCTGCCAACCTCTACCAGTCCACTTTGCCACTCATATCTGGTGTGACTATAGCGTGCCTTTAAAAACAAAAAACTTTTTTCACTGTTATAGATTGAATAGCAGTTAGTTGTCTTCAAGCAGGTGTCAGGCCTTCAGCGTGCACTCTGCCAACCTCAGCAAGTGCACTTTGCCACTCAAATCTGGTGTGACTATAGTGTGCCTTAAAAAAAAGGAAACTTTTTTTTTACTGTAAGCTAATAGCAGTCAGTGTCCTTAAAGCGGGTGTCAGACCTTCAGCCTGTACTCTGCCAACCTCTGCCAGTCCACATTGCCACTCATATAAGGTGTGACAATAGCATGCTTTTAAAAAGAAAAAAAGTTTTTCCACTGTAATAGATTGAATAGCAGTTAGTTGTCTGCCAGCTTCTGTGTCAGGCTCACAGTAGATACTGTGCCCACTTGCGCAGTGCCACAACTCATATCTGGTGTCAAGATAGCTTAAGTTTGCCTTTTTATAAACAAAACATTTTTTCACTGTTATAGATTGAATAGCAGTTAGTTGTCTGCCAGCTTCTGTGTCAGGCTCACAGTGGATACTGTGCCCACTTGCCTAGTGCCACCACTCATATCTGGTGTCACAATAGCTTAAGCTTGACATTTAAAAACAAAAAACTTGGGGGGCGTGGCCTAACACTCGAGCCGCATGGACGTGTTCCTTTAGAGCTCCGTGGAGATACACGCTAAGGGAGGAAAAATAACCGGGCTACATACCAAACTCCGGTGCAAAAACCTGCATGGACCGACAAGATGTCACACCGTTCCACCAAGAAACCGGTGAAAGCGGATAAAGCGACTTTTTTTATGGCTAAGGTCGCACAGCCTAAACGCCGCGACGGCTGTGAAGAAATCCAAGATGGCGGCGGCCACGGATCCAGGGAAGACTCTCCGTCCCCTCCCTCCTCACCCACCTCAATACTAGAGGATAGCCCCCTTACAATTACCACAATGAAGGCCTTCATGGCGGATTTCACCCTGCAGATACAGGGCACCATTGCAGGGCAAATCAAAACGCTAGCCGGCGAACTTAAAAGGGACATACAAGACCTGGGCCTACGCACGTCTCACATGGAGAACACGATTAGCAAGCACGCCTCCGCGCACAACAGCATGGCTGACCAGCTACACCGTGTGCAACAACTTCTCCGTGAACAAAATCTGAAAATTGCTGACTTGGAAGATAGATCCAGGAGAAATAATTTGCGCATCAGGGGTATCCCTGAATCGATCACAAATGAAGCCCTGCACAACTACCTCCAGGCCTTTTTCCTGGAACTGATCCCAGAAGTCCACCCGGATCAAGTGGTCCTGGACAGAACGCACCGCCTCAGGAGACCCCAACATCTTCCTGCCTCAGCAGCCAGAGATGTAATAACCAGAGTGCATTTTTTCCATGTAAAGGAGAAAATTGTCAAAGCAGCTAGAAAAGAGAATATACCCTCTCAGTATGGGAACCTGAAGATCTTTGCGGATTTGTCAGCGCACACCCTCCAATTTCGTAAATCGCTTGCACCTATCACTACCACTCTGAGGGAGCAGGAAGTTCCGTACCGATGGGGCTTCCCAGCAAAGCTTATTGTCCACCACGACAACTCCAATCACCCCATCTCTTCTGTGGAAGAAGGCTTGAAGAAGCTAGCGGATTGGGGGCTACCTGGGCCGGACGTACCTGCACAACCTGTTGCAAAAATACCGAGACTGTCGGCGGACTGGTCCAAGGCCTAACGGGAAGGCTGAGTATATGCTGCGTGATTGCTAGACCAATACTTTACTAACTGTTCCAATATTGTTTATATGTTGTGCCATTGCTCATTGATTCCCCTGGTCCCACGACCTTAAGTGCAAAGAGGTTATGTTTATATAATGTTTATATAATGCTTATTGTTGTGAGTACTATCTGACGTACATAATGACCGCAACAACTATTAGTTGACGGCTAGAATAGGCGCTGCCCATTAGCAGATACACTCCAGGACAAACTGGTCCCTGTTACTTAAGCATAAATAGGGCACGGCACTGATGGATATTGGTTGTGCATCATGTAGCGAGGTCTCTTCCACTCACACACTCAGGAGATAATCTAAGGAGAAATTATCACCTCCTACACGTGACTCCCACCCCCCTAGCTACGGTCGTCAGAACACCAAAACGACCGAGAGCCACGTCACCCACCACCTGTGCCTAGTATAACTAGGCACGATATAGCTCAAGTGGTTTTGAGCTCTTGTCACTTGTTTATAAATGTTTTTCTATGTTACCCCTATCTCCACTCCCCCCCCCTCACCAAGTTGGATTTCAATCTACTGCACCGTTGTGATTACCAACAGACCTACCATTACACAGCTGAGCAACAGTATAAACTACTCACTAGTCACCTCACAATACCATACGCTTTATGAATATGAGACTCCTGAGTCATCGCCTACCCGATTTCTAATAATCTGTTATGAAAATAGTTTCCTATAACGTGAAGGGACTTAACTCCCCAAATAAAAGAAGCCTATTACTTCAGACGCTACAACACCAACATGTAGATATAGCGTGTATCCAGGAAACCCATTTTAAATCAACCATAGAACCAAAACTATTTGCTAAACAATACCCTAACCAATTCCATGCTAAATCGGCTACCAAAACAAAAGGGGTGTCAATCCTAATTAACAGGGACATAGCTCTGGACGTTCAGAGACAGTACATTGACCCGCAAGGGAGGTTCATTATATTAGTGGGGCTTTTTAATGCGACACAGTACACACTGGTCACAGCCTACTTCCCCAACACAGACTCGACAAACTTTCTTACCAAACTCCTCCAAATAGTGGAGGACTACCGTCAGGGAGGCCTAATCCTGTGCGGGGATTTTAACTTTATTCAATCACCACAATTGGACACATCAGCTACGCCATCCCGTAATAGGGGCAGACGCCTGTCCAAAACGTGCAAAAACCTCACCACCCTGATCTCAAAATATGGCCTGTATGATAGCTGGAGGATCTCGCATCCCATAGAGAGGGACTACACGTTCCACTCCGCGGTGCATAATACTTATTCCCGCATAGACGCATTCCTACTAGACAGCAGATACCTGGCCCAAGTGGAGGAATGTAAAATTGGATCATTTGCTTGGTCAGACCATTGCCCAGTCTACCTTACACTACATGACGCGTTCCAATTCCGGGGGCGAGGGAACTGGAAACTTAATGAGTCGTTACTCTCTGACGATTCCTTTGCTGACCTGGTAAAAAATGAATTAGACCATTACTTCCGACTGAATAGCGGAGGAGAGGTATCAGAAACCTCGGTTTGGCTAGCCCATAAGGCGGTCATCCGGGGCCTATTCATTAAGAGATCAGCAGTCTTGAAACGTCAGAGACAGGGAGACCTTCTCCGATGTCAAGAACAAATTGCAGACCTAACAAATAGGAACAAGGCCAACCCCACCAGAAAACTTGCTGCGGAACTTCAGCAAGCCTACAGTAAACTACATACATTAAACGCAGCGAAAACTGCGTATTTCCTAAATAGATTGAGAGCGACTAACTACCACTCCTGTGGAAAAACTAACAAGTACTTAGCAGCACGACTGCGGGACAAACTGTACACTAACAAAATAGCACACATACTGGGGGAAGATGGGACAAAAAAACTAGGGCCCCAGGAGATTAGTGACACGTTCGCCACCTTCTATTCCAGACTGTATAATTTGAAAGACGACCCCAAGACACACACCCCCACTGCAATTGAAGTGAAAACATTTCTAGACCGCATTAAACTGCCCCAACTCTCGCAAAGCCAAATAGACACCCTGACACGCCCCCTCACGGTGAAGGAGATCTTAGACACTATCAGGGAATTGCCTAATGGCAAGTCACCTGGAGCCGATGGGTTTTCCAATCTCTACTATAAAAAGTACGCCTCGACCTTGGCACCACACCTGCTGGATACCTTCCAACAGGCGATGGAGAGGGGAGCACTGCCACCGGATATGCTGCGGGCCACTATAGTGACCCTCCCAAAACCCGGTAAATCGACTGACAACTGTAAAAATTTCCGTCCTATCTCCCTACTTAATACGGACGCTAAACTGTATGCAAAAATCTTGGCTAACCAATTTGCCCCTTTGCTGCCCTCCCTTATCAAAGATGACCAGACAGGCTTCGTGAGAGGAAGACAGGGCCTGGATAACACCCGAAAGCTATCAGTGGTTCTCCAGCAACTTAGGGGGGCCAGAGGGGGCGGTCTCCTGTTAGCATTAGACGCAGAAAAAGCGTTTGACCGCCTTGGCTGGCCCTTCCTTCAGGGGGTACTGGAGGCATATGGGGTCCCATCTCAAGTTTGCCGACAAATATTCGCACTCTATGCGAGCCCCTCGGCACAAGTGCTCCAGTCGGGTTTCCTCCCCTTTCCAGATAACCAACGGTACGAGGCAAGGGTGCCCGCTCTCCCCGTTGTTGTACGTCCTAGCTTTAGAGCCATTGTTAGAGGGAATCAGACTTAATGATGAAATCCGAGGAGTTAAGATCTGCCACAAAGTGGTCAAGGTAGGAGCCTTTGCGGATGACATCCTACTTTATCTAACTCATCCAGGTACCTCACTCCCCGTAGTTATGAGGCTGATCAAGGAATATGGGAGGGTGTCTTACTACTCCCTCAACACGTCCAAAACTCAGGCACTAGGCATATCACTATCAACCACCCTAACCAAACAACTTCAGCGAGACTATACATTCGAATGGAGAACTGATACTATCACGTACTTGGGGATTACGTACACGAGAACCCACCCTGCCCTGTTCGCAGCAAACTATGTAATGGTATGGAATAACTGTCGTAACTTACTTAAAAAATGGTCACCACTATACCTGTCTTGGACGGAAAGGATCTTAGCGATCAAAATGTCAATCCTACCTAGGCTCCTATATCTGTTTCGTAACCTGCCGCTAGAACTCCCCAGATCCTTTTTTTAAACGGTCCAATCAGATATAAACCATTTTGTGTGGAAAGGGGGAAGACCCAGAGTGACACAAGCTTTGCTAAATGCACCTAGACGAGAGGGGGGCCTGGCGCTGCCTAACATACACACGTATTACTGTGCAACTGTCATAGCCACTGCCCTCCCACATTTCCTCCAAACACCACCCCCGCAATGGGTACAACTAGAACGAGAGCTGGTGGCCCCACACACTCTATCCAATGTAGTATGGATACCAAAAAAATCTAGACCACAATGGCCCCTGGCACCTCACTCGATTGAGCTACTTCTAAAGCTCTGGGACAAACACGCGACACAACTCAGCGGCCACAAAGGCCTATCGCTGGCAACACCGATCATGTCCTTCACATATTGCATTCCCACATTCCACGCCACGCCATGGCACGTCCGGGGTATCACTCACTTGACACACTTGTACGAACAGGGCAAAATGCTCAGCTTTGAGGAGCTGCAAACCCGACATTCACTGCCCCCCACATCATACTACTCCTATATCCAGTTACGTTCATTTTTGATTAAATACTACTGTAGGGATGCGGTACCCAACCTACTACCCGTAATTCCTAATATATGGGAACAGATGCTTATTAAGGGATTGCTCCCCACTACGTGTAAACCGATCTCCGTGTGTTACAGACTACTGTCACGCCATCTGCCCTTTGCTGCCTCAAAAATAGCATTACTGTGGGAAACAGACCTGAACTGCTCCCTCTCGAGCACAGATTGGGAACGTATATTCCGATTGCCTCAACTCCTGATCAAATCATCTACACACCTAGAACAACTTTACAAAACAATTTATAGATGGTACATGGTACCGAGCAGGCTGCACAAAATTTTTCCTAACACCCCCGATAAGTGCTGGCGCTGCAATGGGACGGAAGGCACTGTCTTACATGTCTGGTGGACATGCCCCCACCTCCAAACCTTCTGGGCGGGGGTCCACAAACTTGCCCAAGCGGCAACTGGTTGCATTCTTCCCTTTGGGCCCCAGCAGATGTTGATAACGGACCTCCCGAGAGGACTGCCCAGGGCCACACAAAAACTTCTGCTGCACATCTTTCTAACAGCGCAACGCTTAATCGCGCAACATTGGAAACAAACAGCCACCCCTAGTATACAACGAGTCACTGTAGACTTAGATACACAATGCTCGTTTGAAACGGGCCTAAAATCGCTGTTCCCACCGGCGAACACCGCCCAGGCAGCATGGGACATGTGGAAAGCATGGAGATCGGGTAATAAACGAAAGTAAATGTAACCTACCAATAATACTGTATATGGAATTGATAAGTGGGACAGCACCTAGTAATTGGATTAGAGGAAGCGGTTAGAGTGTGGAACTAGAACACAAAGATTAGGGCCATCCTGCTGGATCCCATAGGGGAATGTGCCATAGGTGCCACCAGAACACTCCGTCCCATGAGGGATGAAGGATGTAACAATCAGTTTCTGTGAATAAGTGTGGTACACGCTACTTAAATCCTTAAATCCTTAAATACTTAAATACTCACTGCCAGCTGTATTCGAATTGTAACATGCATGGATGAAATCTGTTTACCTTCCCCCCCCCTGCCTTCCCTCTTCTTTTCTGTACCCTTAACCGCATAGAAATAAAAATTGTCAAATTTAAAAAAAAAAAAAAAAAAAAAACTTTTTTCACTGTTATAGATTGAATAGCAGTTAGTTGTCTTCAAGCGGGTGTCAGGCCTTCAGCGTGTACTCTGCCAACCTCTGCAAGTGCACTTTGCCACTCATATCTGGTGTCACAATAGCGTGCATTTAAAAACAAAAAAAAAGTTTTTCACTGTAAGCTTATAGCAGTTAGTTGTCTGCAAGCGTCTGGGTGTCAGGCCTTCAGCGTGTACTCTGCCAACCTCAGCAAGTGCACTTTGCCCCTCATATCTGGTGTGACTATAGCGTGCCTTTAAAAAGAAAAAAAGTTTTTCACTGTAAGCTAATAGCATTTAGTTGTCTGCAAGCGTCTGGGTGTCAGGCCTTCAGCGTGTACTCTGCCAACCTCAGCAAGTGCACTTTGCCACTCATATCTGGTGTGACTAAGCGTGCCTTTAAAAACAAAAAAAGTTTTTCACTGTAAGCTAATAGCAGTCAGTGTCCTTCAAGCGAGTGGCAGGCCTTCAGCGTGTACTCTGCCAACCTCTACCAGTCCACTTTGCCACTCATATTTGGTGTGACAATAGCGTGCCTTTAAAAACAAAAAACTTTTTTCACTCTTATAGATTGAATAGCAGTTAGTTGTCTGCCAGCTTCTGTGTCTTGAAAAAAGGGGGGTGTACTAGCGCTAATTTAGTGATTGTGATATAAGTGAATAAGCTGCTTCAACATAAAATTCTTATCTTTAAACAATAGTGAAACAGTGAGATGTAAAGTGAAGCGCTGTATATTTAAACAATGTGAGGTATATAAATTAAGATAATACCTTAGTTTCATACATACAAGTCCATATGTGACATATAGTACCTTGAAATAAAACACAGATAAAAACAAAATAGTGTATCCTGTGATATACAGAAATAGGTATAAAACGAAATAATTTCCCACTCACACTTTTAAGAGCTAATGGATATAGCTCAATAAAAACGCTTGTAGGATCCGTAAAGGCGATCCTAATCCCTTCTTTTTTGGTGGGAGTTCTTCCTCTTCCTTGGTTTCTAAAATCAGGAGAGGTATATGGTGCAGTACCTTAGATAGTAAATCTTAAAAGGGTAAAGTAAAAGGGTACTTACAAACCCAGAGCCATCCAAATCGGCTCTGATCAAGGGCGTATGTGGTTAAGGACCACAATCCTTCTTTGTGCAAATAAAAGCAGCAGGAACAATGCCAGTGGTGTTTAAAAATATATATAAATACTTTATTACATAAAACTATATAACATTATAAAAACACTTGACTAGGCATTAAAAAAGTCCAATTCCGGTGATTTCCAAATTCCCAGGACGCGTTTCGCTATATCAGCTTCATCAACTGGATGTGCAAAAAATGGAAAAGTCTTCATTTTCCTCCTTGGACCTGTTCCTGCTTCTGTGTCTTGCTCACAGTGGATACTGTGCCCACTTGCCTAGTGCCACCACTCATATCTGGTGTCACAATAGCTTAAGCTTGACATTTAAAAACAAAAAACTTTTTTCACTGTTATAGATTGAATAGCAGTTAGTTGTCTTCAAGCGGGTGTCAGGCCTTCAGCGTGTACTCTGCCAACCTCTGCAAGTGCACTTTGCCACTCATATCTGGTGTCACAATAGCGTGCATTTAAAAACAAAAAACTTTTTTCACTGTTATAGATTGAATAGCAGTTAGTTGTCTTCAAGCGGGTGTGTCAGGCCTACAGCGTGTACTCTGCCAACCTCTGCCACTGCACAGTGCCACTCATATATGGTCTATGTCTCAGGCAGGCAGCATTACACACATGGACGTACGGTGTGATGATGATGATGTTGTACCGGCTGCTGCTTCCTTTGCTGAGTTGTCAGATACAAGTGAAGCGGTTGATGATGACGATGCGTCCATGGATGTCACGTGGGTGCCCGCTCGGCAAGAAGAAGAACAGGACGAAAGTTCAGATGGGAAGACAGAGAGGAGGAGACGAGTTGGAAGCAGGGGGAGGTCGTCGCAAGGAGCTAGTGGCACAGTCAGACAGCATGCATCGGCACCCGGGGTCAGCCCAACAGCACGCCAATCAACGCATGCTGTGTCCACCACCAGAATGCCGTCATTGCAGAGCTCAGCAGTGTGGCATTTTTTTTGTGTGTCTGCCTCTGACAACAGCGATGCCATTTGCAACCTGTGCCAAAAGAAACTGAGTCGTGGGAAGTCCAACACCCACCTAGGTACAACTGCTCTGCGTAGGTATCTGATCGCACATCACAAACGCCTATGGGATCAACACATGAGTACAAGCAGCACACAAACTCAAAGCCGCCATCCTCCTCCTGGTCCAGCATCTTCAGCCACGTCAACCACTGCTGTCCTCCTTGCCCCCTCTCAACCATCCGCCACTCCGTCTCTCGCCTTGAGCAGTTCCCGCTCATCTGCCCACAGTCAGGTGTCTGTCAAGGACATGTTTGAGCGTAAGAAGCCAATGTCAGAAAGTCACCCCCTTGCCCAGCGTCTGACAGCTAGTTTGTCCGAACTATTAGCCCGCCAGCTTTTTTTTTTTTAAATTCTTTATTTTTGCAGTGCAAAAAATCATAACAGCAGGAGTGTGGTGCCCCAATAGCATTCCTCACGCTGATCATCAACATTTTTAACAATGGGGTTTTCATAAATCCGTGCAAATGTTTTAGTTATGTCGAGATTGTCCACGTTTACACATTACACTGAGTATACAATTAAAATGTGGTCCTAGTTTAGCTGAGCAGGTCAAACGAAACCTTGGCGGCACAATGCATTATAAACTTTATGGAGCATTCAATCTAGGCACTGGCTTATCTAACTGATCTACGACACTTGAATACAAATGTAACATCGCTAACTATAGTATAAAATATTCAAAGATCTTGTTACCCTGACTAGGTACAGGAAAAGCATTGAAAAGTAGTTAACAGCTGACTGATGATTAGTATAGTAGTACCTAGTTGGAATAATACTTATAAAAGTTAAACTATGTGTACACAGCTAGGGGGCGTCATACAGCAGTTAGCATTGCTTATTGTGCATAGGGAAATCACAGCTGGCTTTAAATACCATAACAGCTAGGAAAAGCATTTTTCGTTGATATGCATTTTTATTTCTTCTTAGATAACAAAAAAATCCTGAGACGACATTGGCAGGGCTATTCACTTGTGTGATCTGTCATGAATTGTAATTTGAATGTTAATTTGAACTGTGGGGCACAAGAACTTGAATAGAAAACATCTTTAAGCCAACTATGTTTTCACTAAGCTTAGTGAATAGCTAACATTAACGAGTCGGATTAAACTCACTCTGCACTCGAGGTATGATCTGTTTAAATGACCCCACTCTGGGCCCTTAATGGTAAAACGTTTCACATGGGCATACAAAAGGTACACATGGCAATTAAAATCAGAAAATATGTAAAACATGTTTAGATATACTGGAAATTAGTACACCAATACGATTAAGCACGTTGATTAATAAAATAAAGAAATGCTATCAAAGCGGCTTGAGAAAATATATGTTTAAAAAGATAAAAAAAATTCAAAATCTGCTTATAAAAAATAATTACTGCCTTAAAATTCAAAATGCAAGTATGAATATTAGCACAAACACAAGCTATCTACCAAATGTGAAAACTATTATTTAGCTTTTCTGGCAACTAAAAGTAACATACTACAGAGTTTACTATATTCAGTGCAATATCTAAAGGAAGTACTGGCTAAAAAATTAAATGCAAAACTAGCAAAGTTGTAAAAAACTGTATTAAGTCGGTTGTTTTCTTTTTATCTGGTGAATAAAATGTTTCTACATTATATCACACAGCTATTTGTCGTCTTCAAAAAATTCTTCTTGTGGTTTTGTCTTTCTCTACTTTCAGGATTCATGTTTGCACGTTTTTTTTTAGAATTTGCCAGGAATCTATTTTTGAAGTTGTTCCCCTCCTCTTGACACGATCAATGACCTGAGAGTCTCCGTAAGCAGGGTTGACCTGTTAGTCCCGTTTTCCATTCAAGTTGCACATGATGTCCCGGCTAGGATTCTAGGGACAAATGTTGGAGCCTCAGCGTTGCCCCAATATGGAGGGAGCGTGGAGTTTGTTGGAGGCTTCGATGTGAGTAGCGAGTCCGGGGGGAGACCCAGTTGCCCCAGGATTCCCTCTGCCTCCTGCATGTTGCGTACGGTATGCCTGGCGTACGCATGGCGACTTCTCGCTTCAGTAGCTAGGACACGCCCCCCTAGCCCGCCAGCTTTTATCATACAAGCTGGTGGAGTCTGAGGCGTTCAAAAAATTTGTCAGTGTGTATCATGGTCTCTGAGGACAGGTGTTAATCCATATCTGCCAAGTGACCCTATGTAGGGGGAACAGTCTCTATTCTGCTCTGTGTCAGTGTGTATCAGGGATCCTTAGGATAGGTGTCAATCCATATCTGCCAAGTGACCCTATGTAGGGGGAACATTGTCTATTCTGCTCTGTGTCAGTGTGTATCAGGGATCCTTAGGATAGGTGTCAATCCATATCTGCCAAGTGACCCTATGTAGGGGGAACAGTCCCTATTCTGCTCTGTGTCAGTGTGTATCAGGGATCCTTAGGATAGATGTCAATCCATATCTGCCAAGTGACCCTATGTAGGAGGAACATTCCCTATTCTGCTCTGTGTCAGTGTGTATCATGGTCCCTGAGGACAGGTGTCAATCCATATCTGCCAAGTGACCCTATGTAGGGGGAACAGTCTCTATTCTGCTCTGTGTCAATGTCTATCATGGTTTCTGAGGACTGGTGTCAATCCATATCTGCCAAGTGACCCTATGTAGGGGGAACAGTCCCTATTCTGCTCTGTGTGAGGAGGAGGAACGGGAAATGAGTAGCTCGGCATCCAACCTTGTGCAAATGGGGTCTTTCATGCTGTCGTGCCTGTTGAGGGACCCTCGTATAAAAAGGTTGAAGGAGAATGACCTGTACTGGGTGTCCACGCTACTAGACCCCCGGTATAAGCAGACAGTGGTGGAAATGTTACCGAATTACAAGTCGGAAAGGATGCAGCATTTGCAAAATAAATTAAAATGTATGCTTTACACAGCGTATAAGGGTGATGTCACAGCACAACGGGAATCTAACAGGGGAAGAGGGGAAAGTCATCCTCCTCCTCACACGACCACGCCATATCTGCCAAGTGACCCTATGTAGGGGGAACAGTCTCTATTCTGCTCTGTGTCAGTGTGTTTCAGGGATCCTTAGGATAGGTGTCAATCCATATCTGCCAAGTGACCCTATGTAGGGGGAACAGTCCCTATTCTGCTCTGTGTCAGTGTGTATCAGGGATCCATAGGATAGGTGTCAATCCATATCTGCCAAGTGACCCTATGTAGGGGGAATAGTCCCTATTCTGCTCTGTGTCAGTGTGTATCAGGGTCTCTGAGGACAGGTGTCAATCCATATGTCAAGGTGTCAATATGTCATATGTCAGGTGTCAATCCATATCCATTGTGATTTAGGAATGTTAGGTGATTTCTGCCCTTTATGGATTAATGGATTAATTACTCTGCATCAACTGTGTAATTTTCCATGGGAGTTTTGCCATGGATCCCCCTCCGGCATGCCACAGTCCAGGTGTTAGTCCCCTTGAAACAACTTTTCCATCACTTTTGTGGCCAGAAGAGTCAATGTGGGTTTTTGAAATTCGCCTGCCCATTGAAGTCAATGGCGGTTCGCCCGGTTCGCCCGGTTCGCCCGGTTCGCCCAGTTCGCCGGTTCGCGAACGTTTGCGGAAGTTCCCGTTCACCGTTCGCGAACCGAAAAATTTGTGTTCGCGACATCACTACTGCTCAGTAATAGGTTCGGGTCTGGGAGTAGTAAGTTAGGTGTAAGGGGGTGAGCTAATTTTACTAGTTAGCATTTGGCAGATGAAAAAATAAAAAAAGTTTTAAACCAAAAACCTACCAGTAGGTGTCACCAGAGGGTAAGTAATTGTATCGAAATAATCTTGATGGGTCTAATAATAAAACTTAACTTTTAATATATTTATTCATAAAATAAAACCTTATAACAATAAATATATTAAAATAGGGTAAGCAATCCTACTTCTGTCTGTTGTATGCCAGTATAGAGTTAAAGATGATGTAATATCAATGTAACTCCCGAAGATGGCCAATAGGTGGCCCTAGAGTGCCTCCCTAAAGTCTAATAAAGTCTAATGAAGCAGATAATTAGTCTATGTCCTTATTTTATTTTTTACTTATTTTAATCACTGTCCACCCTGATATCTAGGCTTGATTAAAGCTTTAGTTCTATGGTAAATTAAGCATCTCAATTTGTATTTTAGTAAAGGGGATTTTTTGAACAAAGCTTGGAGGGGCCCACCCAGTAACTAAAGAAGGATAAATGTGTACTCTAGCATCTTATACCATTGATCATTTCTTCCAGTTGTATTTTAGACTGTTCAGTAGTTTTAGTGCTATTTTAATGATTATGGTACAATGTCATTGCTGAGAATTATCTGATCCAATAGACTCAGTTACTGTTTTTAAGAATTCTCCTCACAATTTACCTGTTAATAAAATTCAATGCTAAAATACACTCCTACCAAAAAGGAAGTCAGTTCAAATTTACAATAAATCAGTGGGGGTGGGGGGGGGGGGTTGGGAACAGTGGGGGTTGTTTGAAACAAAAGAACAGATAGGTATGTGGGTAGGCGGGGACAATAGAGCAGGGGGAGTGCAAATACTAGCTATACCAGTTTTAGCTTGAGAGGAAGAGTGGGGGAATGGCTACTCTGGCTCTGGAGGATGAATAGGGGGTTGGTAATCAGATGCAAGGGGGGAGGTGTCCAAGCTAGGTGGAATTAAGGCCTTAGTTCTGACCACCATGTGGCTCCATTGTTCCTCATGGCACAGTTTAATTCGCCAAGGCAGTTTTTCCAACAATCGGTTTCCAACAGTCAATATATGGAAACTGATCATAGAATTCCGGCCTACTAGTTACAGCCACATGTACACCCTGCACTAAATTTAAGTCAAGACTGCCACATGGAGGCCATGCGGCCACCAGGACAGGCCACTCCCTACTACACAGTGTAATCAATTTTCTTTTCTTTTCTTTTTTTAACATACAAGACAAAGGACCAACTTGTGAATCAGAAGATGATTTCAACAGAACGTCTGATTCAAAAGCTGTACAAATATACGCACAGTTTCAACAGTCACACCAATCTCCTTATCACCAGCACCACATGGCACAGTTACTAGGCTCAAACACATGCGCACGCACAACCAGGATCCTGACATGCTCAACAATATCACAACGGCGCACACACAAGTAAAATCAAGACTCACCAAACACTATATACTAATCCATGCAACTATTAAGCAAGTCATACAATTGTCCACACAATTAATCAACATTAACTAACCGATAGCATAACATTTCAACAATTTCGTCTCTACAGTCAGTGGTTATGGTACGGTTAGTAACTACTATACAGTTTAGACAATTATGATTTTAAAGTTACAATATCAGTTAGTAACAGTTAAGGTGTTACACATACAATGTTAAACAGTAATTTTAGTGTTGTTAATGTAATATCAGTGGTTATGGTATTTTGAAGTAGTTATGGTATTATAAAGTGGTTATGGTATTATAAAGTAGTTATGGTATTATAAAGTGGTTATGGTATTATAAAGTATTTATGGTATTATAAAGTGGTTATGGTATTATGAAGTGGTTATGGTATTATGAAGTAATTATGGTATTATAAAGTATTTATGGTATTATAAAGTAGTTGTGGTATTATAAATTGTTTATGGTATTTTAAAGTGGTTATGGTACAGTTTTTAAATCACAGGTCAATTAGTAACAGTTATGGTGTTACACATATAACGTAAAAACTGTTTTCTAGTAGTTCTATACAATACACAATGTCAGTAATTATAATACATGTTAGTGGTTATGGTACCGTGCACTATTTTACAGTTATACACACAATTTACACTCCCACTAGATGGCAGAGCTCAAGCTTTCTAGCAGGACATACAATTTAACCAATTCACCAATTAACCAACTACAGTATATTTAACAACATTTACAATAATCCCAACTATTCTAATTGGCCAGCACCTCGAGAACTATCGATCTATTTACACCAAGGATTCGTTTAATCTACGTTGCCCAAGCACCACATATAGCGAACTAATGAGCGGAATGTATAACATGACTCATTTAGTCTAAATACGCTATCAATAGTCTACTGGATAAATATACACGCCTTACCACTTAGCTAAGATAGGGTGAGATCTAGCAGACGGAATGTATAACAGAGTCCAATTAGTCTCCCAGCCGCCCCGACCTAGAGACCAAAATTTACACCTAGATACGCTAGTCAAGACAGGACACCGGTGTCCGACATGAACTATTTACACCAGAATTCAGTCTGACCCAAAACCACCTGTATTAGACAGACTGACTACAGAACGTCTAATGTCAACATAAGCAGTGCGCCTTTGCTTCTTCCATCCCGAAGGACAGGGCAGATTCCATACAACCAAACCAATTCCAAATACAAACCCCTTGTGGGCCTACCGCTCTAACGGTATCAGTCTTACCTTTTAGTTCCTGGACCTGGGCTCACACTCATCGACGGTGCACCCCGGTACTCACTGCGCAGAAGCCGATGATCTCCTGGACAAAAGGCCAGTGGCGCCGAGACGAAAGGAGGTCCACGCAGTAGAAGTCCAGGGGTGCAGGATAGAGGATTTGGTAAAAGATTACCGTCTCAAATCTCTGTGCCAGCTTCCATGCGATGAGGTTCCCGGCCAATGCACCAAATGTTACCAGGGAAATAACAGGAACAAACCGCAGAAGCCACACATAGAGATATGGACACAAGTCTTCAGGAAGTAACATGCCTTTATTCACGTACCGATCGGGTCTCACACTGAACTTGTGTTCAAAAGGAATGAGCCCTGAGCACATGTTTCAGAAGCATTTTATTAAACAATAACTCCTCCCATTAATAGATCACAGATCACATAACTTGTTGAAGACAAAGGAATTTACTAACCACTTCCACACATGCTTAGTATACTGATGACTCATCCAACTGTTTGTAATCAGATACTAATTAGCATATGCCATGTGGAGATTTCGGCCTACTAAATTTTGACCATGCTGGAATCCCATCACATTGTGTGTGCAGGAATAGTACACTATGTGTAGATAGTCAGTACAGGAATAGTACACTATATGTAGATGGTCAGTATAGGAATGGTACACTATATGTAGATGGTCAGTATAGGAATGGTACACTTTGTGTAGATGGTCAGTATAGGAATAGTACACTATATGTAGATGGTCCGTATATGAATAGTACATTATATGTAGATAGTCAGTATAGGAATAATACACTATATGCAGATAGTCAGTACAGGAACAGTATACTATATGTAGATGGTCCGTATAGGAATAGTACACTATATGTAGATGTTCAGTACAGGAATAGTACACTATGTGTAGATGGTCAGTACAGGAATAGTACACTATGTGTAGATGGTCCATATAGAAATAGTACACTATGTGTAGATGGTCAGTATAGGAATAGTACACTATATGTAGATGTTCAGTACAGGAATAGTACACTATGTGTAGATGGTCAGTACAGGAATAGTACACTATGTGTAGATGGTCCATATAGAAATAGTACACTATGTGTAGATGGTCAGTATAGGAATAGTACACTATATGCAGAGGGTCAGTACAGGAATAGTACACTATATGTAGATGGTCAGTATAGGAATGGTACACTATATGTAGATGGTCAGTATAGGAATAGTACACGATGTGTAGATGGTCAGTATAGGAATGGTACACTATGTGTAGATGGTCAGTATAGGAATAGTACATTATGTGTAGATGGTCAGTATAGGAATAGTACACTATATGTAGATGGTCAGTATAGGAATGGTACACTATATGTAGATGGTCAGTATAGGAATGGTACACTTTGTGTAGATGGTCAGTATAGGAATAGTACACTATATGTAGATGGTCCGTATATGAATAGTACATTATATGTAGATCGTCAGTATGGGAATAGTACACTATATGCAGATAGTCAGTACAGGAATAGTACACTATATGTAGATGGTCCGTATAGGAACAGTACACTATATGTAGATGTTCAGTACAGGAATAGTACACTATGTGTAGATGGTCAGTACAGGAATAGTACACTATGTGTAGATGGTCCATATAGAAATAGTACACTATGTGTAGATGGTCAGTATAGGAATAGTACACTATATGCAGAGGGTCAGTACAGGAATAGTACACTATATGTAGATGGTCAGTATAGGAATGGTACACTATATGTAGATGGTCAGTATAGGAATAGTACACGATGTGTAGATGGTCAGTATAGGAATGGTACACTATGTGTAGATGGTCAGTATAGGAATAGTACATTATGTGTAGATGGTCAGTATAGGAATAGTACACTATATGTAGATGGTCAGTATAGGAATGGTACACTTTGTGTAGATGGTCAGTATAGGAATAGTACACTATATGTAGATGGTCCGTATATGAATAGTACATTATATGTAGATGGTCAGTACAGGAATAGTACACTATGTGTAGATGGTCAGTACAGGAATAGTACACTATGTGTAGATGGTCCGTATAGGAATAGTACACTATATGTAGATGGTCAGTATAGGAATGGTACACTATGTGTAGATGGTCAGTATAGGAATAGTACACTATGTTTAGATGGTCAGTACAGGAATAGTACACTATATGCAGATGGTCAGTACAGGAATAGTACACTATGTGTAGATGGTCAGTATAGGAATAGTACATTATATGTAGATGGTCCATATAGGAATAGTACATTATATGTAGATGGTCAGTACAGGAATAGTACACTATGTGGAGATGGTCAGTACAGGAATAGTACACTATGTGTAGATGGTGCGTATAGAAATAGTACACTATATGTAGATGGTCAGTATAGGAATAGTACACTATATGCAGATGATCAGTACAGGAATAGTACACTATATGTAGATGGTCAGTATAGGAATGGTACACTATGTGTAGATGGTCAGTATAGGAATAGTACACTATATGCAGATGATCAGTACAGGAATAGTACACTATATGTAGATGGTCAGTATAGGAATGGTACACTATATGTAGATGGTCAGTATAGGAATAGTACACGATGTGTAGATGGTCAGTATAGGAATAGTACACTATATGCAGAGGGTCAGTACAGGAATAGTACACTATATGTAGATGGTCCGTATATGAATAGTACATTATATGTAGATCGTCAGTATAGGAATAGTACACTATATGCAGATAGTCAGTACAGGAATAGTACACTATATGTAGATGGTCCGTATAGGAACAGTACACTATATGTAGATGTTCAGTACAGGAATAGTACACTATGTGTAGATGGTCAGTACAGGAATAGTACACTATGTGTAGATGGTCCATATAGAAATAGTACACTATGTGTAGATGGTCAGTATAGGAATAGTACACTATATGCAGAGGGTCAGTACAGGAATAGTACACTATATGTAGATGGTCAGTATAGGAATGGTACACTATATGTAGATGGTCAGTATAGGAATAGTACACGATGTGTAGATGGTCAGTATAGGAATGGTACACTATGTGTAGATGGTCAGTATAGGAATAGTACATTATGTGTAGATGGTCAGTATAGGAATAGTACACTATATGTAGATGGTCAGTATAGGAATGGTACACTTTGTGTAGATGGTCAGTATAGGAATAGTACACTATATGTAGATGGTCCGTATATGAATAGTACATTATATGTAGATGGTCAGTACAGGAATAGTACACTATGTGTAGATGGTCAGTACAGGAATAGTACACTATGTGTAGATGGTCCGTATAGGAATAGTACACTATATGTAGATGGTCAGTATAGGAATGGTACACTATGTGTAGATGGTCAGTATAGGAATAGTACACTATGTTTAGATGGTCAGTACAGGAATAGTACACTATATGCAGATGGTCAGTACAGGAATAGTACACTATGTGTAGATGGTCAGTATAGGAATAGTACATTATATGTAGATGGTCCATATAGGAATAGTACATTATATGTAGATGGTCAGTACAGGAATAGTACACTATGTGGAGATGGTCAGTACAGGAATAGTACACTATGTGTAGATGGTGCGTATAGAAATAGTACACTATATGTAGATGGTCAGTATAGGAATAGTACACTATATGCAGATGATCAGTACAGGAATAGTACACTATATGTAGATGGTCAGTATAGGAATGGTACACTATGTGTAGATGGTCAGTATAGGAATAGTACACTATATGCAGATGATCAGTACAGGAATAGTACACTATATGTAGATGGTCAGTATAGGAATGGTACACTATATGTAGATGGTCAGTATAGGAATAGTACACGATGTGTAGATGGTCAGTATAGGAATAGTACACTATATGTAGAGGGTCAGTACAGGAATAGTACACTATATGTAGATGGTCAGTATAGGAATGGTACACTATATGTAGATGGTCAGTATAGGAATAGTACACGATGTGTAGATGGTCAGTATAGGAATAGTACACTATATGTAGATGGTCCGTATAGGAATAGTACACTATGTGTAGATGGTCAGTATAGGAATGGTACACTATGTGTAGATGGTCAGTATAGGAATAGTACATTATGTGTAGATGGTCAGTATAGGAATAGTACACTATATGTAGATGGTCAGTATAGGAATGGTACACTTTGTGTAGATGGTCAGTATAGGAATAGTACACTATATGTAGATGGTCCGTATATGAATAGTACATTATATGTAGATGGTCAGTAAAGGAATAGTACACTATATGTAGATGGTCCGTATATGAATAGTACATTATATGTAGATGGTCAGTACAGGAATAGTACACTATGTGTAGATGGTCAGTACAGGAATAGTACACTATGTGTAGATGGTCCGTATAGGAATAGTACACTATATGTAGATGGTCAGTATAGGAATGGTACACTATGTGTAGATGGTCAGTATAGGAATAGTACACTATGTGTAGATGGTCAGTACAGGAATAGTACACTATATGCAGATGGTCAGTACAGGAATAGTACACTATATGCAGATGATCAGTACAGGAATAGTACACTATATGTAGATGGTCAGTATAGGAATGGTACACTATATGTAGATGGTCAGTATAGGAATAGTACACGATGTGTAGATGGTCAGTATATGAATGGTACACTACATGTAGATGGTCAGTATAGGAATAGTACACTATATGTAGATGGTCAGTATAGGAATGGTACACTATGTGTAGATGGTCAGTATAGGAATAGTACACTATGTTTAGATGGTCAGTACAGGAATAGTACACTATATGCAGATGGTCAGTACAGGAATAGTACACTATGTGTAGATGGTCAGTATAGGAATAGTACATTATATGTAGATGGTCCATATAGGAATAGTACATTATATGTAGATGGTCAGTACAGGAATAGTACACTATGTGGAGATGGTCAGTACAGGAATAGTACACTATGTGTAGATGGTGCGTATAGAAATAGTACACTATATGTAGATGGTCAGTATAGGAATAGTACACTATATGCAGATGATCAGTACAGGAATAGTACACTATATGTAGATGGTCACTATAGGAATGGTACACTATGTGTAGATGGTCAGTATAGGAATAGTACACTATATGTAGATGATCAGTACAGGAATAGTACACTATATGTAGATGGTCAGTATAGGAATGGTACACTATATGTAGATGGTCAGTATAGGAATAGTACACGATGTGTAGATGGTCAGTATAGGAATAGTACACTATATGCAGAGGGTCAGTACAGGAATAGTACACTATATGTAGATGGTCAGTATAGGAATGGTACACTATATGTAGATGGTCAGTATAGGAATAGTACACGATGTGTAGATGGTCAGTATAGGAATAGTACACTATATGTAGATGGTCCGTATAGGAATAGTACACTATGTGTAGATGGTCAGTATAGGAATGGTACACTATGTGTAGATGGTCAGTATAGGAATAGTACATTATGTGTAGATGGTCAGTATAGGAATAGTACACTATATGTAGATGGTCAGTATAGGAATGGTACACTTTGTGTAGATGGTCAGTATAGGAATAGTACACTATATGTAGATGGTCCGTATATGAATAGTACATTATATGTAGATGGTCAGTACAGGAATAGTACACTATATGTAGATGGTCCGTATATGAATAGTACATTATATGTAGATGGTCAGTACAGGAATAGTACACTATGTGTAGATGGTCAGTACAGGAATAGTACACTATGTGTAGATGGTCAGTATAGGAATAGTACACTATATGTAGATGGTCAGTATAGGAATGGTACACTATGTGTAGATGGTCAGTATAGGAATAGTACACTATGTGTAGATGGTCAGTACAGGAATAGTACACTATATGCAGATGGTCAGTACAGGAATAGTACACTATATGCAGATGATCAGTACAGGAATAGTACACTATATGTAGATGGTCAGTATAGGAATGGTACACTATATGTAGATGGTCAGTATAGGAATAGTACACGATGTGTAGATGGTCAGTATATGAATGGTACACTACATGTAGATGGTCAGTATAGGAATAGTACACTATCTGTAGATGGTCAGTATAGGAATAGTACACTATGTGTAGATGGTCAGTATAGGAATAGTACACTATATGTAGATGGTCAGTATATGAATAGTACATTATGTGTAGATGGTCAGTATAGGAATGGTACACTATATGCAGATAGTCAGTACAGGAATAGTACACTGATTAGATGGTCAGTATAGGAATAGTACACTATGTGTAGATGGTCAGTATAGGAATAGTACACTATGTGTAAATGGCCAGTACAGGAATAGTACACTATGTGGAGATGGTCAGTACAGGAATAGTACACTATGTGTAGATGGTGCGTATAGAAATAGTACACTATATGTAGATGGTCAGAATAGGAATGGTACACTATGTGTAGATGGTCAGTATAGGAATAGTACACTATATGCAGATGATAAGTACAGGAATAGTACACTATATGTAGATGGTCAGTATTGGAATGGTACACTATGTGTAGATGGTCAGTATAGGAATAGTACACTATATGCAGATGATCAGTACAGGAATAGTACACTATATGTAGGTGGTCAGTATAGGAATGGTACACTATATGTAGATGGTCAGTATAGGAATAGTACACGATGTGTAGATGGTCAGTATATGAATGGTACACTACATGTAGATGGTCAGTATAGGAATAGTACACTATTTGTAGATGGTCCGTATAGGAATAGTACACTATGTGTAGATGGTCAGTATAGGAATAGTACACTATATGCAGATGATCAGTACAGGAATAGTACACTATATGTAGGTGGTCAGTATAGGAATGGTACACTATATGTAGATGGTCAGTATAGGAATAGTACACGATGTGTAGATGGTCAGTATATGAATGGTACACTACATGTAGATGGTCCGTATATGAATAGTACATTATATGTAGATGGTCAGTACAGGAATAATACACTATGTGTAGATGGTCAGTACAGGAATAGTACACTATGTGTAGATGGTCCGTATAGGAATAGTACACTATATGTAGATGGTCAGTATAGGAATGGTACACTATGTGTAGATGGTCAGTATAGGAATAGTACACTATATGTAGATGGTCAGTATAGGAATAGTACATTATGTGTAGATGGTCAGTATAGGAATGGTACACTATATGCAGATAGTCAGTACAGGAATAGTACACTATGTGTAGATGGTCAGTATAGGAATAGTACACTATGTGTAGATGGTCAGAGGCGGCTCTCTAATTAGGCGGTTTAGGCGGCCGCCTAAGGCCTCGCGCTGGCGGGGGCCTCGCGGCCGCCTAAACCGCCTGTTGGCAGAGTGTGTCAGGTCCTCGGTCAGTGACCGAGGACCTGACAACAGGAGGGGGCCCGGCGGCTTGCCCGGTATGCCGCCGGGTGCGAGGCCCCTCCTGGCTGCCCGGCCAGCCACCGCAGACACTGGTCTGCAGCTCCGCAATGTGCAGAGCTGCAGACCATGTGACTCGCGAGAATTGGCCAATCAGAGCGTTGCCGCGGGTTACCACGGCAACGCTCTGAAATCTCGCGAGATTACACAGTCTGCAGCTCTGAGGAGCTGCAGACCGTGAGCAGTGGCCACCGGACCACCAGGGAGCCCACTGGACCACCAGGGAAAGGTAGGCTCTCCCTCCCCATCACCCCCACCCCCCTCAGGCTCACCCCCACCACCCTCAGCCTCACCCCCACTACCACCATCACCCCCCACCACCATCATCCCCACCACCCTCAGCCTCACCCCTCCCCACCCTCACCATCACCCCCACCACCCTCAGGCTCACCCCCCACCACCACCATCACCCCCACCACCCTCAGCTTCACCCCCCACCACCATCACCCCCACCAACCTCAGCCTCACCCCCACCACCCTTCCCCACCCTCACCATCACCCCCACCACCCTCAGCCTCACCCCCCACCACCACCATCACCCCCACCACCCTCAGCCTCACCCCCACCACCACCATCACCCCCACCACCCTAAGCCTCACCCCCCACCACCACCATCACCCCCACCACCCTCAGCCTCACACCCACCACCATCACCCCAACCACCCTCAGCCTCACCACCCACCACCACCACCACCATCACCCCCCACCACCCTCAGCCTCACTCCCCACCACCATCACCCCCACCACCCTCAGCCTCACCCCCCACCACCATCACCCCCACCACCCTCAGCCTCACCCCCACCACCACCATCACCCCCACCACCCTCAGCTTCACCCCCCACCACCACCCCCCACCATCCTCAGCCTCACCACCCACCACCACCACCACCATCACCCCCCACCACCCTCAGCCTCACTCCCCACCACCATCACCCTCAGATTCACCCCCCACCCCCATCACCCCCACCACCCTCAGCCTCACCCCCACCACCATCACCCCTCCTCAGCTTCACCCCCACCACCATCACCCCTCCCCACCCTCACCATCACCCCCCACCACCCTCACCATCACCCCCCACCACCCTCAGCCTTACCCCCACCACCATCACCCACCATCACCACCCTCAGCCTCACCACCATCACCCCCCACCACCCTCACCATCACCCCTCCCCACCATCACCCCTCCCCACCCTCACTCCCACCACCCTCAGCTTCACCCCCTCCCCACCCTCACCCCCCACCAGCCTCACCCCCCACCACCATCACCCACCATCACCACCCTCAGCCTCACCACCATCACCCCCCACCACCCTCAGCTTCACCCCCACCACCATCACCCACCATCACCACCCTCAGCCTCACCACCATCACCCCCCACCACCCTCAGCTTCACCCCCACCACCATCACCCCTCCTCAGCCTCACCCCCACCACCCTCACCATTACCCCTTCACCCTCAGCCTCACCCCCACCACCCTCAGCCTCACCATCCCCCATAAACCCCCGCCACCCTCAGCCTCACCTCCCACCACCCTCAGCATCACCCCTCACCACCCTCAGCTTCACCACCCACCACCACCCTCAACATCACCCCCCTCAGCCTCACCCCCCACCACCCTCAGCATCACCACCCTCAGCATCGCCCCTCACCACCCTCAGCATCGCCCCTCACCACCCTCAGCATCGCCCCTCACCACCCTCAGCATCGCCCCTCACCACCCTCAGCATTACCCCCCACCACCCTCATCATCACCACCCTCAGCATAACCCTCCGTCACCACCCTCAGCCTCCCCCACTCACATTACCCCCCACTCTCACATTACCCCCCACTCTCACATTACCCCCCACTCTCACATTAGCCCCCCCACTCTCACATTAGCCCCCCACTCTCACATTAGCCCCCCACTCTCACATTAGCCCCCCCACTCTCACATTAGCCCCCCACTCTCACATTACCCCCCACTCTCGCATTACCCCCTCTCACTCTCGCATTACCCCCTCTCACTCTCGCATTACCCCCTCTCACTCTCGCATTACCCCCTCTCACTCTCACATTACTCCCTCTCACATTACCATCACCCCCCGCTCCCTCTCACATTACCATCACCCCCCTGCTCCCTTTCACCATCACCCCCCTGCTCCCTTTCACCATCACCCCCCTGCTCCCTCTCACCATCACCCCCCCCGCTCCCTCTCACCATCACCCCCCCCGCTCCCTCTCACCATCACACTCCCCGCTCCCTCTCACCATCACACCCCCCGCTCCCTCTCACCATCACACCCCCCGCTCCCTCTCACCATCACACCCCCCGCTCCCTCTCACCATCAGCTACCCCATACACATAGGGTCTCAGACAAAAACGCAAACATGCTCACAGAGACATACATTCGCACACACAAGGATACTCTCTGTCAGACACACTCTCAGGCACATACACAGGTAGACAGTGCATCAATGTGTATATGTGACACTTTTTTGTTAGTGGGGCCTCATGTTTGTGTTTCGCCTAAGGCCTCATAAAGTCTAGAGCCGCCTCTGTAGATGGTCAGTATAGGAATAGTACACTATGTGTAGATGGCCAGTACAGGAATAGTACACTATGTGTAGATGGCCAGTACAGGAATAGTACATTATATGCAGATAGTCAGCACAGAAAATAACAACCTTTATGCTTATAGCACCTGTAAGTGTTGATAAATACATTTCCATGTTTTCACACAATTGCCCATTTCTGTGCACAGGCAGACAACATCCTATTTGTACAGAATATTGTGGTACCTTGTTTTAATGTACCACATGCCCTCCTCGTATTCTGATGGAAACATGGCTGCTTCCAGCATTAATGGTATCTTAGTAGATGGAGACATCCTGATAGGGGCCGTGATTCCCCTTCATGTTGATAAATATTACCCAGAGATTACCTTCCAGAAGAAGCCCCCTCCAGATAATTGCACAAGGTAATGTTTTATTATATTCCACAAACTAAATAGCTTTAAATTATGGTAAAAGTGTGTTATTAGAATATTGCAACTACAATAAAATATAATGCACGGAGTGACAGGAAAAAAATATTCTTTCTTCTGAGTATTATAGGAACTAAACATTCTGTTTAAGCAAATTATAGATCACATGAGCTATTCCCTTGGCAGTTTCAAAACACGGGGGATAAGAACACACCAAGATAAGGTTCAGTGTTAAAAAGAGAACTAGTTGATAAAAGATGGCAACCCAAGCCGGAGTTTCTCTTGTCAGAAAGCAATATGATGAAGGAGTTGGGAGTGGCACCTTGATGTGACCTTTGATGAAATATGTAACGAGAAATAAGAGGACAATAGGAGGGAACTCTATATTTAGTGTAGTATATGCTACAAATGAAAGGTAATGAAAAAGAGATACATTTACCGGAACCAGAGCTATTGGATATTTTAGTTACCTGGGATCCTAACTTTATTTTAGTCACCAGTAATGTTCAGTCCCTATACATACTGTAATTGTTCCTCATGACATAGGATGCAGATCATTTATGAAGATTTATAAAAACAAATATATGTCATTATCAAAGTAAAATTTAATAATTACTTTGGTTTTATGATTCCTTATTTTTACAAACAAAAGGAAATGCTATGGGGACCAAGTTTGCCCATAGCTGTGCCAACTTATTTATTGCAGAATGGGAAGATTCATCCATCTGGACTGAACATCAGTGGGCAGTAGATTTGGTCCTTTACAGAAGCTACGTATACAACTTGTTGTTATTTTTATCTGGAATGGTCTGAAATAAATAGCATAACTCAATAAATAGCATAACTCAATTTACATAACATATACTTTACCAATACTTTACCAATACATGTACAGGGCAGGTGGGGCTCAAGAGGAAAGTGATAACTCAATGGTCCCAGAGTTCAGAGGTATCCCCCTGATACTCACCCCCTTCATGGTACCGCTGCCCCAATAGACTCAAATCCCTCTTGATGATCTGGGCCAGTGGTGGACCTGGATGCGCCAGTGTTTAGAGGCATTAATTTTCTGTTTACCTCCAGGTGTACCGTTGGTTGGGTTACCCCAAGGACAGGTTTGTTGAATAATCTAGTCATTTATTCCCTTGTTCTGCCTTATTGTGTCTTTCTATCTTTCTGGCTCCCATTTAGTGACCACGGTCAAGTAGAGACATGTTAAACTACCTGCTCCGTGTCTTATAAGGCTAAAACGATCGTCTGGGGTTGCTGTGTCTCTCGTGCAGGTGGAACTTGCTGGCATTTCGGATCTGGACTGCCCGTATGGGTGGGACCAGTCTGATATGTTTCAGAGATGTTTTCTCTGTAATGGCACAAGATGAGCTAAAACCAGCTTGAGCTTGTTCTGAGCGGGGAGCCACCGAAGGGCAGGCTATTTCAGTTGCTGTCCGTTCTCAGAATACTCTTGCGACCTGTTTTTTTTGCTACCTGCTCCATGGTGTTCCAATCCCAGATGACCCCCCAATTGTTGACTAGTTTCTCTGTACAGCAACAACATTTATAAGATAAATTTTTGTTATTAATTTTTTTAATACTTTTTGCAAAACCCCTGATCCCAAGGACAATTTCTATAAAAAAATATCCGGCCTGAGGTTGTCTCTGGTACACAGTTAAATGGCAAAAATCACAAGCATCACCTAAAATGTTGAGCCACTTATGTCACATATCATGACTCTTAGATCACCTTAATCAAACCGAGTTCTAACTAGGCTAGTAATTTATGATTTATACTTTCCCCCCCTATATACCCAGACATGTGATGTTATTTCCCCAAGTGTCAGCAGCATAAATTTAATCTATACATTAATATTTTATGAAAGGGGATGCGGGGAAGCATCGCCTTCAAAGTATCCTCAAATCCATGTAATGTTGAAGTACTAGGAAAGAAAAGCCTGGCCATTAACATATCCACAGGCGGGGGTTATACCGCCCAAGTGCATACATCTGGAGCTGGTCATAAGGTCCAGGAAATTGCAAGAGTTACTCCTTTTATTTTTCTCATCAGTTTCCAATGATACTACACTATATTCCATTTTTATCCTCTTTTCTTTCATACTACCTCAACATTACATGGATTGAGGATACTGTTTCCTGCATCCCCTAGAACTATTTTTCAGCCAGAAAGAAGAGTCTCTGGTTTGGGAAGTACAAGCTGCCACACTCATACCAAACTAGCACTAGAAATCCTATTGTTTTATCCATATTAACACGTTATGGACCATTGAACTTGGACCCATTAAGGATAGATCTTTCTGTATACTTTACATGGGTACTTGATATAAAAGAAAAACATGAGGCATACACACATCCATTGTGACTGCATGCCCACTCTTGGGGATGTATGGATGCTCTTTTCAGCTAAACAAAACCTTGACACATTACGGAGAAATTACAGTCAATGACCAGCATGATTTTTACGATAGAAATGGTCACAAAGGAAGCATTTAGGTCAGCGTAGGATTTAGATAATACTACAACCTGTGGCCAGCATTTGTGATAAGGCAGCTACATTAAAAAACTCAAAATACAACATTTTAAATATCGCGGGTTGTCTACTTTTGCATATGGTAGGCCATAATGGTGGATGTTTTCTTTACCAGGCTGCCATACTGTCTTCTAGGTGACATAGGCCGGGAAAGGCATGTAATATATTTGGCCTTGTGACTTCTCAAAAAAAAACTAATCTATAAATCCAGTATATGGGGGTATTGTTATATTGCAATCCTTAGTACAAATGTTGGGGCATTTACTACACTAACACATATCCGGATTATGCACTTTCTTTTGAGAATGTTATTTATGTCTGTGAAAAAATACAAAGAAAACAATATCAACTATATGGTGCTCGTCTCAAAAAAACATTTGTGAAATTTCCAGGTATGAAAATGGCAGGTAATATACTTGGCCCTGTGACTTTGCAAAAAATGGAAAACCAGTACATGGGGGCAATGTTCGTGAGACAATGCTAAATGATTATATTGTGGCTTAAAATGACACTATAGTCACCAGAACAAATACCGCTTAATGTACAGTATTCAGCCTAATGTATAGTATAGAGCCGAATTAAGTTGTTCTGTGAGTATAGCATGTCCCTGCAGGCTTTTTGCTGTAAACACTGTCTTTTCAGAGAAAATTCAGTGTGTACATTACAGCCTAAGGACACCTCCAGTGGCCACTCCTCAGATCTAGTGGCCACTGGAGTTTTAAGACAAAATTAGAATTTTAGGAAATATACTGGCAATAAACCAAAAATAGCCTATAGGGGAGCAATACATTTTAAGCCGATTTTAACTAACAGCTGTATTTTAAAAGAGACAAATAAAAAAATAAAGAATTAAAAGGTTTTTGTTTGCTTTTTAACTGTGGTCAATGTCAAGCCTGTAGAGAAGCCAATGTTGAAAAGAAGAAAACAAATACATTTACTTCTAAAAGTACAACTAAACGTTATGACATCAAACATTTTATCTCTTGTGACACCAGTAATAGGATTTATCTTCTAACATGTGATTGTGGCTTACAATATATAGGTAGAACTACGAGGCCACTTAAGGTTAGGATAAGTGAGCATATTAGAAATATTAAATATAAAGTCACAAACCACTCTGTATCTGCTCACTTTGGTCGTGCCCATAATGGGAATAATAAGTATCTTTTAATATTTTTTTTTATGCATACAGTAGAAAAGTCCACAAGGAGTGGGGACCACCTGAATAAAGTAAAGAATCACTATAGGGTCAGGTACACAAACATGTATTCCAGACCCTATAGTGTTAACACCACCATCTAGCCCCCCTGGACCCCTCATGCCTTCATAAATATAGTAAAAATCTTACTGTATTCAAGCCAGTAGTCAGAAGCTGTAACTCTGCATGCTGTTAGACTCAGAAAAACAAACAGTCTGCTGACATCATCAGAAGTGGTAGCCTGATCCAATCACAATGCTTCCCCATAGGATTGGCTGAGACTGACGAGGAGGATGAGACAGCATGATTCAAACACAGGCCTGGCCAATCAGCATCTCCTCATAGAGATTAATTGAATCAATGAATCTCTATGAGGAAAGTTTAGTGTCTGCATGCAGAGGGAGGAGATACTGAATGTATGGATGCATTTTAGGCAGCCATGACCCAGGAAGGATCTCTAACAGCCATCTGAGGAGTGGCCAGTGATGTAATCACTAGGCTGTAATGTAAACACGGCATTTTCTCAGAAAAGACCGTGTTTACAGCAAAAAGCCTGAAGGTAATGATTCTACTCACTAGAACAAATTCAATAAGCTGTTGTTCTGGTCACTAAAGTGTCCCTTTAAATATGATTTAATGTGTAATGTGGGTGGATCTTTGAAATGGAGACTTTAACCCTCAAGTGTTCAATATAGATTTTGAGATTCACAACTAAATGTAATGTCCCTTTTTCTTGTATTTAGTATTATGCATGTGCTTTTTTTCTAAGTTTTAATGAAATTTATGTTTATAATGTTATTTTTTGTAAATTTATTTTTCTGCTTATTTACATAATTTTAACCTTTATTTTCTATATATTTTTTACCTGTGTTTATAAATATTGGGACTCTTTATGGTGTATATTGTCAACCTTTCATTCACTCATTGAAAGTTTTAACACTGATTGTCCACTTTTTTATTCTGTACCGTGTAGATCTTTATGGTGAATTTATGTGATTGAATTTCACAGTGGGGATTATATGCAATTAAATGGTATAGCACCATAGTATATTGCACATTTTTTTATTGTATATATGTGCCCCAGTTTGTCTCTCCCTCCAATCCCCCAATTCTGTATTTGCCCTATCCCTTTCACTAATGTCCATGTCCCTAGCCCACATCATTAGTGTCTCATCCTTAACTCACCAATTAGTTTCCTTGCTCTAACTCACCAATTAGTGTGCCTGCCCCCAACTATTATATTGCTCCTCCTGCTATGTGACTCCTGGACTATAGACAGTAATTGAGAAGAAATGTAATATGTTCCACCCCTTCTACAAAGCCTCCATGAAGTGGAACCTGATGCTGTGCCCAGTGAAGGGACAGCAGCTTGATCCATGCTACAAAATAATGCTGGCCTGGTTTCAAGCACTCCGTCAGCCCCTAGGACTGCAAGTCCACATGCTCACTGTAGTAGCCCTGCCACTTGCCCATGGCAGGGCTAAAGGCAGAGAGAATCATGCCGGCCTGGTGCCCGGAACTATATTTCCCAAGAATCAGGCAATAGGAATTCCACATTCTGAAGAAAAATAACCATGCTAAAATTGGGAAATGTTATTTTATTTTTATTGAATACTATTTCATATATACATATTTGATATGAAACAAAAGCCCTCTTTGTTCTGAAAGAGGAAAATTATGAACAAACATGTTGCTCAAATTCTAGGATTTGTTTTGGTTTAGAACTTGGACAATTGCCTCCAGCCTTAAGGGGTTGAACATACAACTGTAATCAGGATTATTATTCATATGGGATTGTTTATTACTCAGTACAAATGTCTAGGTATATATCTTTTTTGGATATTGCTTTTCTGACAAGGTTTGTTCTGTGTTCAGTGTTCAAGCATCTTACATTTATGATGGGTGTCTGTAGGTCCAGAATTCTAAAGGCATTACACGCACGCACGCACTCACACACGCACACACGAAAAAGTAGAAAAAGTGAGTTTAATCATTCTATTAACTGGACATCGCAGTCATAAAAATATATGTTCATATTTGATAATGGCATGCCTCTGCATATTAATATGCATATTCCAGCTTTTAAGGTCTTGTTTTTGAATCTGTGAGTATAGTGAATACTGTTTAAATACATGCAGGGTCATGTATGTACGTAGTGGGGAATCGCGATGCAGCCTAGAACAAAAACTAACCCCATTCAACCCCCCAGTAACGACCGACCACTTAGTATGGATAAAACAGACCACAGCATTTATTATCACAAACTAAATTACTGCATAGCACATCCATAACTTTATTTATTAAATCTCTTCTTTTTCTGTAACCAAAAACGTTAGACATAAATAAGCATAAATTAACATATATACATATATAACTCCACCCATAGTGTTATACAGTGACCCAACCGTCCTTGCCAATAAACATGGAGTGGTTCCTAATCACCACTTCCTCTCACCTCCCCCCTCGTCATAAAAATCATATCTTTCCAATGCCTGCCATCAGCCGACCTTATCCACGCTCGATGGGCACGACACCTCAGGCAACCTAATGTTAACCCTTTGAAGCAGGGGAGGTTGAGACCTTAAAAAACTTGTTCATCTCATTCCATATACTTAAACGTAACCCCTCAAACTCAATTGGCAATGACACACTCCCGGCTAGCTGTTACTAAATATACTAAAAGGGTGGGCGGGAGGGAAGCTGTTTGCTGGCCCGAATTCCAAGTGGCACTGAGGTAAGACCTCCCCCACACTAACTTACACAGAACGCCCACACTAACCACACACTCTTTCCCAACCAATCCCATGCATCTATCCCCATACTCCTACATGTGCCCTTGTCCGCTTAGCTGCGCTATCTCCCCGGGGCCTAAGATAATGTTAGAAGTGATTGGTATCAATTGGTTTAAGGTTAGAGAGGGGTTAATCCCACATTTAGATTATAAAGGATGTTAAATGGATTAAAAGCTTGAAAGGGGCTAAATTTGTGTAATGAAAGGTGTTAAAGATGATTGGGTTTAGGGTAAGAGTGGGGTTAAATTTAGTGTTGAGGTACATTGGGTGTTTTGTTTTCAAGAGGAGTTAAATCTAGGATCAAGCTAAAGAGGTTTTTTTCAGCTTTGGGATTTGAGTGCTTAGATTTGGAAATAAGGAAATGGTTACACCTGTAGACATGCACCTGTAGACAGGTGCCTACTTTGCCTAATGGAAAATCCAGCTCTGGTCCAGTGTGATTAATGCTAGACCTGTGATATTGTCAGTGACTGTTTAATAGAACACTGTATGTTTTGCAAGTTGAATTTTGTTAAATATCATTTCATTACTTCTCAGATTTCTTTTAGAGCAATACCAACAATTCCAGGCCTTGAGATTCACCGTGGAGGAAATCAACAGAAACCCAGACCTTCTCCCCAATGTAACTCTAGGTTTTTATGCCTATGACTCCTGCGCAGTGTTGCATGGGGAGGTTGTGGGAACCTTCTGGATGTTGACGGGTAACAATCAGGCTATACCCAATTACTGCTGCCGTGACTATCCACCTGTTGCTGCAGTCATCGGCCACTCAGCTTCTACATACTCCATACTGATGGCTCATCTACTGGGACTGTACCGATATCCACAAGTAAGGGTGATGTGCTGAGACAAAAAATGTGTATTAAACTCCTCCTCAGACAACATATTGGTGGAGATTTGTATTTCAGTTTTGTAGACATATTATATTACTATTAGCAAAATGTATCACCTGCATGTAATTCTAGAAACATATTTAACCCCTTAAGGACACATGACATGTGTGACACGTCATGATTCCCTTTTATTCCAGAAGTTTGGTCCTTAAGGGGTTAAAATGCTGGTTAACAATGTCTTCTTCATTTTTAGTGCATTATTGTACAGCTAATTGTATTTATATATTTTTAATATTTCAGTAAAGATTTAAGAATGCAAAAAAAAAAAAATATTGTCTTCCCAGTGTGTTTGTGTATTATTACATGGCAAAATAGTAATAACCTGAGTTTTCACTAACTAAACTGTATTTTCCACCTAACAGGTCAGTTATTTCTCAACAAGTCCTCTATTGAGTGATAGAACACAGTTCCCTTCCTTCTTCAGAACTGTACCAAGTGACAAATTCCAGTCTGTTGGTCTGTCACAACTAGTGTTACGTTACCAGTGGACCTGGATTGGGCTCATAGCTGCTGACAATGATTATGGTCATCAAGGTGTCCAGGTTATCAAACAAGAAATTATGAACGCTGGAGCATGTGTGGCCTTTACACAATTTTTCATGATTGGTCAATTCTTTACTGAATTCAAAAGTATAGTAAAGGTCATTAAAGAATCAACTGCCAAGGTCATAGTAGCTGTCTCTACGGACATCTATATGATCCCTATTCTGGAGGAGATGCTAAGGCAGAGCGTAACCGGGAAACTCTTTGTTGCCAGTGAAGCATGGTCTATCTCAAATGTTTTATCAGTGGAGAAATACTTTTCTATTCTCACCGGTACTGTGGGTTTTGCGTATCATAGCTCGACTATTCAAGGGTTTCAAGAATTTGCCAGTAGTATTCATCCCTTCAGTACACCTGGGTTAACATGGGCCAAGATCTTCTGGGAGGAAGCTTTTGGATGCAAGTTTCTGAATGAGAAGAACGTTACAGACTTGTCTAAGTATTCTGGATCTTTGTGTACAGGAGATGAAAGTTTGTTCAGTATACAGAATAACTATAATGATGTATCCAGTCTAAGAGTATCTTATAATGTCTATGTTGCAGTCCATGTAATAGCAAAAGCTCTGCACAACCTAATGCAATGCAAAGACTCAACTGGACAACTTTCCAGTGACAAATGTTCAAATATATCAAATTTCCATCCATGGGAGGTAAAAAACTGAATTAGCACTATTTTTATTATTTACTGCACTACATTACACATTAAAGTTTGATTTAGCCAACCTTCCAGTTAGGGGAGGTTGGCTAAATCCCCCAAAATGCATGCAATATGTCCTATATCACAGAGATACATGATGCATTCAAATATAAAAAGAAAATATATTTCCTCCTTAGTCCTAGATTAACAAAACGTCAGATCTATGACTAGGAAAAAAAAAATCGGTCAGAGTGGGTGGTACCAGCTCCACCCAGTATGGGCATGAACCCTTTAATTGTAAAGATAAGAAAACACACACAATATGCTCGGATATTTCCCCTTTAAAAGGGAGGGGGGAACTACCAAGCAAGCCGGTAAAGATACAAATTGAAGGTACACATAGATATTGTGCCTAATAAATCTTAGAATCTAGAGCCTAGTAGACAGGAAAAAGTAGGTAGATGAGGACAGTTGACCGAGCAATGCTAAATATAATTGATACAGTGCGTAAAAAGTATCTCTAAATCCACTGAGAACATAAAGACTTTATTGACCTATTAAAGGAAAAGAGATACAGTGGCAACTGTGTATCAACAATAAAGCTCTCTGATTCCTCTAATTGCCTATACAATCTGCCCTTGGTGCCAAAAACGAATCCATTATTCTGAGTGCTATTACCAAGGGAGTTTATAGGTAGAGGTAAACAGCGCAATTCCTTAAAGTATCTCTGTGTGATAAATCAGTTAAGAGATATAACATTCAATATGTACACACAGTGTGAAATCTTGAAGGATGTTGGACCAAATGCTAATCAGGGAGAAAAATAGACAAAGATAGAAAATGTCTAATAGACAGGGAGAGACAGCGGAGTTAAAGTAAAAAGTGACATTGAGTCTAATATAGAGAAAAGAAACTGTCTCCTGTTCTATTGCTAATTCCCATACTTCTGCTAGTAAACACCTTCGTGGGTGTTCTAAGCTAGGTCATTAAACTAAATGCTGTTATCCTGTCATATGAAGTTAGACTCCAGAGAGAGTAATTTTAGAGATATGGTAACGAAAATTAATGTAAAATCATAACCAAAATTGTGAAAAGAGGAAGGAGGATTCCCTTAGTGCATCGTGAGTGATGTGTTGTGCTGTGCCGAAGTGCAGTGACTCAGGAATGCATCTTGGGTGCATGCGTGGCTAGTGTTCCACCAATCATCTGTCTTCTGTTAGAGAAGCATTGAATCCAATGTTTCTCTATCACAAGCAGTGAATGCTACACCATGCATGACTGTGGAGTGTGTGCTCCCTAAGATCATCTAGCCATTAGATGACCCCTAAAAACTAAGAACCGAAAGGGGGAAGGATGGACAGAGGGTTGCTCAGAGAACAATTAGCTCCAATAAAGGGAGGCATGGAGTGATAGGAGGGCTGGAATTCGGGAGTGAGGGAATAATTTTACACTGAGCCTACAAGCTTGTCCTTGTAGGTGCACTCACATCACTGACTGCAAGAGAAGAAGCTCATTACATCCACCACCAGGACGCAATGCATGTTGAGGAAGGGCTAAAAACTAAGAACCGAAAAGGGGAAAGATGGACAGAGGGCTGCCCAGAGAACAATTAGCTCCAATATAGGGAGGCATGGAGTGATAGGAGGGCTGGAATTCGGGAGTGAGGGAATAATTTTACACTGAGCCTACAAGCTTGTCCTTGCAGGTGCACTCACATCACTGACTGTAAGAGAAGAAGCTCATTACATCCACCACCAGGACGCAATGCATGTTGAGGAAGGGCTATTTTTTTTTATTTTTTTGCACAGTACTCACATTAGACAGTGCGTTACAGAGTTCTACACTCCAGTACAAATTCACAGATTTCTCTCTTTAGGCATCATTTCAATTTTGAAAGGTTGCAAAAACAGTTTGCCTTCACCATGATCACTTCCAAAAAGCTGACGTGGTCATGGTGAAAGGATTCAACCTTTAATTTAAATTGCTTTCCTAGTATATGGATGATTAATTCATTGAGAATGCATTATTTATTATTGCTTAAATTCCAGGAAATAATGTTTAATCCTTACTCTGCAGCTCTTGTACTATTTTAAGAAAGTACAAGTGGAACTCAGCGACAAAAGAGAAGTGTTTTTTGATGAGAATGGAGACCCACCAGCTATATATGACATAGTGAACTGGCACCAGACTACCGAGGGTGCGATTAAACATATGAAGGTGGGGAGATATGACACTGCGGCATCATCTGAAGACATGTTTAGCATTAACACAAGCTTGGTCAGGTGGCCAACAGGTGGGCAGAAGGTGAGAGATGATTGTAATGGCATGGTCAAAAGGTACAGATGCATCAGTGGTAGTTCCGCTGTTGAGGTATGTTATATATGTCCCCTCTATACATAGTGTCAGAAAGTTATAGACTCATATCTGCCCCTCAGAGAGTGTGAATGTGTACACTCCTGTAAGTGTACTTCATCTGCATGGGAATCCATAGTAAAGTCTTTAATCCATAGCATGTCACATGCACATGCCCCATGACTTGTGTTATACTGGCTCCATAACAAGCCAGTAACCAACCTCATGTTGATGATTAACAACGAAACAGCTGTCCATGAGCTTTGCTCCTCTCCCTGAGTTGTGTTTCAAAGCTGTTGTATACAGCAGACACATCCATGTATGAAGTGGAATTATGAGGCAAAAAAAGTGGTTCTTTGTTGAACTCAGGGCCGGACTGGGAGAAAAATTCGGCCCGGGCATTTTTTTATCCCAGCGGCCCACTAAGAAGGGGGCGGGTCAGAGGAGGTGTGTTTTGTCATCACTAATGACAAGCACGCCCCCTCTCAAAGTGAGCATGTTGGTTCAATGCTCTTCCAGGGCAGACCATGCGCAGAGCTCTGCTGAAGAGCTCTAGCATGAGAAAAAAAAAAACTGTATTTGTTCTGCACAGTGCAAGCAAATTTAATAACATGCTTGCACTGTGTTTCCTTGCAACTTGTCTCTGGTGTCTCTATAACTGGATACCAGGAGACAAAAATGCCAGGAAAGAGTATTGTGCATGTGTTTGGAGTCTGCTTGTGGTATTGCGTGTGTGTAGAGTGAGCTGATTGTGGTGTGGTATTGTGTAATAAGGTTAGTTTTAGACATGTTGTGCCTGTGGTGTAATGTGATGCATATGTGGCTAGGGGCTGTAGAGAATGTATGTAAAGGGAATGTAGCATGTGTGCAAACAGGCTATAGAGTATGTGTATAGGTGATGTAGTGTTTGTAGAAAGTGTGTGTTTAGGGGTGTAGTATGTGTTTGCTTACAAGGAATCTAGTGTGTGTGTGTGTGTGTGTGTGTGTGTGTGTGTGTGTGTGTGTGTATAGGGGATTCAGAGTGTATATGTTAAGAGTGTAGTGTGTGTGTATGTATAGGAGTCTAGTGTGTGTTTGAAGGACCCAGAATGTGTAGGAAATCTAGTGAGTGTGTGTTTATAACGGATTCAGAGTGTATATAGGGATCTAGTGTTTATATGTGTGTAGATGATCCAGAGTTGGGTAAGGGATCTAGTGTGTGTCTGGAATGTAATGTGTTTAGGGGTGCAGTATGTGTGAGGGGTGCTGTGTGTGTGTGTGTGTGTGTGTGTGTATGTATATATATATGTGTGTGTTTGGAACTATTGTGTATGTGTGTGGTGCAGTGTGTTGGGGGGGGTTCTGTGTGTATGTGAGGGGTGCAGTATGTGTGCGTGATGGATGCTGTGTGTGAGGGGTGCTGTGTGTGAGGGTGCGGTATGTGAGGGTGCGGTAAGTGGTATGTGAGGGTGTGGTAAGTGGTGTGTGTGAGAATGCTGTGTGTGATGTGTGTAAGAATATGGTGTGTGAGAGTGCTGTGTGTGACAGTGCTGTTTGTAATGTGTGTGAGAGTGCTGTGTATGATAGTGCTGTGTATGATAGTGCTGTGTATGATGGGTGTGAGAGTGCTGTGTGTGAGAGTGCTGAGTGTGATGTGTGTAAGAGTACTGTGTACGATGTGTGTGAGAGTGCTGTGTGTGATGGGTTAGAGAGTGCTGTGTGTGATGGGTTAGAGAGTGCTGTGTGTGATGGGTTAGAGAGTGCTGTGTGTGATGGGTTAGAGAGTGCTGTGTGTGAGAATGCTTTGTGTGATGGGTGTGAGAGTGCTGTGTGTGATGGGTTAGAGAGTGCTGTGTGTGAGAGTGCTGTGTGTGAGAGTGCTGTGTGTGAGAATGCTGTGTGTGATAGTTGTGAGAGTGCTGTGTGTTATGTGGGTGAGAGTGCTGAGTGAGTGCTGAGTGTGATGGGTGTGAGTGCTGTGTGTGTGATGGGTGTGAGAGTGCTGTGTGTGATGGGTGTGAGAGTGCCGTGTGTGATAGTGCTGTGTGTGAGAGTGCTGAATGTGCGAGTGCTGAGTGTGATGTGTGTAAGAGTACTGTGTGTGATGTGGGTGAGAGTGCTGAATGTGATGGGTGTGAGAGCGCTGTGTGTTATGTGGGTGAGAGTGCTGAGTGTAAGAGTGCTGAGTGTGATGGGTGTGAGTGCTGTGTGTAATGGGTGTGAGAGTGCTGTGTGTGATGGGTGTGAGAGTGCTGTGTGTGATGTGGGTGAGAGTGCTGTGTGTGATGGGTGTGAGAATGCTGTGTGTGATGTGGGTGAGAGTGCTGTGTGTGATGTGGGTGAGAGTGCTGAGTGTGATGGGGGTGAGAGTGCTGAGTGTAAGAGTGCTGAGTGTGATGGGTGTGAGTGTGCTGTGTGTGATGGGTGTGAGAGTGCTGTGTGTGATGTGGGTGAGAGTGCTGTGTGTGATGTGGGTGAGAGTGCTGTGTGTGATGTGGGTGAGAGTGCTGTGTGTGATGTGGGTGAGAGTGCTGTGTATGATGTGGGTGAGAGTGCTGTGTATGATGTGGGTGAGAGTGCTGTGTATGATGTGGGTGAGAGTGCTGTGTATGATGTGGGTGAGAGTGCTGAGTGTGATGGGTGTGAGAGTGCTGTGTATGCTGTGGGTGAGAGTGCTGGGGGTGAGAGTGCTGGGGGTGAGAGTGCTGGGGGTGAGAGTGCTGAGTGTGATGGGTGTGAGAGTGCTGAGTGTGATGGGTGTGAGAGTGCTGAGTGTGATGGGTGTGAGAGTGCTGAGTGTGATGGGTGTGAGAGTGCTGAGTGTGATGGGTGTGATTGATGTATAAATGTTAGAATGGATTTTGTGTGTAGGGGGGGTAAACAAATAAAATAACAGGCATTATGTCCCCCCCCCTCCCTTATTACCTTTAGCCTGGGAGGGGGGGACTGGTTCCTGGGACTGGGAGGCAGAGTGGCAGTGTTCCCTGGTGGTCCTCGTGGTGAGTGAACTCTAGCCTGCGGGCTAGAGCTCACTCTCGCGAGATCCGGTTGTTGCCATGGCAACGCTCCGGATCTCGCGAGAGGAACCCGGCGGAGCTGCAAGTTAAAGCTCCGCCGGGTCCTCTCTCCGTGCAGGCTGTCTCCCTCCCTCTCTCTCCCCGCCGGCGGCCGCATTGGATAGCATGTGGGCCGGTGAGGGAGATCTTTGATCTCCCCACCGGCCCGACATGGAATACAGCAGGGCCGGCGCTCGGATAGTGCCGGCCCTGCATAAACCAGCAGGGGAAGTCCTGGGACCTTCCCCTGCCGGCCTCGGCCCCACGGCCATCGCAGCCCACCGGGCATTTGCCCGGTGTGCCCGATGGCCAGTCCGGGCCTGGTTGAACTCATTTGCATACGCCTACCCAGAATCCCTTGCATCAGTGAGAGCACTGTTAAAGTGAGATTTATGTGGGAAAAGCAAGTCTTATGGCTTGACTGGTGTGTGTATTTGTGTTTAGTGTGTGTTGTCCATGAAGTCCATTTTTCCTCTCCCCAATGAGATCTTAGACACTCCTCAGGGTGATGATGGTTTACCACTTTATGTGGTTGTAGCACTATCCAATGGAATGTGGCATTTAGGCGCTACACAGTACATGTTCTGCTATTTCAAGGATTGAGGGTATTCCCATTTGTTATATAATTGTTGTCAAAATTTCACACAAAAAACTAATGTCAAATTGATCAGAATTCCCATGATCCAAAATAGGAATTGCTTATGGCAGAACTTGTTGTACAGGTACAAATGAATTAATTTCTGACAAAATGTAAATATTACCCCCTGAATGCACATTCTGCACCCACGTCTTCACTTGGTCAACTTAAGGTGGCTGTCCGGTTTATTTAAATGGAATGTATTGCTGAAAGGAGATTACGTTTTTACTTTTTTTTAGCAGTGATTTACTGAGGGGCTATGAATAGTTTGTAAATCATGTTGCATTTGCCTTTAGGTCCCTGTGTCCATTTGCAGTGAAAGCTGTCCCCCTGGTTTCAGGAAGGTAGCCAGAAGAGGTGAACCAATGTGTTGTTTTCAATGCAGCCCATGTGCCCAAGGTGAAATCTCCAACCAAACAGGTAAGCAGCAGGAACAAGTCATAGATAAAATACACCACATTACTTCTATTTTTTTTTTATTTCTGCATAAACTAATATTCACTAAAGTTAGTTAGGGCTGGGATTTGTCTATACAACATTGCCCAGGGTTTCTTTCACTTTGATCTGCATTATATGTGAGACTCATAAAACAGTGAATGACATACAATGTAAATCAGGGGGTCCTATGACATGACTCCCAAAATGTCAAATGGAGAAAGAGAGACCCTTTCACTTTAAGGGTGTGAGTGGGAGTGTGGCCAGGGACTGGGCTGTACTGAGAAATTTGAGGTGACTTACTAATCATTAAATGTAAGTTAGAACAAGAACAAAGTACCTTGTTTACACAGACTGATTTCTCAATACATTTATGGTATCCCTCTGAGATAGGGACACTAGGAGATATGCCATGAACATTCATGCATACAAATAGCATCAGAGAAAGAATGCCTAACCTGCAATCACGCCAGGACCAGATTAACATAGATGTTGTTTGTATGTTAATCTGAATGCTTATGTTTTCACTATATCAGTCAGTGAACCGAAGGCTCTTTGTTTGAGCTAAGCCTTGCAATCAGCTGACTCTCTCGAGCAATGAGCTAACTCTGCAGGGCTGCAGTAGACATTTACGAATTATAGCGAGTGTCATGATCTACCAAACTGATTCAAATATTCCCATTTAATATCCAAGGTATGTGCAACGAAATTAAGTGTATTAAACTGTAAGTACTATGGTCCTTTATCAAAAAGTTAGATGGTTCATAAATTCAGAAACTCCTACCAATGTTTTAGGATAGTTAAAATAACATTTTGTTATAACAGTTTAAGTATATATACTTACATTTAATTATTTTATAGGTCAGCTTAAAATTACCAACAACTCTTTTTCCCTGTTTAAACGTTGACGTGTTTGTGTTGTAGATGCCATTGACTGCTTGAAATGTCCCTGGGATATGTGGCCCAATGCCCGAAAGGATCAATGCCTCCCAAAAGCCATTGACTATCTCTCCTATGAAGAACCATTGGGGATGGCGCTGGCCATGACCAGCGCCTGTTCCTCTACGATTCCATTCTCCATCTTTATTCTCTTTATTCATTACAAGAATACCCCAATTGTCAGAGCCAATAACTATGCTTTAAGTTGTATTCTCTTGATATCTTTGTCCCTCTGTTTTCTGAGTTCTTTAGCTTTCATTGATTATCCTCAACCTGAGAAGTGTCTGCTACGACAGGCTGCATTTGGCATGGTCTTTACCATCTGTATCTCTTGTATTTTGGCCAAAACCATCATGGTAGTTTTTGCTTTTATGGCCACAAAACCAGGCAGCAGCTTAAAAAAATGGACCAAGCCTTGGGTGTCTTACACACTTGTTAACATATGTTCCTTGCTACAATTAATATTGTGCATCATGTGGCTTACTCTTTTCCCTCCTTTTACTCAGTATAACACCCAAATACAACCGGGGATCATTGTCATTGAGTGTAATGAAGGTTCACCCACTGCCTTCTGGTGCATGTTGGGATATCTTGGTCTTCTGGCCACTATCAGTTTTGTTGTCGCCTTCTTGGCCAGGAGACTTCCTGACAGCTTCAACGAGGCCAAGTTCATCACCTTCAGCATGCTGGCCTTCCTCAGTGTCTGGCTGTCCTATATCCCGGCTTCTCTCAGCACTCGTGGCAAATACACAGTGGCCATGGAAATATTTGCCATCCAGTCCTCCAGCTGGGCCTTAGTGATCTGTATGTTTGTCCCCAAATGTTTCATTATAGTTTTCCGACCAGACATGAACTCAAAGGAACATCTGATGGCGAAAAGCAAAACTCTGAAATAAAATGCATAGATTTACATCTATTCAAAATCTATAAAGTTGACAGGCAACCTCTCTGCTCATAATACAATTTGGTTACCGTGGCAGCTATATCGAAACTCTAGCACTTTAAATTAATAATTCTAAATAAAATTATAATAACCTTTTTCATACTGATTAGTTTCCGTGCTTCTCATTTAATTCAAAAATCTGAAGATAAAACTAACCATATTCTGAAATCTTTCATCTGTGTCAACAATTTACTTATAAATTCACACTTTTGGCCCCAGTTGCTGAATTTTCTGTTTTCTCTTGTAGAATGTGTCAGTTTGTTTTTTGTGTTATTGTTTATGTTTAAATTCTAATAAATCTTCTCAAAGCCCACTCCGTATTTTTGAAATATGGTCCGCCTATCCATTACTTTATAAAGAAAAAAAAGAGAATCCAAATATCATAAATGCTACTTTTCACTATTATTGATTTGTGGAAAGTTTATGACAGTTCATTGTTTACGACATCTTATACTCTTCTTCTTTTTCTCTCTAAATAAAAAATATATATTTTAAAAAGCTATAAAGTTTGAATTCTTTTAGTGTTCTAAGGCTACACAATCTATATTTTTACTAAGATATGTATATAGTGAGAGGGAATAAAATTAGGTTTGAGCTATCTCAGCAGCTTTTGATAAGGTAAATGAAGCAGAATATAAACAAAAGTGAACATAAGGTTCGTATTGTCATACAATGTCATTATGGTTTTTTTCATCAACTATATTATCTCAATAACTATTGCTGCTAAGATACGACTCTTATTGGCATTTGAAGACTGGATTGACTCTGCTTTGGCACTGTTTTCGTATCTCTTCCACACAGATACAAATGGGCACAAAGACCTCTGTTTTATGTAAACTGGCTGTATCAATAAACCTTTATTTCACACAAATGGACACAAAAGAATCTTGATGTTTATTTACTTGCCTGGTGCATAGACCATTTACTAGCTGTACCTGAAACACGCAATGATGAGGGATTTCACCTCTGGACGTGCTCTGAAGGGATGTTGGATGTCCTAGCTCTAAATACTCACTGAGAAAGAAGATATGATAAAGTCAAGGGGAGATCATGATAAAACAGAAACTGTGCAAAGTAAGGTCTTTTAAAACCATCCTAGAAGAGCCATATTTTTTTTTTCATAAGATTATTATTCTCTCTTTTCCTTTGATGTTTTCTTCATCAGCACTTTTTTTATTCTCTTTACTATAACTTTTCTCTCTTTACAAGACGTTTCCATTCTCTCACATTAACCTAATTCACTCGGTTAACACTCCATTGTCTTTCTCTTCTTAACCCATTTACTCTAAAAACAGCCCTACCCGAATCGATATTAAAAAAAAAAAATGAATTCTCCATTGATATTAATTAAATATAATTTGGTCCATCGTCATCATCATGACCAATGACCAATGATCCCACAATGGATGTCAACGTTCACCCACGTGCTTATATCTCGAGAAAGGGTCCATGTGAACTGAAACATAGCTTTTTTTTGTGTTAGTCAAACATCACTCTTGATGGTTATGGCTAAAGGTTTATTTTTACTTCCACAAGTGTAACTGATAAATGAAAGCCTTATTTGGGATTTGTTGTAATTTTTTTTTTGTTACATGTACTATATGCTCTCAGCTCTCTCTGAGATAAGGATTCCTCTCTGAATTTTGTTTTAACTTTTAAATATTCACTGCCCTGGCCAGGTGGCTTTGTTTGGGGGTGAGCACCAAGGCTTATATAGATGTTTACAGAAAAAAGTACTCAAAAAGCTGGAGTAATCCAGACTGGCTGAGTATAGTACTGGAAAAAATAAATAAATGAATAAATAAATAAATAACCATACAATATGGGTACTGAGTAATCTGAACTAAGTAGATAAATAGATATTAACCAAATCTAGTGAAATCCAGCCTTAATGGCTCACCTCCATATAGATCCAGTAATACCTTAGTCCCTATTCGCTCAAGAGATCACCGCTGGGTACTGACTTTATTAGACAATTTGACACGGTCAAGTCCAGTGGCTAGAGCGTGTGGAATAGGTGACTGTCAGGCGGCTGACGTAGGTATCTGGAATAGGTCACTAAAAAAGTCTGAGTAATGGTGAGCGCCGAATGGCTACTGATTAACACTACTGTACACCAAACCTATGGTAGTATGGTTGTAGGTGACTGGTTAAATCAGAGGCCTGTGTCGGCGTTAGGGGTAGCATGCAGCCTCACCACTGTAGACTGACCATTAGTATCTAGGTATTCATATAACCCTAGAAATAGCTGCTAAGTACCGGTAACGTTACTCTCGTAGTAGTTACAAAATCTACAGGGATGTGTACTGCATGCTTATCAAGATTCCCCCATAGTAACTTGAGGAAAAATCCTCTACAGACTACAATATATAACTGTGACCCAGCAAAAGGAGGTGAAAGAAATAGTTTAGAGTGACTCTATGTGCAGAACCATACTTAGAATGTTGGTTGCCTGCATATAGTGATAGATAGCCCTAGTGAGAAAAAATAGTGAGTGAAAATGAGCCCATAGAGCCCGACGCGCGTTTCGGTGCTTGCTTAGATGCACCTTCGTCAGGGGCTGACTGGAGACTGGTCCCTCGTCTCCTTTTATATGTAGTCAGATAACTGTGTCTCTGAGAATTGTCCAATCGTTAAGCCGGTATTCTGAGTATTCCGGCGCCAAACTCCCCCACGTGGTGGTATGCTAATGAGCAGGTTCAGCCATCCAATCATGTGTGTTATACTCCATATGGTTATCACAACGTATTAACCACCTCAGTGCCGAGAAATTCCACAGGCATCTAGGTGTATACGAGGAGCAGTATCAATTTAGCCGTTGAACTGTGCTACAGTGTATTGCGAAGTTGCGGGTCACATCTCATGGACCCAAAACGGCTTGATTATCACTGTATGTGCCGATCAGGGCTAACGTTGCAAATTATGTTATTTGGCAGTGATGGGACGATACTGCTACATGTTTGCATTTGAATAGAGCTGATTCTTTATGTTTCCTTGTTGTATAATAGAAAGAAACCAGGCTAACAGTCTATATACATCGAAGAGTTAGACATCTCTCCTATTGGACGAGCCCTGTTCAAAGTCTTTCTATCTCAAAATGTAACATGCAACCAGAACGGCATTACACTGCACAGTCCTCACAGCGTATTAACCACCTCAGTGCCGGGGAATTTCACAGGCGTCTAGGTGTATACGAGGAGCAGTATCACTGTAGCCGTTGGACTGCGCTACAGTGTATTACAAAGTTGCAGATTGCATCACATGGACCCAAAATGGCATGATTATCACTGTCTATGCCGTTTATGGTGATAATGTGTTGATCGAGGCTAACATTGCAAATTATGTTACTGGCAGTTATGGGGCGATACTGCTACATGTTAACACTTGAATAGAGCTGATTCGTTATGTTTCTTTGTCGTATAGCAAAAAGAAGAAGAAACCAGGCTAACAGTCCATATACGTTAGAGAATTAAACATCTCTCCTAATGGACGAACACTGTTCAAAGTCCCTCTATCTCAAGATGTAACATGCAACCAGAATGGCATTACACTACGCAGTCCTCTAGGGTGAGGGTATGCATTCTGGTTATCATTGCATATTTATGTCGGTGTCTTAAGTCTCCTGAATCGTCACCTGATGCCTCAGACTCTTAAGTACAGATAGGAGTCTTACTAGGGACGTCTTACTCGAACTTAGACACTGTCTATACGATTACCAATCTTTTAATTGCTATACTGTTAGGAATATACTGTTGATGCAGTCCTACTCAATAAGGGATTGCTGTATACTGTATTCTTAGGTTTTAAAAAAATGCTCTTTATTTTTGAAACCCATGGCCATAAAAATACTTATCAGAGGTGATATCGATCTTAACCTCTAATGGCTTACCATGTTGTTCAGTGTGTATTGTTTTGAACCAAGATCGAGCATATATGTACATACACTTAGACTGCTCTGTTATAACAGTGCATTCCTCATAATCACTGACATATTCATGCTGATAATGGTTTGGAGTGCTGCTAAGAGCATATATAGAATTGGATGGTCATGGAAGAAAGCTATTTGTAGGGAAATGGAGAGTTATTGTGGTACTGTATAGGGACACATAGGTCCTAGAGACACAGCGGTTATGATAGAGCATATAACTAATGTATTTACAAATTTACAATATATACAGATTACTCTTTAGTACTAATCTATATTAGTAGTAAAGCGTGCTCGAAATGGAAGTAAGAGATAGGTTCTGTACTACCATAGAGAGGGGGTACATAGACAAGAATTGGAATGAAAGGCACTTTCAACATGTCGCCCGGAGAGGCTACTCCGCTCCAGGTTAAATATATATATCAAATAAAAGGAGTATAAGAAAAGCCTTCATTTAGTCCGTTTGGGGATAAAGTTTTCAGTGTGAAGATCCAATAGCTCTCCCGCTGAAGTAATTTTATGTCTATATCACCCTTTCTAGGACCTAATTTGATTTTTTCGATACCATTGAACCGTAGGCCCTGTGCTGAGCCATCGTGTCTCAATTTTAGGTGTCGAGAGATGACCGTATCGAGTTGTCTAGAGGGGTTCACAGAGTTTACATGCTCTAGAATTCGTTTTTTAAAAGGTCTGAAGGTCTTACCTACATATTTCAGATTGCAGCTGCAGGTTAACAGATAGATTAATCCTGCTGTTTGGCAGTTGAAGAAGGTATTAGTCGTATATGTTTGTGTGTTAGTTGAATCCGAGAAATCTTTGGATTTTTTCCTAGAGGACTGCGTAGTGTAATGCCATTCTGGTTGCATGTTTCATCTTGAGATAGACGGACTTTGAACAGTGTTCGTCCATTAGGAGAGATGTTTAATTCTCTAACGTATATGGACTCTTAGCCTGGTTTCTTCTTCTTTTTGCTATACGACAAAGAAACATAACGAATCAGCTCTATTCAAGTGTTAACATGTAGCAGTATCGCCCCATAACTGCCAGTAACATAATTTGCAACGTTAGCCTCGATCAACACATTATCACCATAAACGGCATAGACAGTGATAATCATGCCATTTTGGGTCCATGTGATGCAATCTGCAACTTTGTAATACACTGTAGCGCAGTCCAACGGCTACAGTGATACTGCTCATCGTATACACCTAGACGCCTGTGAAATTCCCCGGCACTGAGGTGGTTAATACGCTGTGAGGACTGTGCAGTTGTCAGGATCGGGACAGGGATCCAACACGCAGAGTACAAACAGTAGCCAGATACGTATACCGGACCTTAGAATGGTCGGACTAACGTAAGTAGTACAGTATAGAATGGTCAAAGACAAGCCGAGGTCGAGGGTAACAGAAGACAGGTAAGCGAGAGACAAGCCGAATCAAGGGTAACAGAGATAAGCAGAGTAAGGTAAACAAGCCGGGTCAAAACCAAAAGGGATAATAGAATACACAAGCACTGAGTGACTAGAACAAGCTAGAACCACGACAGGGCAATGAGCTAATGAAAGAAGCTCTGTTAAATACCCTGTTCAGAGCAGTAACCACGCCTCCGAGGCGTCCTGATTGGTCCTGCAGCAATTGAGTGACAGGTCGTTCCGGAGGAGTGTCCTGATGACAACTTCCTGCCTAGATGCTGTAAAAGGCAGTCACTCCCTCGCGGCCGGCCTTGCATGACTGGATAGACCTTGGGGAAGGGAGCCATCAGGCCGTCTGGATGGAGGAACAGCTAAGTCTCTGCCTCTTTCAGAGGTAGAGACCACAGGTACCCTGACAGTACCCCCCCTTTCAGATACGCCCACCGGGCGGAATACACCAGGGCGAGGAGGGAATCGAGAGTGAAACGCCCTGCGGAGACGGGGAGCATGCACCTCCTCCTGAGGTACCCAACTTCTCTCCTCAGGACCATAACCCTTCCAATCGACCAGATATTGCAGTTTCCCCCGGGAGATTCGAGAATCAACGATGGAATTGACCTCATACTCCTCCTGACCCTCCACCTGAACTGAGCGGGGAGGGGCGATCGTGGAGGAGAACCTGTTACATAGTAATGGTTTTAGCAAGGAAACATGAAATGAATTAGGAATGCGTAAGGCATTAGGCAACGCCAAACGATACGCAACTGGGTTAATTTGAGACAGTACCCTGTAAGGTCCAATATATCGAGGAGCAAACTTCATGGACGGCACTTTTAACCGAATGTTTCTAGTACTTAACCATACTCTATCGCCTGGAACAAACACCGGTGCTGCCCTTCTACGTTTGTCAGCGTGTTTTTTAACCAGCGTAGAATTGTGCAGAAGGATTTGTCGAGTTTGATCCCACAACTTTCTTAAATTGGCAACATGAACATCCACCGACGGTATCCCTTGAGAAGAAGACTCCGAAGGAAGGATGGAAGGATGAAAGCCATAATTCAAGAAAAAAGGGCTAGAATGCGTAGAATCACAAATGAGATTGTTATGTGCAAACTCCGCCCAAGGAATCAAACCGACCCAATCGTCCTGGTGTTCTGAAACGAAACAACGTAAATATTGTTCAACTTTTTGGTTAGTGCGTTCAGCAGCTCCATTGGACTGAGGATGATAGGCAGAGGAGAAATTCAATTTGATGCCTAGTTGGAAGCAGAATGATTTCCAAAAACGGGAAACAAATTGGGAGCCTCTGTCAGAGACAATTTGGGAAGGTATCCCATGCAAACGGAAAATCTCCCTGGCGAATATCTCCGCTAATTCGGGCGAAGATGGGAGTTTAGGTAAGGGAATGAAGTGAGCCATTTTAGTAAATCTGTCTACCACAGTGAGGATGACAGTCTGCTTTTTAGAGATAGGCAAATCAACAATGAAGTCCATTGCCAGGCAGGACCAAGGCTTTTCAGGAACCTCTAAAGGGTGCAGAAATCCTCATGGAAGCGAATGGGGTAGCTTGGTCTTGGTACAAACCTCACATGCCCCGATTAATTCTTTAATATCCTTGCGTAAGTCAGGCCACCAAAAATCTTTAGAGACCAGCGCATAAGTCTTGCGGATGCCAGGATGCCACGCCACCTTGCTGTTATGGAGACAGCGTAGCACCTCCAGTTGGAGAGCGGCGGGAACGAAGTGTCGATCCCCAGGAGTCTGTTTGGGTGCCAAATGCTGAAACTTCATGATCTCAGAAAGCAATGGAGAGTGAATCCTGAGATTCGTGTTCGCGATGATATTCCCCTTAGGAACTATGGAGGACAGAAGTGGTTCAGTTATAGTGGATGGTTCATATTGACGAGACAAAGCATCGGCTTTAGAGTTCTTAGAACCAGGTCTGTACGTAAGTACATAATTAAAGTGAGTGAGGAACAAGGCCCAGCGAGCCTGCCTGGCGGACAAGCGCTTAGCCTCCCCAATATAAGACAAGTTCTTATGATCCGTAAGAATAGTAACAGGGTGTAGTGTCCCTTCCAGTAAATGTCTCCACTCCTTTAAAGCCTTAATGACAGCTAACAGTTCCCTCTCCCCGATGTCATATCTGCTCTCAGGCCCAGACATTTTTTTAGAGAAGAAACCACAAGAGTGTAACGGTTTATCCACCCCTAACCTTTGAGACAGAACAGCCCCAACTCCTGTCTCAGAAGCATCGACCTCGAGCAAGAAAGGCAGAGTCGTATCAGGATGAACTAGAATGGGAGCTGAGGCAAAAAGTTCCTTGAGAGTCTTAAAAGCACCAAGAGCTTCCTCAGACCAGAACTTAGTATCAGCCCCTTGTTTGGTCATATTGGTAATAGGCGCAATGATAGAGGAGTAACCCTTAATGAAGCGCCTATAGTAGTTGGAAAAACCAATAAACCTTTGGATAGCCTTGAGTCCTTTGGGCAAAGGCCAGTCTAAAATAGATTGGAGTTTACCAGGATCCATTTTAAAACCTTCCCCAGAGATCACGTACCCAAGAAAGTCTACCTGAGACTGATCAAAACTGCACTTCTCCAATTTGCAGTATAGACCATGTTGCAGAAGTTTGTGTAACACCTTTCTGACCTGTCTATGGTGAGTCTCAATCTCCTTAGAGTGTATTAGTATGTCGTCCAGGTAAACAATAACACACTCATGCTGAAACTCCCTAAGTACCTCATTAATCAAATCTTGAAATACTGCAGGAGCATTGCATAGTCCAAATGGCATAACAGTGTATTCGTAATGACCATACCGGGTATTGAATGCCGTCATCCACTCGTGACCTTGCTGGATTCTCACCAAATTGTAAGCCCCTCTGAGATCTAACTTGGTGAAGATTTTGGAGCCCTTAAGACGATCAAATAACTCGGTAATCAGTGGGATAGGATAGGCATTTCTGACAGTTATTTTATTCAAGCCTCGGTAATCGATACAAGGTCTCAGCGTGCCATCCTTCTTCTTAATGAAAAAGAACCCTGCCCCGGCCGGAGAAGAAGACCTCCTGATGAATCCCTTTTCTAAATTCTCCTGAATATACTCCTCTAGAACCGAGTTTTCCTGAACAGACAAAGGATATACATGGCCCCTCGGAGGCATAGTCCCGGGTAGAAGCTTAATTTTACAGTCAAATGACCTGTGTGGCGGCAAAGAATCGGCATTCTTCTTGTCAAACACTGCCCTTAAGTCTAGGTAAAGGTCTGGTATTTGTCTTTCTGTGGACTGAGTAGGATTCTCCTGTATGTTAATATTAGCTAATGGAGAAACCTTGCACAAACACCGATCCTGGCAGCCCTGGCCCCACGAGAGTATCTCCCCTAACTCCCAATCGATAATAGGGTTATGTTCTCTCAACCATGGGTACCCCAGAACTATGGGAACGGAAGGAGACGAAATGAGCAGAAGAGATAAATTCTCCACGTGTAGGATACCAACATTTAAATCAATGGGTATGGTCTCACGAAAGATAACAGGGTCTAGTAGTGGTCTACCATCTATGGCCTCAACGGCCAAGGGTGTCTCCCTTAGCTGGGATGGGAAATTGTTTTTACTAGCAAAGGCTTGGTCGATAAAATTCTCAGCAGCACCGGAATCTATCAAAGCCATAGCCCATACTACTTCCCTCCCGCAAGTTAAGGAAACTGGTAGCAGAAGCCTGTGATCTTTATAATTAGGAGTAGAGGACAAAATAGAAACACCCAAGGCCTGTCCTCTAGAGAGACTTAGGTGCGAGCGTTTCCCGGGCGGTTAGAACAGTTCGAGAGTAAATGACCCTTAGCTCCACAATACATACACAAACCCTCTCTTCTCCTGTACTGTCTTTCCTCCTCAGAGAGGCGGGTATACCCTATCTGCATAGGTTCAGGAAGCAAAGATACCATGGAGTCAGGACTTGGAAAAGCGGGGGCTAACCTAAAAGAAGGTCTCCGATTCCTCTCTCGAGTGTTCTGTCTTTCTCTTAAACGTTCATCTATACGAGAGATGAACGAAATTAAATCCTCTAAATTCTCAGGGAGTTCTCTGGTAGCAACCTCATCAAGAATTACTTCAGATAAGCCATTCAAAAATACATCCATATACGCCTGCTCATTCCACTTGACCTCTGACGCCAGAGACCTGAACTCTAGTGCATAATCCACCAGTGTTCGGTTCTCCTGTTTCAGACGCAACAGTAATCTGGCTGCATTAACCTTTCTACCTGGAGGGTCAAATGTTCTTCTAAAAGCAGCTACAAAGGCGTTATAGTTATAAACTAATGGGTTATCGTTCTCCCATAATGGGTTGGCCCATCTCAGAGCTTTCTCAATAAGTAAGGTGATAATAAATCCTACCTTTGCCCTATCTGTAGGATAAGAGCGAGGTTGCAATTCAAAGTGGATACTAATTTGGTTTAAGAAACCACGACACTTCTCAGGAGCCCCACCATAGCGTACTGGGGGGGGTAATGCGAGAAGAAGCACCCACTGTGGCTACCTCTAGACCTGAACCGACAGGAGAAACAGGGGTATTACGTATCTCCTCTGGTGGGTTATTGGCACGAGATAATAGAGCCTGTAGCGCAAGCGCCATCTGATCCATTCTGTGATCCATGGCTTCAAACCTAGGATCAGGAGAAGCCAGCTGACTGTTTGTACTTGCAGGATCCATTGGCCCTGTCGTAATGTCAGGATCGGGACAGGGATCCAACACGCAGAGTACAAACAGTAGCCAGATACGTATACCGGACCTTAGAATGGCCGAACTAACGTAAGTAGTACAGTATAGAATGGTCAAAGACAAGCCGAGGTCGAGGGTAACAGAAGACAGGTAAGCGAGAGACAAGCCGAATCAAGGATAACAGAGATAAGCAGAGTAAGGTAAACAAGCCGGGTCAAAACCAAAAGGGATAATAGAATACACAAGCACTGAGTGACTAGAACAAGCTAGAACCACGACAGGGCAATGAGCTAATGAAAGAAGCTCTGTTAAATACCCTGTTCAGAGCAGTAACCACGCCTCCGAGGCGTCCTGATTGGTCCTGCAGCAATTGAGTGACAGGTCGTTCCGGAGGAGTGTCCTGATGACAACTTCCTGCCTAGATGCTGTAAAAGGCAGTCACTCCCTCGCGGCCGGCCTTGCATGACCCGATAGACCTTGGGGAAGGGAGCCATCAGGCCGTCTGGATGGAGGAACAGCTAAGTCTCTGCCTCTTTCAGAGGTAGAGACCACAGGTACCCTGACAGCAGTGTAATGCCGTTCTGGTTGCATGTTACATTTTGAGATAGAAAGACTTTGAACAGGGCTCGTCCAATAGGAGAGATGTCTAACTCTTCGATGTATATAGACTGTTAGCCTGGTTTCTTTCTATTATACAACAAGGAAACATAAAGAATCAGCTCTATTCAAATGCAAACATGTAGCAGTATCGTCCCATAACTGCCAAATAACATAATTTGCAACGTTAGCCCTGATCGGCACATACAGTGATAATCAAGCCGTTTTGGGTCCATGAGATGTGACCCGCAACTTCGCAATACACTGTAGCACAGTTCAACGGCTAAATTGATACTGCTCCTCGTATACACCTAGATGCCTGTGGAATTTCTCGGCACTGAGGTGGTTAATACGTTGTGATAACCATATGGAGTATAACACACATGATTGGATGGCTGAACCTGCTCATTAGCATACCACCACGTGGGGGAGTTTGGCGCCGGAATACTCAGAATACCGGCTTAACGATTGGACAATTCTCAGAGACACAGTTATCTGACTACATATAAAAGGAGACGAGGGACCAGTCTCCAGTCAGCCCCTGACGAAGGTGCATCTAAGCAAGCACCGAAACGCGCGTCGGGCTCTATGGGCTCATTTTCACTCACTATTTTTTCTCACTAGGGCTATCTATCACTATATGCAGGCAACCAACATTCTAAGTATGGTTCTGCACATAGAGTCACTCTAAACTATTTCTTTCACCTCCTTTTGCTGGGTCACAGTTATATATTGTAGTCTGTAGAGGATTTTTTCCTCAAGTTACTATGGGGGAATCTTGATAAGCATGCAGTACACATCCCTGTAGATTTTGCAACTACTACGAGAGTAACGTTACCGGTACTTAGCAGCTATTTCTAGGGTTATATGAATACCTAGATACTAATGGTCAGTCTACAGTGGTGAGGCTGCATGCTACCCCTAACGCCGACACAGGCCTCTGATTTAACCAGTCACCTACAACCATACTACCATAGGTTTGGTGTACAGTAGTGTTAATCAGTAGCCATTCGGCGCTCACCATTACTCAGACTTTTTTAGTGACCTATTCCAGATACCTATGTCAGCCGCCTGACAGTCACCTATTCCACACGCTCTAGCCACTGGACTTGACCGTGTCAAATTGTCTAATAAAGTCAGTACCCAGCGGTGATCTCTTGAGCGAATAGGGACTAAGGTATTACTGGATCTATATGGAGGTGAGCCATTAAGGCTGGATTTCACTAGATTTGGTTAATATCTATTTATCTACTTAGTTCAGATTACTCAGTACCCATATTGTATGGTTATTTATTTATTTATTCATTTATTTATTTTTTCCAGTACTATACTCAGCCAGTCTGGATTACTCCAGCTTTTTGAGTACTTTTTTCTGTCTCTATCACTAGGGGTCAAGCCCCAGGACACCCCTGGAGTGTCCACCAAGGTGTTGTTCCACCAGTGGAGTGGTTCCAATTTTTTGGACCCATCCTCACAAGTGGAACCTTCTTAGTTATTATATAGATGTTTACCTAATTTCCCCCTAAATATATATTTTAACTGCATGCACCCAACCTTCTCAACCATTCACACACATGGCCATCTACAGGGAAAATGAACTTACCCGCTCAGGGCCCAATCATTCCACTATGCATTTATTTTTATGTCTGTACCTCATGTTGGATGTAGCTACATCCATTCTGGATGACATGACAAACAGTGGCAGACTAACCCCTGCCATAACGTTATAAAAAAAACTATTTTATTGCTTTCCACAACCACCGCAGGCCGACCCTCTCTTCCTTCAGAGCGAAGGAGGAAAGAGCTCTTAAAAGAGCTTAGGAGTGATTATAGCAAGGGAATATGCAGAGCATAGCAATCCCTTGTAGCAATTTCCCCCAATAAGAGACAGGACTCCAAATTGAGGGTGAAGTAGAACTGACTAAAACTTTATTTTACTTGGGACTAGCCCATATGGTCATTACATTAACATTGCTGTGAAAACTCAATAAAATTACAAACAGTCAAATCATAGCTGGCAACATACAGTGACTTATTATAATTACATATTTATAAATGGGTGGGGAAGACCATAATTAACACAAAATGTCTCTCCTGCATGCAGAATTAGCGATATGCAAATCCACCCGAATATGCAAATTACCAGTCTTGCTATTCAGGTAGTGCATATTACTGTTGCTACCAACAGAGGACACTACACAAGCTCCATAGCCAAATCCACCTAGTTGCTAGCAATCCTCAGCAGTACAGGAGAGCAGGCAATACATCCCAGGGGCCATAGTCACATGGCAGGAGGCTGGCAATTAGTCTTCTCCGATGCCCAGTGGCAAAGCTGGTTCCGCCACACTGCTCATTTCTGTTCCTTCTCCTTTCTGCTCCTTCTCTTACTTTACCTTCCTGCTCCTTGCTGACCCTTCCTGTAGACTGTCTCCCCTATCCCTCACTTAACTGAACTGTGGGCCTCCCCCCATGCCTCACTTCCCTGAACTGGAGGCTGCCCCCCCATGCCTCACTTCCCTGAACTGTGGGCTGCCCCCCATGCCTCACTTCCCTGAACTGTAGGCTGCCCCCATGCCTCACCTCCCTGATCTGTAGGCTGCCCCCCATGCCTCACTTCCCTGAACTGTAGGCTGCCCCCCCATGCTTCACTTCCCTGAACTGTGGGCTGCCCCACCATGCCTCACTTCCCTGATCTGTAGGCTGCCCCACCATGCCTCACTTCCATGAACCGTGGGCTGCCCCCCAATGCCTTACTTCCCTGACTGTAGGCTGCCCCCCATGCCTCACTTCCCTGATCTGTAGGCGACCCACCCATGCCTCACTTCCCTGATCTATATGCTGCCCCCATGCCTCACTTCCCTGATCTGTAGGCTGCCTTCCCCCATCCCTCACTTACCTGATCTATAGGCTGTCTCTGCTGGCTGCATGTGCTGCTCCCCTGCAGTTTCAGTTAGCAGAGGGAAGCAGGGATAAGATGTAGCTCCCTATCCCTGTCTCTCTTCATACACAGCACCGATATCACAGTGCAATTTCAATCTCACACGAAAAATAGCAGAACAAGATGAAAAATCCAGAGGATCTATAGGCTTCCCCCATGCCTCACCTCCCTGATCTGTAGACTGCCGCCCCCCATGCCTCACTTCCCTGAACTGTAGGCTGCCCCACCATGCCTCACTTCCCTGAACTGTGGGCTGCCCCCCATGCCTCACTTCCCTGAACTGTAGGCTGCCCCCCCATGCCTCACTTCCCTGAACTGTGGGCTGCCCCCATGCCTCACTTCCCTGAACTGTAGGCTGCCCCGCCATGCCTCACTTCCCTGAACTGTGGGCTGCCCCCCAATGCCTCACTTCCCTGAACTGTAGGCTGCCCCCGATGCCCCACTTCCCTGATCTATAAGCTGCCCCTCCATGCCTCACTTCCCTGATCTGTAGGCTGCCCCCCATCCCTCACTTACCTGATCTATAGGCTATCTCTGCCCCATGCCTCACTTCCCTAATCTATAGGCTATCTCTGGCTCCCATGCCTCACTTACCTGATCTGTAGGCTCTCTCTGCCCCTCCATTCCTCACTTCCCTGATCTGTAGGCTCTCTCTGCCCCCCCCCTCCCCCCCATGCCTCACTTCCCTGATCTGTAGGCTGTCTCTGGCTGTATGTGTTGCTCCCCTGCGGTTTCAGTCAGCAGAGAGAAGCAGGGATAAGATGTAGCTCCCTATCCCTGTCTCTCTCCATACACAGCGCCGGTATTGCAGTGCATTTTCAATCTCACACGAAAAATAGCAGAACAAGATAAAAAAATACAGGGTGGGGGCACGCATGCCTACAGTATGTCAACATACTTATACCTGGCTATTATTTACTTTCTATTTCCTTTGTAAAGCGGTTACTCTGGAGAAGTTTCCTGGAACTTCAAAAGGCTTTGCAAGTGACACAATCAACAGAAGAATTACAGAGTTGAAATATTACCAATTGAAGGGAACATCAGTGAAGACCCCAGCAGAATCACAAACATAAGATGTGTAATGTGATTTACCACCGTTTCTAAATATTTTAATCTCCTGTGTTCTACAAGTTTTATTTAAGAAAAACATATTCCAAAATTTTCACATTCAGAGAATGCTTTGGAATAAAACATTTTTAAAGTAACAGATTATATTTGGAATACATTGGAAATATATTTTGATAGCCAGTAGAAAGATGTACAGGTTCTACAGTCCTACTATATATATATATATATTTCTTCCATATGAGAGGTGGGGGCAAAGTAATATGGGGGTCTTGATTTTATTTATTTAACATTCAAATGTGGCAGCTGAATAGACACCTGACACATTATTAACTCTTGCATTATTAACTCTTGCCAGTGGGCAAATAGTACCTAGAATGATCATTTACTTTAAAAAGAGCCAGTGAACTTTAACTTGGGAATGTGCATCCTGCTGGATAAATTCAGTTCTGGATTTTATAGCTTTGTGAATATTCTGAATCCTATATGTTTTATGGGATTTGAATATGAAAGCACTGATTTAAATCCGGACACCGAACGCACCTACACAAATGCTGCAGATTTGTTTGGGATGACCGAATTCCGACCATATTTGGCTTTAGTAAATATGAGAATTGCTATTATATTTGGGTTTCGGTCATTTTGTTTATTGAATAACCCTGTGAATCAGTTAATGAGAATTACAATAATCAGATCTACACTCCCAAAGCAGCCATCAATCTATACATCATAACATGCAGCTGAGAGTTAATGCAAGTTTACTGTCCCAAAGGGAGGGATAGTTAAATGTACAGTGAGTGTATATAAAGTGGGTGATTACAGGAGATCCAGCGTAATCCAGAGAGGAGAATGTGGTGAGTGCGGGGATACAATGTACATTCACATAGCCAGTTATTTACGTAGTAAAATCCTATGACTGTCAGGGATAGAAGGGAACGCTCGTGATAAATACATGCTGCAGGAAAACATATCATACATGTCACGATTTTAACAGTGGCCGTTATAAAATATAGATATACTTTTAGATTTTATAGAGTAAAATGTGCTCCGAACACATGGCATATATTAATATAATATAGTCACTAAACTGAGTAATGCTGAGAATTGGCAAGAGAATGTGAAAATGTTAGATCAATAGCCAGGGCATTGATCATTAGTTTAAGGTTCTTTTAAACCTGCTTTAATACAGGAATATGGCACTGTGAGCAGAGGGGAAGCACAGAAGTAATATGGTGTGGGCAGGTGGTAGCATACAATTGATGTGAAATTTGTATTGCTCGATGCCTGGGACATGCAGTTCTGGGCACCAGGAGGGCAGTTTGTTAGGGTGTTTCTTTTTGCTAAAAGGAGGAAAAACCTCCAGTGTTTCAGTGTTTGCAGACCTCAGTAGATGCTCCGTCTGCAATTCCAGCGCTCTCTAGTGATTCAGAATGCATTGCAAACTCCTAACATGCATTCTGGCTCCGTGAGTTCCTGAATTGTGAGGAGCAAAATTACTGAGGTCATGTTAAGAGGCATGTGCTCCAATAAAGTTAAAAGAAGATTTAGTAGGAGTAGGAGATCCAGCACACACTACACACAGTCAGCACACACAACACACAGCCAGCACACACCAGACACATACACAACATACAGCCAGCACACACCAGGCACACAGCAAGCACTCACAACATACAGCCAGCTTTCAACAGGCACACACACAACATACAGCCAGCACACACCAGACACACACACAACATACAGCCAGCACACACAACATACAGACAGCACACACAACATACAGCCAGAACTCACAACATACAGCCAGCACACACTACATAGAGCCAGCACTCACAGCATACATCCAGCATGCACCAAGCACACACAGCATAAAGCTAACATACACACATCAAGCACATACACACACAACCACAACATACAGCCTGCACACGCACATATACACACAACATACAACTACAAAATACCAGACTCACACAACCACAACATGCACCCAGCAGACACACACAACCGCAATATATAGCCAGCAGATACACACGACATACATCCAGCAGACACAAGCATAGCATACAGCCACCAACATACAGTCAGCATACACCAGGCACACATGACACTCAGCCAGCACACACACGTTACACACAGCCACCACAATATATACAGCCAGCACACACTGTTTATGTACAACTAGCACTCCCCACACATCACAACCAGATGACACACAACACACAGAGTATGGGAGGAGGACAGAGGGTAAGGCAATAAACTCCAAGTGTTTGCAAATTAAATCTAAATTTAAAAAATCTAGCCTGTTGTGACTATAGCTGAGTTGGAGTATTTTTTCAGATCAGCAATTTTTTCACATTTTATCTGGGAAAACTCCCAGTTTAGTGAATAACGATGTCCAGGTCTGAGCAGGGTGCCCAAACTTTGTCATTTTACATTTTGTGTCAGGGCAAGTTGATTGTCATTGTGGTCAAGTAGATGTTTACCACACCCCTGGCATATTGTGTGCACGGGGTCAGTACATGAATAGAATAGTGTGTGTAGACAGTCAGTGCAGGAATAGGGTATTGTATGCGGTGGGTCAGTGCAGGGATAGGGTATTGTGTGCAGAGGGTCAGTGCAGGAATAGGGTATTGTATGCGGTGGGTCAGTGCAGGGATAGGGTATTGTGTGCAGAGGGTCAGTGCAGGAATAGGGTATTGTCTGGAGAAAGTCAGTACAGGAGTAGGGTATTGTCTGCAGTGGGTCAGTGCAGGAATAGGGTATTGTGTGCAGAAGGTCAGTGCAGGAATAGGGTATTGTGTGCAGAGGGTCAGTGCAGGAATAGGGTATTGTCTGCAGACAGTCAGTACAGGAGTAGGGTATTGTCTGCAGAGGGTGTCTGCAGGAATAGGGTATTGTGTGCAGAGGGTCAGTACAGGAATAGGGTATTGTGTGCAGGGGTCAGGGCAGGAATAGAGTATTGTGTGCAGAAATCAAAATATAAATTATCTGAGTGTACAAAATGTAACAATATATGTGTCATTTAATAACGATGGATGTAAATGTTTGGTCAGCATATTATTTTTTTGTAAATCAAATTTTATTAAGGTTTTGGTTTTTGTAGTAAGTCACTTTTGGGTGTCCTTTATGGACTCAACATTGGTACACACAGGTACCGGTAACAGTAAATATGCATTGAGTCTGTGCTCGCAGGCACTGTTCAAGGTAACAATATGGTAAGTCGGTACACGCAGGTAGCCATGTAGAAAATAACATCGTGTGCTGGGATCTCTCCGAGCTGATACAGGTGGGTGTAAAACCCGGCTCAGGAGCAAACAGAAGTGCATAGGTCCTTTTGTTGAGCACCGATGAGTGCCTTAAGTGTAACCGGACAGTTGTCCGTGACGAGTTGGTCCAGGGTGGGAGGGTTGGTCCAGGGTGGGAGCACCCTCCCGGCTCTCTCATCCATCCTCTCAGTTTCCTAGGGCATGGATGCTCCCCCCAGGCCATGGCCACAGCACGGGGGGTGAGGGAAGAAGTAGAATTGGAGGGGAAAGTTGGGAGGAAAGGGAAAAAGAATTGGAGGGGGAGAGGGCTAGTGCGCTGGTCGGGTTTGGGGGCTGGCAGTGTGGGCATGCTGGTTACTCTCCTGGCCTACTCCTCAGTCTGATCCCCCTCTGTTAAATTATTGGCATAAGGAGTGGAAATCATCAGAGTCTACCATCAGGCTCCATTGGGTCCAATTTGCCATGTATGTCTGTGTTTTAACTTCCACTTCCATGATGAGCTCCTCAATAGTGTGTAGCTCTTCCATGCGCTAGAGCCAAGTAGCCATCAGGGGGGACCTCTCTTCTTTCTAGTAAAGGGGGATTAGACTTTTAGCTACATTGAGAATTCTGATAGTGAGTGATTTCTTATAGATTGACGTACAAAGTGTGTAGTGTAGGAGTAGTGATGCTGGTTTCAGGGGTGGGGGGCCGTCTGAGAATTTCTGTATAATTCTGTGGATTGTGGCCCTGCAGGGTCTTATCAGGTGGCCTAGTATTTGGAACACTCGCGCCTCTAGTCCCGGGGGGAATGCTGTGTTGTGTACTATTGGGTATAATGGGGAGGGATAGAATGTAAGCTCCAGTTTGGTTGACAGGAGTTGCCATACATTTGTTGTGGCTTTGATAAGTGAATGCGGGGCTGCTATTCTCTCAAGCAGTGGAGTGGGTCTAGTCAAGGGAGGACTTGCACTGGTCATCCAACTAGTTCTATCTCTACAGACTTTCAGAGTATAAATACTCCTTGCTTGGTCCATTCCGTTATTCTATGGACATGTGTCACCATGTGTACTATTCCTATACTGACCATCTACATATAGTGTACTATTCCTGTACTGATTATCTACATATAGTGTACTATTCCTGTACTGATTATCTACATATAGTGTACTATTCCTGTACTGACCATTGACATATAGTGTACTGTTCCTGTACTGACTATCTGCATATAGTGTACTATTCCTATACTGACCATCTACATATAGTGTACTATTCCTATACTGACTATCTACACATAGTGTACTATTATAATACTGACTCTCTACATATAGGAATAGTACACTATGTGTAGATGGTCAGTATAGGAACAGTACACTATGTGTAGATAGTCAGTATAGGAATAGTACACTTTGTGTAGATGGTCAATACAGGTATAATACACTATATGAAGATGGTCAATATGGGGAAAACATTAGTACGCTTTGATAACTAAATTTTCACTTTATCACACAATTTGTTTTTCTTTTCTTTGCACAGGTTGACGTCCCATTTGTACATAACATTATGGTTTCTTCTTCTAATATACCACATCCCCTCCTCATATTCTGATGACAATCTGGCTTCCTCCACTTTCAATGGTATCTTAGTAGATGGAGACATCCTGATAGGGGCCGTGATTCCAATTCATGTTGACAAATATTACCCAGAGATTACCTTCCGGGAGAAGCCTCCTCCAGATAACTGCACAATGTAAGTTTTCATTATAATCCACAAAGCAGAATGGAATACCTGTAAATTATGGTGAAAAATGTTATATTAGAAATCTTCCGGACAGCCACTAGAGGCGCATCTGCGACGCTGGAGGTGAATTTCGCCTCCATCGCGCAGAGCGTCCATAGGAAAGCATTGAGAAATGCTTTCCTATGGACACTTTGAATGCGCGCGTGGCACTTGCCGCGCATGCTCATTTGGCTCCAGTGACGTCGGACGGGGGAGCTGATGTCGGATGGGGAGGAGATGTCACCAGCGCAGAGGGAGCCCGGCGCTGGATTAAGGTAATTAACTGAATTAATTTTAACCCCTTCAGCGCCACGGGAGGGGGACCCTGAGGGTGGGGGCACCCTCAGGGCACTATAGTGTCAGGAAAACCGCTTTGTTTTCCTAACACTATAGTGATCCTTTAATGCATGCACTGAGAAGCTTGTCCAGTGTAGTTGATGCTAGTTTGGCAAGCCCAACTTTATACCACTAGTCACAGACACAGTCACAGGGAGACATATGATGCCGTCAGAGACTGCTTTGTAGAACACAGTATGTTTTATTGAATGGTGAATTTTATTAAATATTATTTTCTTGTTTCTCAGGTTTCTTTTTGAACATTACCAACAATTCCAGGCTTTGAGATTCAGTGTGGAGGAAATCAACAGAAACCCAGACCTTCTCCCCAATACAACTCTAGGTTTTTATTCCTATGACTCATGCGCAGTGTTGCAGGGAGAGATTGAGGCTACCCTCTGGATCTTGACAGGTAACAATCAGGCTATACCCAATTACTGCTGTCGTGAAAATCCACCACTGGCTGCAGTCATTGGCCACTCATCATCTACATACTCAATGTCGATGGCTCATCTACTGGGACTGTACCGATATCCACAAGTAAGGGCGTTAAACTGGGAGACAAACAAATGTGTATTAAACTCCTTTGTGCTACAGGGGATCCTCAGACAACATACGGTTGGAAATGGATTTGTGTTTTATTATTTATAGAGTTTACTCACAAGCAGGTACTTATAAAGACATATTGAAAATTTTGACTAAGACTGTTTTCTCAGTTATTATTGCATAATAGCAAATTTTGACAAAGATAGTCTAATGTAACATTATCGATCTGCTAAAATCATTTAAACATTTAATATTTCAGCAAAACTAAAAAATGCATAAAATGTATTGTCATCCAAGGGTGTCAGTGTATTAATAAAAGGTAAAATAGTAATTGCCTGAGTTTTCTCTAACTAAGCTGTGTCTTCCACCCAACAGGTCAGCTATTTCTCAACAAGTTCTCTATTGAGTGATAGAACACAGTTCCCTTCCTTCTTCAGAACTGTTCCAAGTGACAAATTCCAGTCAGTAGGCCTGGCGCATCTAGTGTTACGTTACCAGTGGACCTGGATTGGGCTCCTTGCACCTGACAATGACTATGGTCAAGAAGGTATCCAGGTCATTAAGAAAGAAATTATGAATTCTGGAGCATGTGTGGCCTTTACGGAATTTATCATGACTAGTCTAATCTTTACTGAAATCAAACGCATGGTAAAACTCATTAAAGAATCAACGGCCAAGGTTATTGTGGCTTTCTCTACGGACATCTATATGATCCCTATTCTGGAGGAGATGTTAAGGCAGAACGTAACCGGGAAACTCTTTGTTGCCAGTGAAGCATGGTCTATCTCAAATGTTTTATCAGTGGAGAAATACTTTTCTATTCTCACTGGTACTGTGGGTTTTGCGTATCATAGCTCGACTATTCAAGGGTTTCAAGAATTTGCGAATAGCATTCATCCCTTTAGTACACCTGGGTTAACATGGGCCAAGATCTTCTGGGCGGAAGCTTTTGGATGCAAGTTTCCGAATGAGAAAAATGTCACAGACTTGTCTAAGTATTCTGGAACTTTGTGTACAGGAGATGAAAGTTTGTTCAGTATACAGAATAGCTATAATGATGTATCCAGTCTAAGAGTATCTTATAATGTCTATGTTGCAGTTCATGTGATAGCAAGAGCTCTGCACAACCTAATGGAATGCAAAGACTCAACTGGACAACCATCACTTGAAAAATGTTCAACTATAACAAACTTCAATCCATGGGAGGTAAAACACTGCCTTAACACTATTTTTGTTATGATCAACCCCTATTACAGCACAATTACATATTAAATGTGAATTATTAATTGATATTAATCCATTGTAAATAATGTATTATTATTATTATTATTATTGTATTATTATTTTAAAACTATACATATCCATTTATGGGTGATGGTTATTTTTTTCTGAAAATGTTCAAATCTGTATTATTTTAGGGCACAACCGTGGCATACAGGTCTGCCCGATATTAGTGGAAGTGGCAGCTAAATACATTTTAATGACAGCAGCAGATATAACCCCCCACATGACTTTCACTCATCCGAGGCAGCACTGGGACGTACATCTAAAATGACATTTTTAAAAATTTGCTTTTTGAATTGCTTAGTAGGTAATTCCGTAATAGTGTATCCTTAGTTATGACAATCCCATGTAAACATACCAAGTTAGGATGTTATCACTTAAAATATTCTGATTAAGATAATTTATTAATTTTGATCTTTCAGCTGTGTATTATTCCCATTATTCTGAAGGATACCAAATTAGGCTGCTGTTTAGCAGATAGCACCCTAATTTGGTATCATTGATTATGGTAATTTTCAAGTATAAGAACTTGATTTGGGTTGCTTTAGAATTAATTATTTATTAAAATCCCAGGAAATAATGTTTAATCCTTACTCTGCAGCTCTTGCACTATTTTAAGAAGGTACGAGTGGAACTCAACAACAAAAGAGAAGTGTTTTTTGATGAGAATGGAGACCCACCAGCCATATATGACATTGTGAACTGGCATCAGACTACCGAGGGTGTAATAAATCAGGTGAAGGTGGGGCGATATGACACTGCAGCATCATCTGAAGACAAGTTTAGCATCAACACAAGCTTGGTCAAGTGGCCAACAGGTGGGCAGGAGGTGAGAGATGATTGTAGTTTCATGGACAAGGGGTGAAAGTTTGCAAATGTTCTTCCAGCTACAGAGTATCGAGAGACAGGAGAGGAACACAGCGGGGACAGAGACCTGTGCCAATATAGACACCAGCTGCCAATTCACAGCCATTTTTCTCTTACTGCTGCACAACCGGGGACAGTATCTAACAAATACTTCTTTCATTTTAACAATTGTTTTAACAAACAAGGAGACAAAGAAATCTGTCTTGGAGGGTCCCAATAGATAATCTACCATTAAATCTTTTTTTAGTTTGTTCCACCACTGGAATGTTCAGATAGCATGTATCATGGTCTAACAACTTTCTATACCATTATTGTTTTATCCAATAAAAATGTTTGTTTTTTTTGTTTTTTGTGTATTTATAAATGTTTTAATCATACTAAAATTACAGCAAACAGTAATAAAAACATCCCAGTACATAGTAAGGTATGTTATCTATGTGTTACCTCTATTTAAAGTTATTAGTGTGCTTGATCTGCCCCTTAGAGACTGAGAATCAATGTGTACATGTGTTTGTATGTCGGATATTCAATTTAGCCACAGTGACCCTTTCCTGAGTTACTCCAGACTTGTAGCTGTCCTAATCCTTCTATAGTTGGGTCAGAAGAGGTATGAGCAAGTCTGATTCTACCACAAAATCCATTAATAAGGATCAGTTAATAATACACAGTTAATACAGTTAAGTCTATAGCTTCTGTGTAATGACGATACACACAAAAAACACAATAAAAACTTTATTTACTACTGAAAAAATAGTTAAGATTACATTGAACACAGAGCATTACTGTAACAGCAAATATTTGCAATAGTCAATGTCTCAAGTTAAAGCACCCATGGCCTTGACCTTCTGAATGAAGTCTATTTTTCTCCTCACAATGAGATTTTAGACTCTCCGCAGGGCGATGGTGTGTACGGATTGTAGTCTATTCAGATATGTTATATAATATAATTTGTTGTCAAAATCTCACATAAAACTAATACCAGACTTAGATTTTCTATTTTTATTTATTTTTTTCATTTAGTGGGAAGACTCATTATATAGACTACTTGACGGTGAGGCTTTCATCCCCTCCTCATAATCTATATATTCATAACTATCCACCACTTCTTAAGTGCATGACTGTTTGGACCCCATATAATATATCTATTTTTGGCCAGGACAATTTTCTTACAATGATGTTACTCCCTAAAATGCTATACTTTTGCAGATCTTTACCAATAGTGATAAAAGTGCATGAATTTCTTACACTACAAAAGCATATGTTTGTTTGTTTGGTCTGTTAAAAGACCAAGACTATCCTCTTATATTGCTCTCCATTCACAGTTGAGTGGTGTCTTGGGCATTCCAAACCTTTTCATGTTTTATAGATCTGCTCATCTCTAACAAATAATGAAGTGGAACTCAAAATGGGAATGCATCATTAGGTCAACTTGGAGAAGTAATTTTGTGCTCCCTTAAGTCGTTCCAGTTTAAATTGGCCAGAAATTAATATTAGCCCCACTGATGGTCTTTTTTTGGTCAAGAGCACATCATTGCACTTTATGGTAAAGGAGAAGCAGAGGCGCTCTTTCCATACACGACTGACCAATAATCTGTAACCAATTTCCACTATTGCTGCCAGAGATAGGTAAATGATTTTCACTGGTGGGCATCTATCATTTCCATCTCTGATATAGGTGGATGCAGGGGTGAACCCAGCATATCCTACTATCAAGAGAATCTGGGTGTGCCAGATACTAAGAAGGACATTGTCATGGCTGTATTACATTTTTGGTGATTCTCCTTTCCAACTACTCCATCAATTAATCCAACACCTTTCAAAAGAACATGCAGGTATCGTGGCACAGAGAAGGGCACCATATTGAGAATCCAGAAGCATGCTGCTGAGCAGTTTAGACCTCTCTTAGGTGCTCTTACAGTAGTTATGGGAGAATGAACAGGGTGAGAATTTGATCAATGAATTATGGAAGAAGATTTTAAGCAACTGTCATGCTTGTACGTCCACAGTAATGACATGTGATGTCATTTCTGCCCTTTGGATGTAGGTGTCTGCTCTCCTTAGTTGACTCTTTGATTTATCTTTAGTCCCCAACCCTAAGTTCGCCTACTCCGTGGTATGCCAAAACTCAATGGTTACCGATATAAGTATTGAAACTGACCATAAATCTTTGTGTTGTGGCTTGTCTGTATGTCACATGTAGATGGAAAGTGTCTGTCCCCAATATTACAGTTGTGCTTCACAAATTAAACTTCATCTACACTACGTACATGTCTTCTGACCTACTGGGTAACCTTTCGAGTCATGTCTACCTTGGAAGTGTCAAATATGACTTCATTAACAATACGATTTTTGGGGTTTTGTTTTGTTTATTATCAGTTCCATTGTTTATAATAGATTCTCATGACTTCATGACTAAATCTCAAACTGTCACCTGCTTATATTAGTTGTTCATGTCTCTGTGTTTTTGTTTTGTCTCTGTTTTATTTATCTTTTTTTTTTGTAAATATAATTTTTATTTTGGTTTTCTTGTTCAGGTATTTTAAGACTCGCAGGTCTCTGCTTTTAACGTTACATGTAATCAGGTTAATCTTGCAAGTAAAGGAGTTATCGGGCTCGCAGGCCCTCACGGGAGTGTTGTCAGGTATATACAGAATCCTAGACATTCATGTGATACCATATTGGAGCGTTATGCATTTTGTTGAAGTCGATTAGTCGTACGTATATTTGGGCTCGCAGACCCGCTGTATTGTCGGACACGCAGGTCTCGTATGATATATGTGTATGCAACAGTGTTTACTTCCCATGTGTTGTATGTGGGTTAATTCTGTGTGTTTGTGTTCCACATTGTTCTCACCTCCTGGGGAGGAGTGGTGTGTTGCCTGGGTGTGGGTATCGCTCCTGTTCGAGCGCTGTTGGTTATGTGTGTCGTATCGAGTTGCTGTGCATGTCTGCTGCAATAAGTGGATTAAAGTGTGTCTAGGTATCTGTTGTGTTGGGTATATGCAGCATGTTAGGATAGCGTATGACATTTCGTTCGCTAGTGGTGTTAGTTTGTAGTTGCGCATTGGAGCTTCAGGGTGATGTAGCCATGGGTTACCAGTCTCATGTCATGTTCGTTCTAGGTAGTAGTGGGAAGGGGGGGTCGGGGTCTGGCCGCGTCCCTGTCCTTAATCTTCTCTAGAAAGGCGTCTTTGGCGGTCTCGAGGAGCCACAGTGTCCAGATCTCCGCGTAAGTCTGGGGTTTGTCTGTGGCTGTCATGATCAGGTCCTCTATTGCCTTAAGTTCTTCCATCTGGGCGAACCATACCTTTAATGGGGGTGCAGTCTTTTGCTTCCAGTGTTGGGGGAGTATCTGTTTAGCTACATTCAGTATCCAGACCATCATGGATATCTTATATCTGGATCTGGGTACTGTGGTGTGTTGTGGTGGAGAAGCATTGCTGCCGGTTCCAGGGGAGGGGGTGCGTCCGAGAACATCTTTAGTATGTTGTGTATGCCCTCCCAGTACGGTCTAATTACCTCGCAGTCCCACCAAATGTGTAGTGTAGTTCCTGTTTCCCTCTCGCACCTCCAGCTGAGGTTAGTGTGTTCTGGGTCTATGTTGTGGAGGAGGTGTGGGGTGCGGTACCAGTTCATCAGGATTTTAAATGCCGTCTCTTGGGTCTGTGTGTCGAGCAGTGGTGGGTGAGGTAGCATATCTGCTCCCACTCTGCGTCTGTGAACGTTCTGTTCAGTGCCGTTTCCCATTTCCCCATAAATAGGGGTTTAGCAGTAGGTGTCTCTGTCTGCAGCATTGTGTATAAGAGGGAGACTCCATGTGGTAGTGGGTCTGGGTTATTGCTTAGTGTCTCGAAAGTTGTGCGGTTTCTGGTGAGTGCGGTCCCCTGCGGTAGGGTGTGTACGAAGGCGGAAAGTTGTGCGTGTTTAAATCTTTTTATGAAAGTGGGTGTCCCGTCCCCCAGCGTTGGTGGTTATGTGGTGTAGTCTCGGGGTCTGGAGGATTTCCTGAAATGCTTTAGGATCGAGACCCGGCGTGAAGTCAGTGTTGTGTATCAGTGGTGTCAGGGGGAGGGGTAGGGTGCTAGGTTGTGTGTCCTCGACGCTTTGCGCCATATTTCCAGGGTGAATCTGTTGTATGGGGACATGTCTCGGGTGCCCGGGTCCTTCCTGCCCCAGGGCATGGCTGCTAATGGCATGCTTGCCTCCGATTCTTCTGCCACTTTCCACAGGAGATGTGTGGCCGTGTGGTATAAGCGGAAGTCCGGCAGTGCTAGGCCCCCCATGTCCTTGGGTTTCATTAGTATGGTGGCTTTCATCCTGGGGCGTCTACCGTCCCAAATGTATGTGATCATGGCTGTTTTTAGTGCGGCGAAAAACGCCCCGGGGAGTTTAATGGGGATGGTTTGGAATAAGTATAGTAGGCGTGGGAGGAAATTCATCTTGATGACTTGGACCCTCCCGAGCCACGATATGTGCTTGTGTGCCCAGTCCCTCATGTCTTTTTGAAAGGTAGAAAGTGTGGTGGCAAAGTTAGCTTGGGAGAGGTCTTTGCTGTCTTTGGTTAGCCAGGTTCCCAGGTACCTGATCTTTTGGTCAGCCCATTGGAACAGGAAGCTCTGGCGTAGGGGCCAGCGCGTCTGCTGGGGACACTGACGTTTAGGATATGGGATTTAGAATAGTTTATTTTTAGGTTAGAGATCTCTCCAAACTCTTTAGTTTTATTTATCTTTTAACTTCTTTATCTTCTGTTCTACCTTTTCGTCTTTTAAAGAATCAAGCCTGCATACCAAGTCTACAATTCTCCTTATGCTTTGAAAACATTTAATTTGACTTTCAAAGTACACTACTTTCAAAGTACCCTATTCTCTAGAATCTTGATTGATATTCAGATTTAATTTTTACAAAGTTAATGTTCAAATGAAATACAATATGTATTGTATTGCTCTCTTATATGCATCGTAAACCTCTGTTGAAACTTTCATAAAAAGTCGTTTTTTAAAAAAAACAAAAAAACTATAATTATATAATGTCTGACAAAATATTACTCCCCAACATGCACATCCTAATCTCAAATCTTCACTTGTTTAACTCAAGATGGACGTCGTTTTTGTTTTGTTTTTTGTTATATATATATATATATATATATATATATATATATATATATATATATATATATATATATATATATATATATATTTATATTTATAGAAAAAATGTATTGTTGAAAGGAGATGGGCTATTTTTATTTTTATTAAGAAAACATTTTGTTTGTTTTTTAAGAATGAGAATGATAGATCCAGCATTGCTTTACTGAAGGGTCCAAAAACAGTTTGTAAATTATTTTACCTTTGCTTGTAGGTCCCTGTGTCCATTTGCAGTGAAAGCTGTCCCCCTGGTTTCAGGAAGGTAGCCAGAAAAGGTGAACCAATATGTTGTTTTCAATGCAGCCCATGTGCCCAAGGTGAAATCTCCAACCAAACAGGTAAGGAGCAGGAACAAGTCATAGATAAAATACACCACCTTACTTCTATTACATATTTCCGCATAAACTAATATTCACTAAAGTTAGTTAGGGCTGTGATTTGTCTATACAGCATTGCCCAGGGTTTCTTTTATTTTGATTTGCATTATATGTCAGGCTGACAAAACAGCCCCTGGCATACAATGTAAATCAGTGGAATCCCATGATGCCCTGTGCAGACCCTTAAACATTACTGCATGTGTACAGCATCAAGGAATGTCTAAACTGCATGCAGAATGCAATGATCATCTATTCAGAACAAACCGAACTCTGATTTCAATTATTAATATATTTATATACAAGGTATGTAGATAAAAAAAATACAAAAATATTTAATACATTTTTAAATGAATACACATACAATACGCATACGAGAACCCACAATAAGAAGGTAAAAAGACTAATCCATGTTGGCCTTCACACCAGTAATCAAACCCAGTCTCAAGCTGCATGTGAATTAGACTGTTCCAATCCAAAATGCATGACCTTTTTGGAGGTTGTTTTTGTTGTTCTTTTTCCTTCTGTATTATAGGTTTTTCTATTTTGAAAACTATCTTCGTAAATAAGTCTGTTAGCTTTATTTAGGACATCTGCAAATATGGGTTTCTGAAAAACAATGTATACGAATAAAGAGTGCCTTGTGATACTACCCCATCCATGTTTTGTTTTGTTTGTTTGTTTTTGTTTTTGCATCTAATTAATATAATACATGGACTGATTTTTTTTTTTTTTAATGTGCCAAATTTAAACAAAGCTTAAAGGGTTACACCAACCAAAAAACAATGTTTCCACAAAACACTCAATATGGTTAGAGTAACCCTTTCTGATGTAGTCTGGGCTGACCATCCCACTTTAAAAATAAAAATAAAACAAAAACTAAGACTTCCCTCGGTTACATCACCGAGTTCCACCCTCAGCCCAATTCTCCTTCGCTGCTGCTACCGAATATACATATTATGTGTAAACAAATTAAGTGAACTAAACTGTAAGCACACAGATGCTAATTACCTGCCAAAAAGTATGGGGCAAAGTATCATTTAACAAATGGTAAAATGGTCCATATTTTCACAAATTAAATTAAATGCTGTTGTAATAACTAAAGCATTTGTGTTAACTGTATATTTTCTTACATTTAATTATTTTATAGGTGAGCTTAGAATTACCAACACCTTTCACCATGTTGCCTTTCCTTGTTTAAACTATAAAATGTTTGTGTTCTAGACTCCATTGACTGCTTGAAATGTCCTTGGGATATGTGGCCCAATCCCCAAAAGAATCAATGCCTCCCAAAATCCATTGACTATCTCTCCTACGATGAACCACTGGGGATGGCTCTGACCACCACTGGAGTATCTTCCTCTATGATTCCAGTCTCCATCTTTAGTATCTTTATTACTTACAAGAATACGCCAATTGTCAGAGCCAATAACTATGCTTTAAGTTGTATTCTCTTGATATCTTTGTCCCTCTGTTTTCTGAGTTCTTTAGCTTTCATTGGTTATCCTCAACCTGAGAAGTGTCTGCTAAGACAGGCTGCATTTGGCATGGTCTTTACCATATGTATCTCTTGTATATTGGCCAAAACCATCATGGTGGTTTTTGCTTTTATGGCCACAAAACCAGGCAGCAGCTTAAAAAAATGGACCAAACCTCGGGTGTCTTACACACTCGTGAACGTTTGTTCCTTGCTACAATTAATATTGTGCATCATGTGGCTTTCTCTCTCCCCTCCATTCCCTCAGTATAACACCCAAACCCAACCAGGTATCATTGTCATTGAGTGTAATGAAGGTTCACCCATGGCCTTCTGGTGCATGTTGGGATATCTTGGTCTTCTAGCCACTATCAGTTTTGTTGTTGCCTTCTTGGCCAGGAGACTTCCTGACAGCTTTAATGAGGCCAAGTTCATTACCTTTAGCATGCTGGCCTTCCTCAGTGTTTGGGTGTCCTATATCCCGGCTTCTCTTAGCGCTCGAGGCAAATACACAGTGGCCATGGAAATATTTGCCATTCAGTCCTCCAGCTGGGCCTTAGTGATCTGTATGTTTGTCCCCAAATGTTTCATTATAGTTTTCCGACCAGACATGAACTCAAAGGAACATCTGATGGGGAAAAGCAAATCTTTAAAATAAAATGCATAATTTTGCTATAAAGTTTTAATTCTTTCTGAGTTTCGAGGCTACAAATTGCATTATGACTATCATATTTATATAGTGAGTTTTTCCAAGAAGGACATTTAGTTAAAATGTTTCGACTTTTTAACCGACTTTTTAACCACCACTGAAAAATAATAATTATCAGTCTTTTTTTATAGAAATTTTATGAGTCACAAATGGATGACTAATTCTAAAAGCCCTGATTGAAACAGAACCTGTTTCCCTGTGGTTTGAACATGTTCTTCTATGGGCAATCTCTTTTTGGTGATCCAATTGAATCCGAGTCACATAATTTTATAGGTGGATTCCGTCAATGGACATGTCGGTCATGGCAACATACTAGATACAAATAGGGGAACTTCATATTAAGTACAGAGGGACAGCGGGGGGGGGGGGGGGGGTACTCCTTTTGACATGTTAGTAGAAATGATATATGGGGGTATAAGGATTTTTAAGACCTCCCTTATAGTAATATTGGGGTCTTATTGACCCCATGGGCATTTTATTTAATTTTAATTATTTAATGTGACTGCCTATCAAGTACCGTCCAGAAGCAATATAATTAAACCACGTGTCGTGTAGGTGGGTTTTTTTGGTTTTTTTTACTTTTTGGCTAGCAGTCAGCAAAAGGGCCAGAGTTTGCAGCATTTAATCTAGATTTCAGCCATCTGGCAGTGTTCCGTCTGGCTTAAGTCCAGATAAAATGAATCTTTCGATTAAATCCTCCCACCCCCACATTTACTGTCTTACTGCCTTGTCAATAGCATTGAATGTAATATAATGGATTTAATAATCAAATATGAAAGAATGGACAATTTCATTCCATTTATATAGCAGTGTACACATTGAGCAAGCACAGAAAGACAATCACGTCTAGCTCAGCGGAGTATGTTAATGGACCAGGACTCCTTTGGCATTTTGACAATCTATGAGATGCACAGAATTATATCCAGTTTTTCTGTTGGTTAGGGGGAAAAAAGTAGATTGCTTCTCTCAATGTTCCAAATACTGTAAGCAGTTCTCCTTGCTTTACAATAAAATGTGCGCCGCACCACTTTCTGCTCCATAAAATATATAAATAAATAAAAGTAATCTTTTTATATGGGAATAACTACTAATATATTTATATCCAGAGAGGAGTTTAACTGTGTATTAAAAAAAATACTTGTTTTTCACTTGAACATCTCATCAATATTTCTCACAACCAACGCTTCCTAGAGGGTGTTCTCGTTTTGGCCTGAACTGGAGAAGGTGTATAGGCACTCTATATGCACAACCCTTTGCTAAAATACATGTAAATGGCTTACTCTCAGAACCAGAACTAATAAGGAATGGCACCCACCAGGGCTGCCTTCTGGGGGCATTACTATTTGCCCCGTCGTTAGAGCCCTTTCTGAGCACTGTAAGAGTCAGCCCCACCAATTACAAAATAACCGCATATTCAACCACTCTTGTTCTTGCTCTCTTGCTCTTTTCTTTAACAAATCAACAAATCACCTATTATCCATGCCAGAATTAGTTAATGAAATGAAGACTTACAGTACCTTTTTATTATTTTCTATTAATTATGATAAATCAGAATTTTAGTCAATCAGACTCACTATTAAGGAGACCAATTCAATTAAGTGTGGCTTCTCCTTCCAGGAAAACAAAGCCCTCACATACTTGGGAATTAAGAAGACACCACAAACTTCTGACTTATTTAGGGTAAAGCCCCTCCCACCCCCCAGCTTGCTACAGGCAAATACGTTAAAATGGGATATGCCATCTGTCTCCTGGATGGACAAACTTAACGTGTTAAAGATCAAGGTCCTACCTAGAGTCCAATACCTGATCACCTGATCACCGCACAATCAATCCTTATCCCTGACTCTTTCATCTAAAAACCAAATGCAGCCTGTAATACTTTTGTGTGGGTGGGAAAAAAGCCATGACTCAATCAGATGGACTTGGCTTCCCCAGCACTCAAAATTATCATATTGCCAATGTCTTTACGAGAATAAGAGATGGGTCCTTTGCTAACCTCCACAAACCTTGGAAAACACTAGAGGCAAGCTATGGTTCCAATAGAGACCCTGACATGGTTTGCTATTAGCCCACACCTAACCTACCCCCGACAATATCCTACACAATACCCAACTATGACAATTTGGCACAAAAACAGAACCAAACCAGGGCTATCCCCCAATTGCTCACCCCTCTTATCATTAACTAACGACTCTGCTGTGCCAGCAGACTTAGCCGGATGGCTTTCTTCATGTTTCCCTGAAAAAACAATTGTCAGACTAGCGGATATCCTCACTACTAACTCACTACCAACTCTAGACTCATGCCTATGACATAGGGAACCATCATTTGCATATATATTTAAGTACTATCAACTCCTTTAATTCCTGAATTGGACTGCACTCCCAGACCTCTCACTGACTTCAACTTGTGTGCTCTTCAGACAGCAGACCTAAAAAACTACTGTCAGAGGCTAACTATTAGATCTTTCACTGCTTTCTTATACTAGCATGTGGGAAAAGGACTTAAACATATCACTCACATTACATCAATGGCAAAAGTTTTTCAGCTCACATACTCTTTGAATATGAGCACTAAACATCTGAAGCTGCTCACCAGGTGGTACCCCACACGCCAGACAAATTGCATAGATAGAATCCATCTATTACTAACGTCTGCTGGCGATGTAGCACCGACAAGGGCTCGATCACATACATATATGGAGGCAATGCCCCCAGTAACTATTCCCCATAATTGGTCAGGCCGGCAATTGTAAAATTTCAAGACAAATTTAGAAGACAAATTACTAATATCATTTTATTGGAGGTCACCACAGGTACTCACCATAGCAGAATAGAGGAATAAAGTGGAGGATATTAAATAAATGAAGGAACTTTCATCACAAATTCACTGCTAGGTTGCTTTCTTGGACCACATACACGTCTGAGCACTGTACCACATCTCGTGTAATACCATCGGGAGCACCTCTACAACCAGGGCAATGTACACATACCATTATATAGAAAATGTTTACCATTATATGCATATGTAGGTAATCTCCTGAGTGATGGTATATACCTATAAATACCTGAGTCTAATTGATGATTACAATACGTAACTACGTTATGCCTGAGCAAATCCCCATTAATCTTTAATGTTCATTGTTCCTTATCTCCTCTAATTGTTTTTAAGAATATTATGTACCAAAGTGTAGTGTCAATATGATTGTGATCAATAACAATAGTTATTGCTTGACAATATACACTGTATCATTGAATTACTCAATAAAACCTTTTTATAAAACGCACTTTTTTCAGTTTCTTTACTGTTGTTACTGTGTTGCATCTGTCTCTTTACTTAATTGCTGCCTGCATTGCCCTCCTTTCTCCTCCCCCCATTTTTTCTCTCTAAGTCTCTGTAAAAACAAAGAAATTAAACATGTCAGGATTTTTGGGCATTGGGAAAAATGCCAATTTTTCACCTATTACATGCTTAATTAGCTTCTGGCCCTGTCCAATTCCCTTTGCCACATTTTGTCTGATTACTCATGCCCCGAAAGATAGGCACACATACTGTCCTGTCTTCTGGGGAAGTCATTGGCCAAGGACACAACGAGGAGGAGTGTCAGGAGAGTTCCTCTTCCCCTGGTGCTTTATGATAGCTATGCCAAAAGTGTGATAGTTTCTGTCTCTGCGCTTTCTGTACTGGTACTCCAAGCTTCCACATGTTGGAAAGTACATCGGTAACATCCAGACACCTGCCTATTTGTTCACTACTCCCAGCTCACTTTTACTACTGTTTTCCCCCAGCTTGGTGTTCCAAGTTCTCAAAATGGATACAGGCACTGCTGTATCATCAGGTGCCTGCAATCTTCTGTAAGTTCTCCCTAGCTGTCCCAGTTCCATTCTGGGACCTGCAACAGTGACAGGCTCTGCTTTAACATCAGGTGCACTGGTTCCCCTCCTTTTTAAGTCCCAGTGTGTAGTTAATATAGCAGGCACTACTTTAACCATCAGGTGCATTAAAATAGTCCTCCAGTCCCTACTTACTCCAACCCAGCGCCCCGAGACTCTACATAGTGACAGGCAGTGTTCAAAAGGTCTGCCTTATTAGTAAAATCCTGCAACCAACCCCTTTATCTCCTGACCAGGAGCACATAGAGAGGCAATGGACCAATGCTGTTTAAATTGACTGCTTTATTTAAATTCAGCTATGCCAATTGTTATTTTATATCTTTCTGTTACCAATGTAAGCTACTTTACTCGTTTTATTTTATTTATTAGATATTTTCCCCTCAGTTCCCTCTATCCACCGGCTTCTGAGCTCACAAAATATAAATGTATAAACCTCTTTCTTCTATAAATCATATGTGAAATGCTGTAAAAAGAAATTTATAAAAAGTAATACTTTGGTGACATCTAGTGGTTTATTTTCATATTACCGAAAAGATATAACTGGTATGTGAGCGCTCCAATTAATTATGCAGATCTACATAAAAATCAAGATGAAAATATCAATAAACTTAAAAATGACCAATCTCGCCGAGATCACCACAATGACCACCATAAACCACAATTGAATGTACTGGGTGAGTCTTATCTGAATCAGAATACTCTACACATATATATAAGAGTATAACAAAATATCATTTATTGTATAATAAACCAATCATAAAAAATGAAACAACATCTCAAAACGTCCAGTATCAGATGTAATCGTGATGAATAGTAAGGGGCCCCTTATTCATATTCTTGTCGACAAAGGACTGATGTAAAAAATCCGAGATGTGCACATTAGCATAAAAACTATATGTGAACTCAAAAAAGTTCAAGCAGTAGGCTCCAGTCCAGTCCGTGAAAAAATATATAAGTGGATAAACGGATAGTGCCCAGACGACCAAGCCGTCTTACGGAGAGGGAGCTCAAACACCAGCCAAACACCCTGGTCAAGACTAAGAGGGAAGCGATAGGGATGGCCCCAAAGGTGAAAAATCACATCCAGATATGGAAAACTATGGGGATATCACTTCAGCAACTTACCCTATCCGTCCGACCATCGGGTGAGAAACTGGGAGCACATAAACTCCAAACCGTGAGGGCTGCAGGAAAAAGGCCGTTCTCGCCAGGTCGCTTGCCGAAAATCAATGGCGGGTCGTAGAGGACGAATCGGCTGGGAAGTTCAAATCCGTCGGCGGTGTGGTGAGGTAGCAGACAGCACGTCTACGCGTTTCGTCCTAGCTGGAGGACTTTTTCAAGACCGGTCTTGAAAAAGTCCTCCAGCTAGGACGAAACGCGTAGACGTGCTGTCTGCTACCTCACCACACCGCCGACGGATTTGAACTTCCCAGCCGATTCGTCCTCTACGACCCGCCATTGATTTTCGGCAAGCGACCTGGCGAGAACGGCCTTTTTCCTGCAGCCCTCACGGTTTGGAGTTTATGTGCTCCCAGTTTCTCACCCGATGGTCGGACGGATAGGGTAAGTTGCTGAAGTGATATCCCCATAGTTTTCCATATCTGGATGTGATTTTTCACCTTTGGGGCCATCCCTATCGCTTCCCTCTTAGTCTTGACCAGGGTGTTTGGCTGGTGTTTGAGCTCCCTCTCCGTAAGACGGCTTGGTCGTCTGGGCACTATCCGTTTATCCACTTATATATTTTTTCACGGACTGGACTGGAGCCTACTGCTTGAACTTTTTTGAGTTCACATATAGTTTTTATGCTAATGTGCACATCTCGGATTTTTTACATCAGTCCTTTGTCGACAAGAATATGAATAAGGGGCCCCTTACTATTCATCACGATTACATCTGATACTGGACGTTTTGAGATGTTGTTTCATTTTTTATGATTGGTTTATTATACAATAAATGATATTTTGTTATACTCTTATATATATGTGTAGAGTATTCTGATTCAGATAAGACTCACCCAGTACATTCAATTGTGGTTTATGGTGGTCATTGTGGTGATCTCGGCGAGATTGGTCATTTTTAAGTTTATTGATATTTTCATCTTGATTTTTATGTAGATCTGCATAATTAATTGGAGCGCTCACATACCAGTTATATCTTTTCGGTTTCATTTAATAAGTCGCTCCCTTGTATGTGACGCAGCCCTACTGTTATTTCATCCCATTGGGTATATTTATTTCTCACTGTCAGTCCATATTACTTTTACATTTTATTTTCATATTACACCTTTTAAACAGTATCACTAACTTTAGCTTAAAATATGACGTGCCCTATTCAAAGAGTATAATTCTGTATGATTTTATTGCCTTTAAAATATTTGGACAGACTCCTAGCTCCTTCTGTCTGTGTCACTGTGTCACCCTGCAGGGGGAGGGGCAGACTCATAGCTCCTTCTGCCTCTGTCACTGTGTCACCCTGCAGGGGGAAGGACAGACTCCTAGCTCCTTCTGTCTGTGTCACTGTATCACCCTGCAGGGGGAGGGACAGACTCATAGCTCCTTCTGTCTGTGTCACTGTGTCACCCTGCGGGGGGGGAGGGGACAGACTCATAGCTCCTTCTGTCTGTGTCACTGTGTCACCCTGCAGGGGGAGGGACAGACTCATAGCTCCTTCTGTCTGTGTCACTGTGTCACCCTGCAGGGGGAGGGATAGACTCATAGCTCCTTATGTATGTGTCACTGTGTCACCCTGCAGGGGGAGGGACAGACTCATAGCTCCTTATGTATGTGTCACTGTGTTACCCTGCAGGGGGAGGGACAGACTCATAGCTCCTTCTGTCTGTGTCACTGTATCACCCTGCAGGGGGAGTGACAGACTCATAGCTCCTTCTGTCTGTGTCACCGTGTCACCCTGCAGGGGGAGGGACAGACTCATAGCTCCTTCTGTCTGTGTCACCCTGCAGGGGGAGGGACAGACTCATAGCTCATTCTGTCTGTGTCACTGTGTCACCCTGCAGGGGGAGGGACAGACTCATAGCTCCTTCTGTCTGTGTCACCGTGTCACCCTACAGGGGGAGGGACAGACGCATAGCTCTTTCTGTCCATGTCACCCTGCAGGGGGAGGGACAGACGCATAGCTCCTTCTGTCTGTGTCACTGTGTCACCCTGCAGGGGGAGGGACAGACTCATAGCTCCTTCTGTCTGTGTCACTGTGTCACCCTGCAGGGGGAGGGACAGACTCATAGCTCCTTCTGTCTGTGTCACCATGTCACCCTGCAGGGGGAGGGACAGACTCATAGCTCCTTCTGTCTGTGTCACCCTGCAGGGGGAGGGACAGACTCATAGCTCCTTCTGTCTGTGTCACCCTGCAGGGGGATGGACAGACTCATAGCTCCTTCTGTCTGTGTCACTGTATCACCCTGCAGGGGGAGTGACAGACTCATAGCTCCTTCTGTCTGTGTCACCGTGTCACCCTGCAGGGGGAGGGACAGACTCATAGCTCCTTCTGTCTGTGTCACCCTGCAGGGGGATGGACAGACTCATAGCTCCTTCTGTCTGTGTCACTGTATCACCCTGCAGGGGGAGAGACAGACTCATAGCTCCTTCTGTCTGTGTCACCGTGTCACCCTGCAGGGGGAGGGACAGACTCATAGCTCCTTCTGTCTGTGTCACCCTGCAGGGGGAGGGACAGACTCATAGCTCATTCTGTCTGTGTCACTGTGTCACCCTGCAGGGGGAGGGACAGACTCATAGCTCCTTCTGTCTGTGTCACCATGTCACCCTACAGGGGGAGGGACAGACGCATTGCTCTTTCTGTCCATGTCACCCTGCAGGGGGAGGGACAGACGCATAGCTCCTTCTGTCTGTGTCACTGTGTCACCCTGCAGGGGGAGGGACAGACTCATAGCTCCTTCTGTCTGTGTCACTGTGTCACCCTGCAGGGGGAGGGACAGACTCATAGCTCCTTCTGTCTGTGTCACCATGTCACCCTGCAGGGGGAGGGACAGACTCATAGCTCCTTCTGTCTGTGTCACTGTGTCACCCTGCAGGGGGAGGGACAGACTCATAGCTCCTTCTGTCTGTGTCACTGTGTCACCCTGCAGGGGGAGGGACAGACTCATAGCTCCTTCTGTCTGTGTCACTGTGTCATCCTGCAGAGGGAGGGACCTACTCAAATTGCTTCACAAACATAGGGTCAGATTACAAGCTTTCGTTCATTTGTTAACGTCCTGACGTGTTGGTCTGACAATGTGAGTAAAACTGGGTTTTGATTCAAAAATGGTGCCAAACCAATTTTGCACTTTTGAACTTGGAACAAGTGAGTGTGTACATAAAATACCCATCTATCCTAGAATAAGCGTTGTGTACTACAGAGTGGTGTGTGAAGTAGAAAGTGTAGTAGTGTGTAGTAGAAAGTAGAAATTGTCACCCCTTGTTGCATAGGTTTTTAATTTGGTGAATAGGCTGTGTAAAAAAAAATTATTTGATTTGCATTTGGGAGATATGCATTAACTAAAGTGTGTACTGATTAGCTGATAGAACATATTAAAATAAAGTATCTCTATCGTGGGTCTTTTATTTGGGAGATCGGTTCAACTGCTTATAGCTACTCCTTTGCATTTAGAGGGCACTGTGTCATGCAATTGTTATGAGTACTGTGAGAAGCCAATGGTGTGGTGAGCGTCTGATTTAAAACGCCTCTTGCAGGCAGATGATGGTGTTTTTCTGAGGTCTCTTAAGAGGTTGTGTCTCTTAAAGGGGATATTTAGTATAGCTTCATGTTTTATAAATATGTGGATTGGTGAGTTACAGATCATGCTGCACATTCGTAGCGGCTTTGATGCCGGTATTAGTTTGCCTTTTACTATTATTGTTGTGTGTAAGGAAACCAGTGAAAGCTGGAGTGTGGTGGGTCATCTCCTTCAGTGGTGTGTATGGACTAAATGACAACTGTGCAGTGGGTAGGTGGTTTTAATATGCTCATTGTGTGTTTTTCACAGGGAGTGATATTCTGGTGGGAAAGCTTAATCTACACCCAATCCATGTTACCATGGAGATTGCTCTACGTCTTGTATGTAGAAATATGTTGTATCAACGTTGTGTATTAAAGAAAATAAATTGTGGGGTAAATTATCAATTTTCCCACAAGATCTGTAAGGAAATGTCTCATGGACATCTGGGTTTTGTGCTACATCGCAAGCAAAAACCTGTAGTAGATGTTACTGAGTAGAACTTGTGTGTTTTTTGTGCAATCTCACTGCAATTCCTCGTGTTGGGAGCAAACCCTACAAATACACCTATACATAGTGTAGTGTAGTATAAACCTTATGCTCTTAAAGCAGCCACAAAAAAGTCTTTATGCAATAAATGGAGCATTCAAATTAAATGCTAAACTATGAACTAGTGGAAAGGAACATTAGACTAACTTGTGATATCATGTTGGCAGGGCCGGCGCGTCCATAAGGCGGCACAGGCGGCCGCCTTAGGGCGCCAGAGAAGGGGGGCGCAAAAATCCGAATCCCCTGTCTCTGGCTGGAGACTCGGATTTTTAATCTCACCTCTCTCCCTGCAGCCAGCACACAGGAGCCTGGCAGTGAAGTCAGCCGTCCTCCTCTGATGATGTCAGAAGGGGGCGGGACTTCTACTGCTCCCAGACTCCCCAGCGGTCCTGATTGCAGCTCCAGCCTCCAGCCTCCAGTGCAGCCCATCCCATCCCATCCGACCACCAGGGGTAAGGTTCTCCCTCCTGGACCAAGGTAAGTCTCTGGGAGGGGGTGGGGGAAGAACTTGTAGCATTTTTTTTTTAAATCAAAACTTTTTTTTTTCAGCCCCTTTCTTCAGCCCCTGCCCCCACCATACTCCCCCCTGCCCCCACCATACTCCCCCTGCCCCCCACCATACTGCCCCCACCATACTCCCCCTGCCCCCCACCATACTCCCCCTGCCCCCACCATACTCCCCCTGCCCCCACCATACTCTCCCTGCCCCCACCATACTCTCCCTGCCCCCACTATACTATCCCTGCCCCCACTATACTGCCCCTGTCCCCACTATACTGCCCCTGCCCCCACTATGCTCCCCCTGCCCCCACTATACTCCCCCTTCCCCCACTATACTCCCCCTGCCCCCACCATACTATCCCTGCCCCCACCATACTATCCCTGCCCCCACCATACACCCCCTGCCCCCACTATACTCTCCCTGCCCCACTATACTCCCCCTGCCCCACTATACTCCCCCTGCCCCCACCATACGGCCCCTGCCCCCACTATACTCCCCTGCCACCTCTATAGCCCCTGCCCCCACTATACTCCCCTGCCACCTCTATAGCCCCTGCCCCACCATACTACCCCTGACACTGATACCGGAGAAACTGACGGAAGCCAAGCACAGAGAGATGGACACAGGTTTCTTCAGGAAGGAAGAGATTCTTTATTGGATCACCGATCGGGACTCAGAGGGACTAGCGTCACCAAAATACAGCAAATTCTGAGCCCCGGACAATAGTGCAGGCTCCTTATATAGGCACATAACTCCTCCCATATTAAGCTCCACCCGCACATTCTCTTAACCAATCAACACAAATAAGAATTAACTTCCTGTTTGACCGCATGGCTTGTCCAGCACAATGGAGGAGGGGGAATACTACATCCTGTATTCTTGCACATGCTCCGTACACTACTGATCGTATCTTGCCTCGTGCAACCAACTGATCGATACGTCAGCATATGCACGTACACATGCCACGTGGTAATCTCGGCCTACTAAATTTATTTTTACCGAGATTCCACCACATTCCCCCCTTTGATGCCTCTTGATATTTCACAATTACTTGAGGCATCACTTAACCTTGGTTTGCATACACCGCAAGTTACCTTGAACCAGACCAGACTTATCTTATGATGTGAATCTTCAACACTCATCTTCTTGCATTGGTTCTCCCTGATTTAGAGCCTTATACTTATAAATCGCCATTATCTGTGCAGCAGCCTTCCTCTCTGCTATATTTTCTATCAGGCTTTGCACAGACCTAACTACTAAGGGTATAAGACACGGCAGGAGTAGACACAACATTAAAATCAGTAGGACTCCACCTACCACTGCCTTAAGCCCTCCAAACCACTCATACCAGCTACCAAACCAACTACTTGGATTATACCCTTTCCATACCTGAGTAGGCACATGCGCTAGTTTAACCATATGGCTAGTAAGCTCAGCTATTGCTTGCCCTTCGTCATCTATTTGAAGACAGCAATTGCTCAGGTTAAACTTCCCACATACACCTCCCTCTACTGCCAAAAGGTAATCCAAGGCTAATCTATTTTGGTAGACTGCCGTCCTCATCCTGGTGTTATGCTTCGCTAGAAGATTGAGCGCTTGTGATGTCTCGTTAGTAATAATCTCAACCACCGCCTGTAATCTTATAATTCGGTTGAGCATATAAATAGGGGTTCTGTAACCCAAGGTACCATCCTCAGCCCACGTGGCTGGCCCATAATAATCTATGATACGCTGGGGAGGCCATTCATCATCTTCCCAGGCGCCTATCTCTATGGGTCCCCTTTTCTTCCTATGATTCACATCATACACTTTAACACCTAAAGTCTCACCTGTTTCAATTGGTAACAAGAAGAAGGATGGTTTGAGCATACCCAACACACATGCCCCTTCCCAGTCCTGTGGCAACTCCGAATAGGCTTTCTTACCACAGATCCAGTACAAATTTGCTGGGGCTCTCCAGGTAGATGTGATGGATAAATCAAACCACACATCCTTTAAATTGGCGTATCTAGCAAACGGGTTAGATGGTTCCGAGACATTTGAAGCCGACCACCAAGTTGTATTCTTTGTATCATCATCATAAGCTTTTTGCCCTAGACAAGTTAATTCTCCTACAGAAGTGTTATACATTATTCCTTTCCTTGCTATGCAAACATAACCTATGATGGAGGTCTTTAATCTCCACTCAGATTTACCTCTAACACTCATATGATAATCGGCTTGTGTAGATATTAATTGGTCAACTGCCTCAGAACCGGACATTACCTCCTTTGCTTCCCAAGGCCATTGGTCTCCCATGTTAGTACCTCCACACACATAGCAGTTGGTAACATTAAGACTACCGGCAATACTTTCGGCTAAATCAATAAACAGGTTTTTAGCATTATGGGGGATCTTATTATCTATACTCATCTCTTCATAAAAGGAATGGTATACTTGATGAGTTTGGGAGGATACCGTATCAGTCTCTATCCCTATAAACAATAATGTCCCAGGATCTAAACCCGTCCCGTATATCTGAAACCCAAATAAATTGCCATATTTGTCTAAGAACTTATCGGGGTTATTTATAAGTATATGGATGGGATTACATTCCATAGACTTACAATATGGGCTAGTCGGCAACTTAGTCACTATCATGTCTTTGTCTACTGTCTGTCCCCAAGTCGCCCACCCCACACAAGACCAATATGGGCAAAAGTTATAATCTTTATTTGGGCATCTAGGACTCACATATTTATTTTTACTACTGGGACAAATATATTTATCATTAGACCCATACGTCCTCTCCCATCTAAGATCCCCACATACATTCCACGGCTTTCTACCACTCGATATCGCTTTACACGCATCAAATAGCAGAACACCCGAAGAATGTACGGATTCTAACACCGTCTTGTTAATTAGGGTCCCCTGAGGATCTCCATTCCTGAGAGTCAACCAAATTGTACGAGGTTGATACTCTGGACTGAAGCACTTAGGTTCTCCTACTCCTAAATGGCACACACTATAGTCTATATTTAAGTATCTACATCTCGATACATCTCCTTTACACTCGTATTGTGAATGCCAAATTAGGGTTTGGGAAATATGGTTACCTGTTCTCGTAGTCTTAATGCATACCTCACAGCTAGGAGTGTCGGTACCTCTACCTTCCTGAATATAAAAACACATATAAATAAACACTATCAAAAGCACATCTTTCGCCGTCATCCTCAGTCTTCGTCCGTGCGAAGGCGCCTCAGCTTCCAGGATGTGAGGGCTGCAGGGAATGGAGTTCTGCTCGTCTTCACAGGTGTCCCTTCGAGACTTTCCTGGCTTATATACTATGTGTTGGTAAGCGGACAGGCTTTATTATGGCCTTCTCACTCACGCACCAAATCCCTGTAACAATAAAATTTGTAATCCACACGATTCCTCGTTACTCCGACTGAGTAGTGCGTTTTAACCGGATCTTGCAGGGATTCTCTGGATCTGCTGTAACTTGCCAAGAATCGACTGCTGCTGGTTTAACCCTGGAGTGATGTATCCACGGAGTCACTTCGGCTACTTTTATCGCTGTAGGGGTAGACAAAAGAACAACATAAGGACCTCTCCACTTGGGCCCTAACGGTACATTATTCCACTCTTTAATCCACACTTGATCTCCTGGATGATAACTATGAACAGGGGGATAAATATTCACAGGTAATCTATCTTGTACCCATTTCTGTACCTCCTCCATAGTCTTACCCAACTCTACAACCTGCTGCCGGGTAATTCCTTCTCCCAACTGACTCAAATCCCCCCTTAAGTTACCAAGTACGGGAGGTGGTCGCCCATACATGATTTCAAAAGGAGAGAGGCCCATCCTTCTGGTAGGGGTACTGCGGATTCGCAATAGAGCTATGGGTAAGAGAACGTTCCACTTAAGTTGGGTTTCCTGACACATTTTAGCCAACTGATTCTTAATAGTTCTATTCATTCTCTCTACCTTACCAGAACTCTGGGGTCTATATGCAGTATGAAGCCTCCACTTTATACCAAGCATATGAGTCAGTTGTTGTAGGCACTGATGAACAAAAGCTGGACCATTGTCCGATCCTATAGAACAGGGTAGTCCATATCGGGGTATTATTTCTCGTAGCAGGAATCTTACAACTTCTCCTGCTTTCTCTGTACGAGTAGGACATGCTTCTACCCAGCCTGAATAGGTGCACACAATTACCAACAGGTAACGATGTCCACCCGATTTAGGCATCACTGTAAAGTCTATTTGTAGATCGGACATGGGGAGTCCCCCCATAAACTGGACTCCTGGTGGCTTTACTGGTCCTTGTCTTGCATTATTTTTAGCACACGTTACACATCTTCGTACAATGGCCTGAGTCAAGTTGGACAATCTTGGTATGTAGAAATGTTTTCTAAGAGATTCTTCAGTACTATCTCTCCCAGAATGTGTCCCGTTATGATAATTTTGGACAATTTCTACCGCTAGTGATGCTGGTATGACTATTCTTCCATCTTCTAGCTGATACCACTTGTTCTCCAAATACTTTCCTGGTTCAGTCTTTAACCACTCCTCTTCTTGAGCTGTATAAACTGGAGTCCATTGGGACAGTGGAGTTGGTATAAGAGCAGCTATATGCCCCACATACTCCTGTCTTCCTGATTCAGCAGCACGCTTAGCTGCACTATCTGCCATCCGATTTCCCTTGGTTACATCACCATCTCCTCTCAGATGCGCTCGACAATGTATGATACCGACTTCTTTCGGCTCCCACACTGCTTCCAATAGTTGTAGGATTTCAGCTGCGTATTTGATTTCTTTGCCTTCTGAATTCAGTAGTCCTCTTTCTTTATACAAAGCTCCGTGGGCATGAGTGGTTAAAAACGCATATTTGGAGTCCGTATAGATGTTCACTCTTAAACCTTCAGCCAATTGTAACGCTCGTGTTAGTGCTATTAATTCTGCCTTTTGTGCTGATGTTCCTTTCGCCAGTGGCCGAGCTTCTATCACCTTGTCTATTGTTGTTACTGCATATCCTGCATAGCGGATCCCTTCTTTCACATAACTACTGCCGTCGGTATAATATTGAACATCGGGGTTCTGGATGGGAAAATCACGAAGATCTGGTCTACTTGAGAATACTTCATCCATTACTTCCAAACAATCATGTTGACTCTCAGTAGGTTGTGGCAAAAGGGTAGCTGGATTTAAGGTGTTTACAGTCTCTAAATGCACTCTTGGGTTTTCACACAACATTGCTTGATACTTGGTCATACGGCTGTTACTAAACCAATGATTTCCTTTGTAATCCAACAACGTCTGTACTGCATGTGGGACTCGTACATAAAGTTCTTGACCCAGAGTGAGTTTATCGGCTTCAGCTACTAGCAGGGCGGCTGCAGCTACGGCTCTTAGACAAGGTGGAAGTCCGCTGGCCACTGCATCCAATTGCTTAGACATATAGGCAACAGGTCTTTGCCATGATCCCAAGTACTGTGTCAATACTCCCACAGCCATTCTTCTTTGCTCATGTACATATAAGTAGAATGGTCGTGTGTGATCAGGTAGACCGAATGCTGGGGCACTCATCAAAGCCTTCTTCACATCTTCAAATGCCGTTTGCTGTTCTTGGGTCCATAAGAAGGGGTCGTGCTCTGTACCTTTGATAGCTGCGTACAGAGGTTTTGCCAGTATCGCATAGCTGGGAATCCATATCCTACAGAAGCCTGCTGCCCCCAAGAATTCTCGCACTTGTCTTCTATTCTTGGGTATTGGTATTTGGCAGACAGCTTCTTTTCTCTCTGGCCCCATAATTCTTTGACCTTCAGAGATATGGAATCCCAGATATTTGACAGTTGGCAAACACAACTGAGCCTTCTTTCTAGACACCTTGTATCCTGCCTTCCAGAGAATGTGTAGTAGATCGTGCGTTGCTTGCTGACAAATCTCTTTTGTAACTGCTGCTATCAACAAGTCATCTACATATTGTAACAATACACACTCTCCTGGGATGGACTCGAAATCCAGTAGATCTTGACTTAGGGCTGAACCAAATAGGGTAGGTGAATTTTTAAACCCTTGGGGCAGTCTTGTCCAAGTCATCTGGCGTTTTGAGCCCGTTACAGCGTTCTCCCATTGGAAAGCGAAAATACATTGACTTTCTGCGGCAATTCGGAGGCAAAAGAAGGCATCTTTGAGATCTAAGACTGTGAAGTAAGTAGCCCCGCCCGGAATTAAAGCAAGCAGGTTATATGGATTGGGTACAACTGGATGTATACTAACAACCGCATCATTGACTGCTCTCAAGTCCTGCACAGGTCGATACTCATCTGTACCGGGCTTTTGAACAGGCAGCAATGGGGTGTTCCAGGGGAAAGTACAGAATTTTAGGATACCATACCGTATGAACTTATCCAGATAGGATTGGATGTTCTTCTTAGCCTTCTGCGGGATGTGGTATTGTCTTAGGCTCACTGGATAAACCCCAAGTTTTAGTTCAATTTTTATAGGTGGAATATTGCGGGCCAGTCCTGGTGGGTTGTTCTCTGCCCAAACTCCTGGTATGTTAAATAATGTCTCATCACTCCTAGGGTTTTGGCTAGTCAACACTGTATAAAGTCGCCACTCTTCTTCCTTTGGTACGGATAATGTCATGATACCTGAAGGTCCATTAAACTTTAAGGATGTTGTTCCATTTGGTAGGAACGTAATCTGCGCTTGTAATTTTGATAGCATATCAAGTCCCAGCAATTGGACTGGACATTCAGGCATATAAAGGAATTGATGTTTTACTACGTGGCCTCCCAATGTACAGAGTCGACTTTTAAGAACCGGTTTTTCAGCACTTCTTCCAGTTGCTCCTATCACAGTAATAGTCCTTCCAGATGGAGGAGCAACTAGATTAGTCACCACTGAATGTTCAGCACCAGTGTCGATCATGAACGCACTCCTTTTTCCCCCTATTGATACATCGACCATAGGCTCCGCTCGACCAAGGGGGATGGAGCCCGGTCGGTATCAATAGTCCTCCATGACCGTGTCAGCCAATCCTACGAAGTCCCTACCTTCTCTATCGCGGGACCTTTGCGCTGCTGGAATATACCTGTCTTCCCTAACACTTCCTCTGTTCCCATTACTCCCTCTATTACCATTACTCCCTCCGGGGCCTCCTCTACCTCTCGCTCTGCCTCTAAAGTTTCCGTAGCCTGCCCTGGGTAGGTCTCTCTCGTACTGCTCTCTTTGCGGACATTCGTTCCTCCAATGCCCTTCTTCCTTGCAATACGCGCACTGATTCCTACTCAAAGGCTCCCTACTCCATCTACTATCGCCTCTATCTGGGCCCCGTCTATCTACGCCTGCGATCGCTACCGCTAGCATATCAGCCTTTTTACGCATCTTGCGCTCTTCCTCTTTCTTACTTTCTGTTTCCCTATTCATATAAACCTTATTCGCTACCTCCATTAGTTGGGTGATTGACATACCTGCAAACCCTTCTAACTTTTGTAGCTTGCGCTTAATATCTCCGTAAGCTTGGCTGACAAAGGCGGAGTTCACCATTCGGGAATTGTCTGCGTCTTCCGGATTAAAGGGGGTATACAAGCGGTATGCCTCCAATAATCGGTCATAAAAGACACTGGGCGCTTCATCGCTTTTCTGAATCACCTCAACTGTCTTCGACATGTTAATAGCTTTTTTTCCTCCGGCTTTCATGCCAGCAATTATAGCGTCTCTATAGGCTCTGAGTTGAACCATATCAGCACCATTTACATTCCAATCGGGATCGGTGTTGGGATAATGTGTTGCGGCCCATGCTGCTGGATTAGCTTGGTTCAAAGTACGGGCTTTATCCTCTAGTGCCTTAATGGCTGCTTGATTTATTCTTGTCCTTTCCTCATTGTTAAACAAAGTCATTAATAACTGCTGGCAATCAGCCCATGTCGGGTTATGTGTCTGTACTATTGAGGTGAACAGATCAGTCATAGCTTGTGGTTTCTCAGTATACGAGGAATTGTGGGTCTTCCAATTTAAAAGATCGGTTGTCGTGAATGGGACATATACAAAGACTGGGTCAGCATGTGCCATTTGGCCTGCGGCATCGATATAGGCTGACCCAGGATTCAGACGAAGAGGCATCTGATAGTGTCTTAATTGTTGGGCACCGGTCAACTGTCGGGTCTGTATGGGGCTACGTGGAGGGGCATCAGTCATAGGTTCCAGTCGGGGAGAAATAGGGTATGGGGATATGGGAGCTTGGTTTTGGGAAAAGGTTGTAAATAAAACACTTCGAGCCGAGCTAGATGAAGCTTGACCGGAAGTCTGAAGTGGCGCCAAATCAGGATATTCGTTTTTAATGGGGGTTGGTTCTGATTCCGGAAGGGGAGATTTAGTACGAGGGGGGGTGGATCCTGTACTGGAGGAGGAAGCGGAAGTGGATGGGGGTAATGAGGGGAGGGTTGCAGGACTTCCTGCATTCGCGTCACTTCCTCTTAACGGAAAGTAAGGGGGCGGCAAAGGGATCTCAGACTCAGGGGGCGTGTCCAAAATGGGCCTAGCACCAGTCCTAGTGGACGAACAAGTCCTAGCTACCATGAGGCGACACTGCTCCTCGTGGCATGTCCGGAGCCATTTTGGCGAGTCATTTACGGCCTGTCTCCAACAATCAATATAAGGAAACTGGCCGTAAAGTTCAGGCCTACCTGATACAGCCACGTGTAAGCGCGGTACCAGAGTTGGATCCAAACTGCCACGTGGCGGCCATGCCGCAACCAAAGTAGGCCACTCCCTAGTACACAAAGTGACCAAACGTACAGGAGACATTTTAACCCCAAAATCACAAGTTTTGAATCCCTTTTTAAAATTCTTCACCATACAACCTAAGGGATCCGGAATCGTTGACTGCGACGCACCCATACTTAACAATGGAACGTCGTCGACAACGAATACTATACACGCGTACTATTCAACAGTCACACCCGTTTCCTCTGGCAACAGCACCACGTGGTACGGTTACCAAGTGAAACGTACACAATAACAATAAACACTCAGGGAATTCCCGTACACACACAGCTGTTACACCAGTCACTATATAATCAATATTATGCCCTTTGGCGTAACTATACAGTCACCCACGCTATAATTCTCTATATACGAATTACCCGTCTATAACACACCCCAGTAACATCGTCTTTTACAAATAGCGGTTACAGTACGGTTAGCATAGGTCAAAGCACAAGTTAAGGTCACAATACAATTATTAGTGGTTATGGTGTTAAACATGCAATGGACGACAATGATTAGTACTTATATACAGTGTCAGTAAATATACAGGGTTATGGTACCGTGCACTATAATACAGCAACACACTATTAACACTCTCGCTAGACGGCTGAGCTTGCGCTATCTAACAAGATATACACTTTACTAAACAATCGTTAACACATTTACAATTCCCAACTAAACTATTGGCCAGTACCTTGAATGGACTACCTAAAACTATATACACCCGTTTTGGTTAGCCACACTGCCCAATCACCACATATAGCGAGCTAGAGAACCGAATTTACACAGGCGCCTCTTAGTCGCACTATCAAAAGTCTAGTGGGTTCCAAATTTACACGCCTTCCCACTTAGCCCAGATAGGTTGAGAGCTAGCGAACCGAATTTACACAGGCGCCGCTTAGTCTCCCGGTCCCTCCGACCTAGCGAACGTAATATACACCCTAGAACGCTAGTCTAGACAAGACACCGGTGTCCGGCTAGGGCTATTTACACCAGGACCCCGCCTGACTAACAAAATCAAACGGTCTGACTAAAGAGCGTTCGATCGAGCGGTGCGCCTTCGCTCCTTCCCTCCGACAGAGGGGGCAGATACACAGATTCAAACCCCTTTGGGCCTACCGCACAATCGGTATACCCCTAGTGGGTCCTGCCGTCTAAAACAGCAGTTGTCTTACCTCCTCGTTCCTGAACCTGAGTTCACACTCATCGACGGGGACACCCCAGCACTTCTTACGTAGAGGCCGATGATCTCCTGGACAACAGACCAGTGGCGCCGAGACGAAGGGAGGTCCACGCAGAAGTTCAGGGGTGCAGCCGTAGAGAACGTGGGCAAAGATAGACCGTCTCACGCCTCTGCTTCTCAGCTACCGTTGAACGATGAGCTTCCCGGCCAATGCACCAAATGATACCGGAGAAACTGACGGAAGCCAAGCACAGAGAGATGGACACAGGTTTCTTCAGGAAGGAAGAGATTCTTTATTGGATCACCGATCGGGACTCAGAGGGACTAGCGTCACCAAAATACAGCAAATTCTGAGCCCCGGACAATAGTGCAGGCTCCTTATATAGGCACATAACTCCTCCCATATTAAGCTCCACCCGCACATTCTCTTAACCAATCAACACAAATAAGAATTAACTTCCTGTTTGACCGCATGGCTTGTCCAGCACAATGGAGGAGGGGGAATACTACATCCTGTATTCTTGCACATGCTCCGTACTCTACTGATCGTATCTTGCCTCGTGCAACCAACTGATCGATACGTCAGCATATGCACGTACACATGCCACGTGGTAATCTCGGTGTGGCGAAACCAACCTCGCCACTGGGCCCTGGAGAAGCCTGTTTGCTAGCCTCCTACCTACTGACTATGGCCCCTGGGTTATTTGGGGCATATTGTACTGTATATTGCTGCTACTGGCCCTTTTAACAGCATCTATGGACATATTGGGACTTTTGGGACTACTGTCCCTTTAAGACTGTGATACATATTCTAGTGTACTGCCTGTAATATTATATGTGTATTAAGTTTAACCTGGGATATGTATGCAGCATTCATCTGATTGTTCGGTAGAATCACTCCATTTATTATATTGAGTGAAACTACCGAACAACCAGACCACCCAGGAATAAGTGTGCCTCCAATTACAGTTTGCAACAATGTTGCAAACGGGTAATTGGCAATCAGTGTAATGTATTCTTTGTCCTCTGGGTGGCCGCCATTCGGGAAACAAACACGTGGCGGCGGCCATCTTAAACTACCGAACAGCGGTGTTTTGCCGTCGAGTGTCTGGAACTAAAATCGGACACTTGACTAGGCAAACACCGCTGAGACCTCCATACTTCCAGAAATTCGTATGGAAACTACCGAATGACCCGCCGTTCGGTAGAAAGAACCCCATAAACAAGGGAATTCATTCAAACCCTCTCCAGGCTCTATAACACAGGCAATTCGCCTGTTTTCATTCCCTTGTTTGTGACCGACCGCAGGGCCAAAATGCATGGAACTGTTTTCGGATACTTTACCCATGCGGTCGGTCAAATCTTTGGAACCTCATATCTCCCGAACTGTTCATCCGAATGACTTGAATTTTGGATATGTTGTCCCCCTGAATAAGGGCTATCCAGCGATGCTGGATTTAAAGGTGTACCCCCTGTTTTTGGGGTACATCCAGAACTTGGCTGGAAAAGTGTACCGGATAATTGGGTTTAATGTTATCTGAGGGGAGGGGATGTGTGGGCTGAACCATGTATGTGATTGGTTATTTTATGCCTCCCCCTGGGTGTGGCCTGTATGTGGATTATTGTAATAAAAGCCAGGCTGGATGAGCCAGTCCAGAGTTCCTGTTTTACCCTCAAAGTGATGTGTCGTCTCATTATTGGGGGGAAGGATTTATTGTATGCTGTTCCAGTTGACTGCTAGGAGTACAAGCCTATTCGTATGGTTCCTATTCAATGGTCTACAGCATTCATATGCTTGGGAGAATTTAAAGGTTTCTCGGATTCGGTGATTGTGGTGTCTGCCAGAGTGCTTGGAGTCCTCAGGAAGCACTAGGAGCATCCATTAACGGAGGTACCCGGTCGGGGTGCCAGGCGATCCGTTACATTGGTGGCAAGCGGTGGGATGGCGTCCTAGTGCGAGGTAAAGCAGCTCGGAGACACAGTACGTTTGGATTTACAAATTGAGGGCAACGCTAGCAGTCGTGCAGCGCCCCTGGGAGCAGACTAGTATGGAAGGTTCTGGCTCTGGAGATGATTGGCTGGCCGAGGTGAGGCAGCGAGTGGCCGAGTATGGGGATGATATACCCATGGAGACACGCCGGGTGATCTGGAACCAGGTCATGGCCGAGCGAAACACAAGGCTGGACCGAGAATTCCGGTTGGCGAAAGAGAGGAAGTATGCTCAGCAGCAGGAGCGTTACAGCAGCCGAGTAGAGGCTGCATCCGAGGAGGTTAGCCGTCTTTCCCTGAGGCAGCGGGAGGAACCCGAAGTGGGGGTCCTCATAGACTGGTCCTGTGAGGAACCACAACAGGCAGGTAGAGATGGGACCAAGGTCTCTCCACCGGGCCCACCGGGATGCTGGGCAGCCGGCCCAGATCCCCAGCAGCAGCCAGAGTTGCCAGGTGGGGAAGCAGGTGGCCCTTACTCACAAATGTTGAGGGGCCTCACGGATTGGTCCTGGGAAGACCCACAGATGGCAGGTGGAGATGGGACTGCGGTCTCTCTACCGGCCCTACAGGGATGCTGGGCAGTCGGCCCAGATCCCCAGCGGCAGTGTGCGTTACAGGGAGCTGAAGGTGCCGTTCTTGCTCCCCAGCGGCAGTCTACGGTGCAGGGAGAGGAGCCTGTTATCCCCTCTCCCCAGTGGCTGAAGGTGTGTAAGGGAGAGGAGTTTGTTATTCCCTCTCCCCAGCGGCAGCTTAGCACACCAAGGGGAGACAGTAAGCCCCACACCAGTGCAGATGGGACCGTGGTCTCTGCGCCCGAGTTACAGGGGGCAGAGGTAGTGGGTCCAACCCCCCAGCAGCAGCGTGATTTATTGGGAATTGGGAGCCCAGTCTCCACTCCCCAGCGGCAGTGTGATTTGTTGGGAATTGGGAGCCCAGTCTCCATCCCCCAGCGGCAGTGTGAATTGCAGGGAATTGGGAGCCCAGTCCCCATTCCCCAGCGGCAGGCTGAGTTACAGGGGGCAGAGGTAGTTGGTCCTACCCCCCAGCAGCAGAGTGATATGCCGGGAAGGCAGTGTGAAGTGCAGGGAGAGGAGAGCAGCGTCCTCCCTCCCCAGCGGAAGGCTGAGTTACAGGGGGCAGAGGTAGTTGGTCCTACCCCCCAGCAGCAGCGTGATTTTTTGGGAATAGAGAGCCCAGTCTCTATTCCCCAGCAGCAGGACACTGAATTGGGAGGAGAGACAGTCGGTCTCCCTCCACAAAGACTGAAAGTAGGCATGGGAGAGGAGATTGTTACCACCTCTCCCCAGCGGCGGATCATCAATGGGCAGAGTGTTCTAATGGGAGAGGAGCTGGTTACCACCTCTCCCCAGCGGCAGCTTAATGTACCAGGGGGAGACTGTAAGCCCCACACCTGTGCAGATGGGACCGTGGTCTCTGCACTTCCAGCACAGGGGGTAGGGACGGTCGGTCCTGCCCCCCCACAACAGGGCTGTTTAGCCAAAGGGGAGACAGTCTGTCTCCAGCAGCAGAGCTGTGTAACTAAAGGGGAGACAGTCGGTCTCCAGCAGCAGAGCTGTGTAACTCAAGGGGAGACAGTCGGTCTCCAGCAGCAGAGCTGCGCAGCTAAAGGGGAGGCAGTCGGTCTCCAGCAAGGCTCCAACCAGACTACTCCCGTAGTAGTGCTGGCACCAGTCTGCCCACTCTGCCCACTCAGCAACCCACCAAAACAGCCTACCAGTCCCCCACACAGCCGGGGTGAGGCACCTGGACCTGGACAAGTTTTTCCATTACTCAGGTGTAGTAACCATTCATTGTGGGTGGACTGTACTGCTGTTTCTGTTTTGTGGGTGGGCTGCTGGACTAACAAGGGCACTGTTAACAAGGGCCTAACAAGGGCACCGGCAAGAGGTCAGGTACCCTGTTAATCTGTTTGGAAAAGGGGAGAAATGTGGCGAAACCAACCTCGCCACTGGGCCCTGGAGAAGCCTGTTTGCTAGCCTCCTACCTACTGACTATGGCCCCTGGGTTATTTGGGGCATATTGTACTGTATATTGCTGCTACTGGCCCTTTTAACAGCATCTATGGACATATTGGGACTTTTGGGACTACTGTCCCTTTAAGACTGTGATACATATTCTAGTGTACTGCCTGTAATATTATATGTGTATTAAGTTTAACCTGGGATATGTATGCAGCATTCATCTGATTGTTCGGTAGAATCACTCCATTTATTATATTGAGTGAAACTACCGAACAACCAGACCACCCAGGAATAAGTGTGCCTCCAATTACAGTTTGCAACAATGTTGCAAACGGGTAATTGGCAATCAGTGTAATGTATTCTTTGTCCTCTGGGTGGCCGCCATTCGGGAAACAAACACGTGGCGGCGGCCATCTTAAACTACCGAACAGCGGTGTTTTGCCGTCGAGTGTCTGGAACTAAAATCAGACACTTGACTAGGCAAACACCGCTGAGACCTCCATACTTCCAGAAATTCGTATGGAAACTACCGAATGACCCGCCGTTCGGTAGAAAGAACCCCATAAACAAGGGAATTCATTCAAACCCTCTCCAGGCTCTATAACACAGGCAATTCGCCTGTTTTCATTCCCTTGTTTGTGACCGACCGCAGGGCCAAAATGCATGGAACTGTTTTCGGATACTTTACCCATGCGGTCGGTCAAATCTTTGGAACCTCATATCTCCCGAACTGTTCATCCGAATGACTTGAATTTTGGATATGTTGTCCCCCTGAATAAGGGCTATCGTATGGTTCCTATTCAATGGTCTACAGCATTCATATGCTTGGGAGAATTTAAAGGTTTCTCGGATTCGGTGATTGTGGTGTCTGCCAGAGTGCTTGGAGTCCTCAGGAAGCACTAGGAGCATCCATTAACGGAGTTACCCGGTCGGGGTGCCAGGCGATCCGTTACACTCGGCCTACTAAATTTATTTTTACCGAGATTCCACCACAACACCTCTATAGTCCCTGCCCCCTCTACAGCCCCTACCCCTCCAAACTGCCCCACCATACTACCCCTGCCCCCTTTACAGCCCCTCTATAGCCCCTGCCCCACCATAGTGCCTCTGCCCCCTCTACTGCCCCATGTGCCCCTCTACAGCACTTCTATTTCCCTCTATAGACCCTGCCCCCACCATACTGCCCCCTTTACAGCCCCTGCCCCCACTATACTCCCCCTGCCCCCAATATACTCCCCCTGCCCCCACTATACTCCCCCTGCCCCCACCATACTCCCGCTGCCCCACCATACTACCCCTGCCCCACCATACTCCCCCCTGCCCCCACCATACTCCCCCCTGCCCCACCATACTCCCCCCTGCCCCACCATACTCCCCCCTGCCCCACCATACTCCCCCTGCCCCACCATACTCCCCCCTGCCCCACCATACTCGCCCCTGCCCCACCATACTACCCCTGCCACCTCTATAGCCCCTGCCCCACCATACTACCCCTGCCACCTCTATAGCCCCTGCCCCATCATACTACCCCTGCCCCCTTTACAGCCCCTCAATAGCCCCTGCCCCCTCTACTGCCCCATGTGCCCCTCTACAGCACTTCTATTTCCCTCTACAGCCCCTGCCCCCTGCCTCTGCCCCCCTTTCACATGCCTCTACTGCCCCTGTCTCCCCCCTCTACTTCCTCTACCCGCCTCAACAGCCCCTGTCCCCCCCTCTACTTCCCATTTACCCCCTACCATACTGTCCCTGTGACACCACTTTATTGCCTCAGTGTCCCTCGTTACAGCCTGTGCCCACACCATACTGCCCCTGTGTCCCCCTCTACTGCCCCTGTGTCCCCCCTCTACTGCCCATTTCCAACCACATTGCCCCTTTGCTCCCACCACAGCCCCTATACTCCCTTCTACAGCCTCTAACTCCCTTACTTCACATCCCTTCCACTCCCTTTTACCCCATAGCTCCAGTACAGCCCCTATTCCCTTACTACAGTCCTTACCCCCACTACAGCCCCACTCCCCCAAATTGCTGCCCATATCCCCCACACTACAGCCCCTGTTCCCACTTGCAGCCATCAACCTACTTCAGTCCCTAGCCCCCTACTACAGCCCCAATTCCCCACTACATTTCCTAAGCCCCCAATTACAGCCCCTAACTCTCAACTACAGCCCCTGTCCCCCTACTACAGCGCTTAACTCCTTAATTAGAGCCCCTATTACCCCACTAAAACTCACTACCACCTCCCCCCCCCCCCCCCCACACACCCAATATTAGGTTCTGGATCTGCCCCTGCTCTGTATACCTGTCTGCATGTCTCTGTATGACTGTCTGTCTGTGTCTGTATGTCTCTATATGACTGTGTCCGTGTGTTTCTGAATGTCCCTGTATGCCTGTATGCAGTGGCGTACACACAACCCATGGGGCCCCGGTGCGAAAACTGATCCGTGGGCCCCCCCCCCCCCCGCGCGCGCGCTTACTCTGCGCGGGCTGGGGCCGCAACACATGGCGGCGGGCACCTGGTCGCAGGGCTGCGACCCCTGCGACCACGTTATGTACGCCAGTGCATGCATAAACACATACACTTAAAGGACCACTACAGACACCCAGATCACATCAGCTCAATGAAGTGGTCTGGGTGCCAGGTCTCTCTAGTTTTAACCCTGCAGCTGAAAACATAGCAGTTTCAGAGAAACTGCTATGTTTCACTGAGGGTTAATCCAGCCTCTAGAGGCTGTCTCATTGACAGCCGCTAGAGGATTTTCTGCGTTTCTCACTGTGAAAATCACAGTGAGAAGATGCTGAACGTCCATAGGAAAGCATTGAGTAATGCTTTCCTATTGGCGGTTTGAATGCGCGCGTGGCTCTTGCCACGCATGCGCATTCGGAGCTGAGAGGGGGATCGGGGCGGAGAGATCCCCAGCGCCAAGGGAGTCCAGCGCTGGAGAAAGGTAAGTGCTTAAGACACACACGCACACATTAACTGACAGACACACACTCAGTGACAAACATACATACACACTCACTAACAGACGCACACAGACACACACTCTAACACTAACACGCACACTCCAACACACACACTAACACACACACACTCTAATACTAACACACACTCTAACACTAAGACAAACACTCTAACACTTACACACACACACTCTAACACACGCTCACACACACACTAACACAAACACACACACACACTCACTAACATACACTCACACACACACACTCACTAACATACACTAACACACTCACTAACACACACTCACTCACACACTAACTAACATACACTAACACACTCACACACACACTAACATACACTCACACTAACACACACTCACACACACACACACTAACGAACATACACTCACTAACATACACACACACTAACTAACATACACTAACACACTCACACTAACACACACACACACACTAACACACACACACACACACTAACGAACATACACTAACACACTAACTAACATACACTAACACACTCACACTAACATACACTAACACACTCACACTAACACACACTCACTAACATACACTCTCTCACACACACACACACACACACACACACACACACACACGTTTTTTTGGGTTTTTTTTTTCTATTTAATCCCCCCAGCCTCCTTACCTGTGGGAGAGCTGAGGGGATTCCCTGGGGTCCAGTGGTGTCACCCGGCGGGCAGTCAGGCTGGCGGGCGCGCGAGGGAGCACTCTCCCCTGAGTGCTCCCTCTTCAGCTCCCTCGTGCGCCGCGTACTGATGCCGGAGCCGGAAGATGACGTCATCTTCCGGCTCCGGTTTCAGTGCGGTGCGCGAGGGAGCTGAAGAGGGAGCACTCAGGGGAGAGTGCTCCCTCGCGCGCCCGCCAGCCTGACTGCCCGCCGGGTGTAAGCAGGGCCAGCCTCGGGGGGCCCGGAGGTGGCCGGCTCCTGGGCCCCCCAGGAGAAGAGGCTGGCCCAGTGAGTACATACCTGGGTCGCAGGGCGGCCGGGCCCCCTGGTGGGCCGGGCCCGGTCGCAGCCGCGACCCCTGCGACCCCGGTATGTACGCCACTGCCTGTATGTCGCTGTATGACTGTATCCATATGTCTCTGTATGCCTTGTTCTGTATATCTTTGTGTGACTGTCTGTGTATATATGTCTCTGTATGCATTGTTCGTTATGTCTCTGTATGCCTGCATCTTCATGTCTCTGTATGTCTGTGTTTGTATAACTGTGTTTTTATTTATCTATATGCCAGTGTCTGCATGTCTGTGTGTGTGTGTCTGTATGACTGTATGTCTGTGTACCTGTATGTGTTGATTGTATGACTGTGTGCCTGTATGGCTGTGTTTGTTTGTTTGTGTGCCTGCATATTTCTGTGACTATGTGCCTGTATGTGTGTGTGTAGCTATATATCTATGTCTATATGGCTTGGGAGGGAAAAGTTACACAAAGGAGCCTGAGGGGAAGAGGGACACACAAAAACAGGCTGAGGGGAGAGACCCACAGAAAAGGGCTGTGGGAAAGAAAGACACACAAAGGGGCTGGGGGGGGGAAAGGAGATACACATGGGGGTTGTAAGAGACATACAAGGGGGTGTAAGACACACTAAAGGGGGGTACAATACACTACATGGGGATTTCAAAAGGCTGGATATGAGACACCGCTAAAGATACATCTTATTTGTGGGGGGGGGGCGGCAAAATTCATCTTCGCCTGTGTAGCCAAAAATCCTTGCACCGGCCCTGCATGTTGGGTCACTCTTGGAGGCCTTTTTTCAACTTGGAGGTCTTCCACTCCGTTGCTGCTCCCGATTCTGACTTGGGCCTTTCCCCAGTGAATTCAGTGTATCACCCCTAACGAAGCAAGTGAATACCTTCCACCACATCCCTAGCAGGAATCAGATTGCCTTCCTTCAAAATGAGAAGTTTAGCTGCGAAACCCCAGAGGTAAGGAAGCTGGTGGCTTTGTAGGTCTTCGTTACTTCTCTGAACGCCTACAGAGCTTTTCTGTAGAAAGCTCTATGAAGATTTGGATATCTTTACATTTTTCTGAAAGTTCTTTCAAGAACATTCCTGGTAGCTGTAGGTGGTAGATGTTTTGGTTTAGCTATTCTATGTACATGTTTAATCAGGAACATGTCCACAGAGCTAGTGCCTTGAACAGTCCCAACACGTAAGTAGCAAAGTCTATGGCCTGCACCTCTACCTAACATAGTTTTTCTACATGACCTGTCCTCAAGGTTCATTAGTTTGAGGTCTTGATGATCCAGTTGATGGGTAAACTGCTCCCCCTGGTCTGCTAGGTTGCTGTAGGCCTTAGTGAATTCCTCAATTTTGTGCTCAATGTGCGCTATGTATAAATGTTATCCAGCAGGGTCTGCAGCAAGGCTCTTGTGATTGGAGCCAAATCTGTGGATGATTGTGTCTCCATGTGTTAGTGCCTTCCGTCCTCCTCAGCACCATCTTTAGTCGGCGTCGATATGAGTTTGTTTGAGCTAGTTTTGGGTCAATTGTGCAGTAAAAAAATATGTTTCTCCTTTCCATTGGTCGGTTTCCGACTTCCAGGTTGTGCTATAGTTCTATATCCCTTGCTCTCCGCAATTACTATGTTTGTTTGTGCTTTTTATCAGCCTTTTTTCAGCCTCTGTCTGCAGAGCTCTGTGTCCAGCTGTCCATTTGGCTTATGTTCTGACCTTGTTTTTTTTTGTTTTATGTTTCCTGTTGAGTGATAGGAGTTCTATAATAATTTGTGATTTTTATACAATAATAATAATAATAATAATAATAATAATTAGTGATTTTTAAAGCACCTTTATCCTTGTGAGATTCAAAGCACTTGACAAGTATACAAACATAAAGACATAAAAGTTCTATAGTAAGGTTTACATTTGGGACCACAGACAAAAAACATCTTCCTTGGTTTTAAGCCAACTTTTAGAATTGACTGTGTGACGAGACCAATCTCGCCACTGTGCATTGGAGGAGCCTGGTTGCCCGCCTGCTGCCTTTAGACTATGGCCCCATGTTGAAACGCTTGATTTTACCCTGCAAAGACATGAAAGCCGGGTCATTCGGTGCTTGCCCTGTTTGAGCGGTGATACCCCAGATAGCTATGCCATGGAGCCCATTTGTATAATGAAAGACTATGGGAAATACTTTGGCTCCATGGCAATTGAACTGTATGTGTGTGGTCTGAGCGCCATTCAGTAATAATGTGTGCTCAGACCTAAGCTATCTGGGGATATGTTGCATGTCTGTATTTTATGTAATAAATGTAACCTTGTGTATTTTATTGTATTTTACTGTCTTTTTACTGCCATGTGCTTAATGGAGTTTTGCCTTTGTCCTTGGAGATAATTGGATTACTTCCCAATTATCTCCAGGATAGAAGACTCTGTGGAACTGGTTTTGGGCAGAAAAGCCATGCTTCATTTGGTCACAAAGGACTATGATCTATCTTTTGAACCACTGGACCAATTTGTATGATTTTGACGTATGTTTGTATTTGGAGTATGCTGATTCTGAAAATGTTTTATGTGAATGTGATGCATACTTTTAAAGTTATGAATAATGTGGAAAAACTGTATTTCTCTGTCTGTGATAATTACATTACCCATTGTGTAAGGTAATTGTATCATAGGCAGAGGGGAGGATTTTGTGTGGGAGTGTCTGAATGTATTGTACGTGTTTATTGGTTGTTTTCCAAAACCCTGTGGGTGGTACTAATGTGTATATAAGAACAATAAACCCACAGCTCTGTCTGTTCACTGCTGGACCCTCAATACGGAGCTTTGTCTCATTCTTGAGGGGATTTACTGTACGCTGTTAGAGACTGATTGCCAGGAGTGTAAGCCGCTTGGGTGCTTTTCCTGTTCAGCTGCTAGCAGCTATTCGTGAGGTTCCAGTTCGGGAGTTTGGAGTGCTACTTGGTATCCTGTTCGGGAGTTTGGGGTTCTGCAGTAGCTGTGCCTGTGTCTCTGGAAGGGGAAGATCTACTAAATGGCGGTTTAACCCTTTTATGTCTGGGGGTGCCGTTACAGACTGCATTCAGGACCGGAATTTGATTGATAGATCCATCTAACAGGCGCCGCTGTTGATAGGTATATACTCCTGGCATTCTCAAGGAAAGTGTTCTGATAAACTTTGAGGTCCATTTTATTTAAACTGCAGCTAAAGAATAATGAAGGGAGTGAAAAGAAACTGGTATATAACCAAGGGAATCATGCTGGAGTTTGCACTTAACAAATGTCCTCATTAGATTTCTACCTACAGTGTCACACCATAAATCCTACTGGACTCTTTGTTGACTCCATCCTAGACTAAGAGGGTAACCAATCCAGGGTAGTGCTGCTTTTTCCTTTTACATAGGAATGGGCAACAAAATGGGAAGATTAGCCAGGGAAAATATGTCTGCTTGTTATACTACATTTGACAAGCTTTTGGAAGATGTAACTAAAGACAAGACTAATTACAATTCCTGCTGTACATGAAACAGTGGACTAACTCCCTACACCAGGAGGTACCCAAATTTATCATTATTATTATTGCTGACAGAGGTAGGATGATGGCTAAGAAGGTGTATAAAAGATAAGGGCAAAAGTGATCCCAAGGTACTTTGTATGTATACTGTGTATCACTCCTTAAACAATCTCTAAGGTTTGTAGGTACATGTAAAATGAAAAAGTTAGACCGACGTGTTGAATACAAACTCATAGAAAAAATTACAACTTAGAAATAGTTATAATTCACTGCAATAAATTCCTGTCTCGAAGGGATTATTCTCTGATGGGATAATTACAAACACCACCTGTGGTTGATGTCTGAATTCCCGTATGTTCGCCTTGCAAATAAAGTATAAAAAGCTGCTCCAGAAGATAGTATCAGACAAAACAGGTTGATTTACGAGGACAACACTAACTGACAAAGTGTGCCCAGTGTTTGTGTGTTTACGTGAGTAAAATATTGTGCAGAACTTGCTTGTATCACCGAACACGTCTGTAAATATGGGACGTTCCAAGACTCAGAGAGCATTTCTTTTGTCTTCATAATTGCAACCATCGCAGAAGACCATCGGCATTGAAATACTTTGAAGGTACATCCTTGAACTAATGTACAGATCTCAACGCTAAGGGTTTATGTGGTCTTGGGTAAATGGGAAGAGTCTCGAATATATATTCGTGTGCCGAAAGTCTTATCCTAGGCGTGTAGTATTAGAACAATCACTTTTGTCTGTGATTTATAACAGCCATATTGTGTGCAAGACACTGACACAAGTAGTAAATCAACATTGTGAGTGTTACAGGGAAAGCCTTGTCATGATTAAGGGATTATTGAACATAACAAACTGTCTGTTCCTCTACACGATGTGGTTGCTGACATGTACATTAGCTATCACCATATCCTCAGACAGAGAGTCACACCCAAGCTGTCGTATGTCATCACTGCGTATCCCTGGAAATCTGAGCCGCCCCGGCCATGTTATTTTAGGAGGGACATTCCCAATACATGTGGACAGAATCTACAGTGAAATGGATTTTAGGAGCAGACCAGACCTCAAATGCCAGACGTAAGTTGAAATAGGGGAATCATATTGTCATGTTACATTAAGACATCCAAACGTACGACTTACTTTCATAGGAACATGCTGTCTACTAGTCTTAGTAGTTAAAAAATAATATTCGCATTTATTCTTCAAGCAATGAGTTTTGCAGGCAAATAAGTTACAAAATGTGTGTTAAAATTACAGGGCTGAGAAAAAAAAATGTCCACCTCTGGGGCATTCCTATAACATTTACATAGTTAAAAAGCTGAAAAGAGACATGTGTCCATCAAGTTCTGCCTTCCTCACATCTGTTTTTGCTGTTGATCCAAGTATTGGAAGTACTTCCAATTTTGCAACAAACTAAACAAACCAGGAGAAAAATTCCTTCTTGATCCCAGAATGGCAGTCAGATCTCTCCTTGGATCAAGAAGTTATTAAAATTATATCCCTGAATATTATGCTTTCGTAAGTATCCATCCAGTTGCTGTTTAAACATCTGTACAGCCTCTGATAAACCACTGCAGAGAATTCCAAATCCTTTTTCTCCAACTTGAAAATTCACCATTAATTATAGCTCTCTGTAGTCTATCTTTAAGCCAAAGTTCTATCCAAACACAAAAACTGTGTATATGTATGTGTCTGCATGTATGTATGCATGTATGTCAGTATGTATGTCTGTGTGTGTGTATATGTCAGTATGTATATAAGGACCTAACTAATCCTGTATTGTTTATGCAAGCAGGACATAGGTTGTTCATGATACATAATAAGAGACTCTTAACACTGTTGGGACTGAAATATTTACTCAAGTGATTATCTTATGGACTTTTATATTTATATGGTTTGAGAGACTGAGAAGCAATTTATCTACTGTTCCCTATATGTCTTTAACGATTTGCATACTTGGGTATAGGAAAAGTATAATTCATGTCTGCACTTTATATTTATATTTATTTTTATTCATTGTTATTTAACTTTTTAACCCCTTAAGGACTGGACAGTTTTTGCGATGCTGTACATTTGCGACCAGGCCTCTTTTTACACTTTTGTGGTGTTTGTGTTTAGCTGTAATTTTCCGCTCTCTCATTTACTGTTCCTATACAAATTATATATTGGTTTTTTTTCAGGACAAAAAAGGCTTTCTTAACATACCATTATTTATATAATCTCATGTAATTTAATTTTAAAAAACAAACAAATATGATGAAAAATTTAAAAAAATACATGTTTTTTTTTTACTTTTACTTGAGAAATCTTTTACTCATCTACAAAAGCGAATAAAAAAACTGCTAAATAGATTAAAAATATTGTCCTGAGTTTTAAAATACCCAGTGTTTACATGCTTTTTTGCTTTTTTTTGCAAGTTATAGGGTTATAGGTACAAGTAGGATATTGCGATTTCAAAACATATATTCTTTCAAATTTATCAATAGTGACATTGTAACACTATTATCTGCCAAAAGTCTCTGAATAACACCCCACATGTACATATTTTTTTTTTTTAAAGTAGACAAACCAGGGTATTCAATATAGGGTATGTCCAGTCTTTTTTAGTAGCCACCTAGTCGCAAACACTGGCCAAAGTTAGCGTTCATATTTGTTTTCTGTGTGAAAAAACTAAAAAACTAAATTGAACGCTAATTTTGGCCAGTGTTTGTGACTAAGTGGCTACTAAAAAAGACTGGACATACCCCATTTGCAATACCTTTTGTTGTCTTCTTTTGCAAAAGGTATGCCAACATGGGGGTAATTCTCATTCCTGGGCTACCATACGCTCTCAGAGGCAACATAACCAACCTGGCCATTTTCAATGTAAAAATATTTGACCCATATATTTGACCCTGTAACTTTCAAAAACGCTATAAAATCTGTACATGGGGGGTACTGTTATACTCAGGAGACTTTCTTGAACACAAATATTAGTGTTTCAAAACAGGAAAACATATCACAACAATTATATCATCAGTAAAAGTGCTGTTTGTGTGTGAAAAATGCGAAACAAAGTCACTTTCACTGACAATATCATCGCTGTGATAGGTTTTACTGTTTTGAATCACTAATATTTGTGTTCAGTGAAGTCTCCCGAGTAAAACAGTACCCCCCATGTACAGGTTTTAGGGTGTCATAGAAAGTTACAGGGTAAAATACAGTGCTAGCAAATTAAATTCTCTGGAATTTCGGCCTGGGTTGGCAGGCAGGTCCCTCAAATTGCAATTAATAAAATTACTTAATTATGTAAAAATATTACATAAATATGCACGTAGAATTTAAATATATATGCATATTTATATATTTGAAGTCTACGTGTATATTTATATAATTATTTATGTAATTTTGTATATGGACATATGTATATTTCGTATTATTTTTATTTATTTATATATACATGGATATATATATATATATACAATTTCAAGTGTATTTCAAGTGTATTTTGACTTCCTGCTACACTCACTCTGTAAATATCAGGATTATATATCCAGTATGTATATATATATATGTCTAAATGTATGTCTGTTTGTCAGTATGTATGTATGTCTGTGTGTGTATGTCAGTATGTATGTGTGTGTATGTCAGTATGCATGTATGTCTGTGTGTGTATGTCAGTATGTATATATGTCTGTATGTGTGTCTGTGTGATGTATGTCTGTGTGTGTGTATGTCAGTATGTCTGTCTGTATGTGTGTGTATATCTGTATGTGTGCGTGTATGTAAGTATGTATATATGTCTGTATGTATGTATGTCTGTGTGTGTGTGTGTGTGTGTGTCAGTATGTATATGTGTGTGTATGTATGTATATATCTATCAGTATGTATGTCAGTATGCATGTATGTCTGTGTGTGTGTGTGTGTGTCAGTATGTCTGCATGTGTGTGTGTGTGTGTGTCTGTCTGTATGTGTGTATGTCAGTATGTATATATGTCTGTTTGTATGTATGTATGTATGTATGTGTGTGTGTATGTCAATCTATTAGTATGAATGTCAGTACGCATGCATGTCTGTGTGTGTGTGTGTGTGTGTGTGTGTGTATGTCAGTATGTCTGAATGTATCTGTGTATGTATATATCTATCTGTGTGTGTATGTATGTATGTATATCAGTATGTATGTATGTCAATATGTATGTACATTTTTGTATGTATATATGTATGTTTGTATGTCAGTTTGTATGTATATCTGTTTTTCAGTATGTATGTATGTCTGTATGTGTGTGTGTGTGTCAGTATGTGAGTATGTATGTACGTCAGTGGCGGGATTTGGAGGCGGGGCTTGGAGGCAGGCACCGGGGGCCCAGACCTTGAGCTGTGTTAGGGGCCCCACAATTTCTGATGGCGACCCTGCTGTAAATTACTCCAATCAACATCCCACCAATAATTTAAAAAATAAGTTATTGGATCTACTAAAACAAGTTAAGGAACTAAAGATTTAAAATAAAGATGAATTTCATTTTCTGTACAAAGAGCATCCCAGGTTGGCCATTTTCTATTATTGGTCAGAAAAGGGTACAGGGAAGCAGTGCCTTCTGGGTGTCCTCAAAAATGTTCTGGTCCAGATATATGCGCCTGGCCGGTATGATCCCCGCTTGTGGATATGTCGCTCAGCCTGGTTCCTTGTAGATGGTAGGTCAGGGTCAAGCGTCAGAGTGTCGAGTGTTCATGGGTATTTCCCTCCAAACGGCAGTGTCACAGATATTCACCAAGTACATAAAATGAGAATAAAAACAGAAAAATAGTGCTCTCTGTCTTGTTGCTTTAAAATCAAAATAAAAGGAGATAAAAGCTGATTGTGGACTTTTTTGAAGAACATTTTTGTGTGTAGTTGGTTGTTTATTATGTAAATTTCTATATCCAGAAATTGGGCTTTGGTGGTGCCTATCTCTGTGTTTAACTTAACACAAAAAGAGAAAAAGCCAGTGACAAAGTCAACCAGCCTCTTAGTGTGTCAGGGGGATCCTTAGAGGGGGTAACCCTTACATACGTGAGAAAAAATATATACAAGAAGGTAGACCTAGGGAGAGAAGAGGAAACTCCTCATCTCTACACTACGTTGACCCAGTAGGAGGCCCCTCCCTTCAGTAATGCTTCAGAAAATAAAACTTAAATTTTATTGTAATTTATCAAAAAATAAAAAATGTTGCAAACACAAACAAAAATATAGGGTAAAAAGAGGATGAAAAAAAATGATATGATAATCATGAGGAGAGCCACAAAAATAACTGTGGGTGTGGACAATAATCAATAATGTATTTGGTCCTATCAAAAACACCCCCAGATAGAAGTCCAGCAAAGAAACTCAATAGCTAGATAGGGTGAGATATAGGGAGGAGAGAAAGGGAGGGGAGAGAGTTAATCAAATAATACTGGGACTCAAATGGATATAGAATCCTAGTACACTTGGTGAAAAAATGGAAACAAATTGTATCAAGTGCACGTTGAAACTCTGTTGCTCTTAGATCCCTGTGATGTGGGATGTTGAACTAAATCATGTCCTCACTGAGAGACAATAGAGCTGTATTTACAAACTTGTCCAAGCTAGGAAATGAAGCTTGAACATTCAAAGTCCCTCTCTCAAGAATTGCCCTTCCCAAACCCCCAGGTCACAAGAAAAGAACTTTAACATCCAAAGCTCCTCTCTATAAAGGTGCCTTCTCAACCCCCAAATTTCTAAACCTATTGCTTGCTAGAATCTATAGTATGTGGCTGCTCCTGACTAAACTAACCTAACGCGCGTTTCAGCGCCTTGATTGCGCCTTCGTCAGAGGTAAAGTGTTAGCCGGTCCCCCGTCCGGCTCTTTTATACGTGTGTATCGGGTCGGCAATCAGTGGGCGTGCCCAAACTTGTTCGCGCCGAAAAAACGGCGTTCGAATAGGTGCCGCCCCCTTGTGTGTGTCTCCGGATGATTGACAGGAGTTCTAAGGACCTCCCTGGTGTACCATCGTCTAAACGTTCATACGATGATAATCAAAGTTTCAGGAATCAATATGTGTCCGTCCAGCTGATAAAGGGACTAAAGTGTTTGCATAAACTTGAACAATCTGTATCCATTCTTGATCTGATAGATCAAGCTGATAAAATGGATTAACATGTTTACATAAACTTAGAAGAGCTGGGCATCCAGAAATATATATACATATGTATACATGTAGCTGGTTCATAAAAAATAAATGAACTATTTACAAGATCTGAGTCCTGATTATTTAAAGGGGCAGGACATGAAAAACTATACATACATATATGAGTATATGTGTGTATATATATATATAGGAGAGTATAAAGGATCCATTGATTCCTTATCATTATTTCCTTGAGTATTAATGTTTAAATCATGTGACACCACTTTTACACTTACATAGTTGAGGGGCCGAGGGACATTGAAAACCAAATTTTAACAGACAAATAACGAAAGTATTTACACAAATTAATATATATATATATATATATATATATATATATATACAGTTTAAGTAATTTTGCATTACTAATGATGTTAAATATTTTCCACTGTGAAACTCATTTTTATTATTTTTCAATGAAGGGCGTAAATGTAAACCCTTCATTTAAACCATTAGGGGCCAGTGTATTGAATTTGTAGATCCAATAGCATTCCCTCTTGAGAAGAGTACGGTCCAGGTCGCCACCTCTGCGACCCAACTGCACCTTCTCAATGCCCGCAAACTTGATCCCTCGCGTGTCACCTTGATGTTCATTTCTAACATGTCTAGAGACTGGGGTATCTCTGAGGTTCCTGACTGAATGTATGTGTTCCATAACTCGCTTCTTAAAGGGGCGGATGGTTTTCCCCACATATCTGAGGCCACACACACATATCAGTAGGTATATAATCCCCTTCGTATTACAATTAAATAATTGTTTAATCTGACATGTTGACTGGTCAATCAAGCCTGGGAGAACTTTTGAGTCTTTCGACATAAATTGGCAGGCCACGCACCTACCACATTGGTATGTTCCCTGCACAGAAAGCCAGTTTGTGTTGACACTTTTTATGGACAGATGACTGGGAACCAACACTTCTTTTAAATTTTTGCCTCTTCGTGCAGTGAGGGAAACAAAAGGAGTCACCACTCCCTTGAGTTGGGGGTCTTGGGAGATCAGAGGCCAGAATCTGCCTAGTATTCGTTTGGTCTGGTCCCATCCAGAATCAAACGTGGCAACACAACGAATGGGTTCTTGTTTTGTTGGTGCTTCTTTATCTTTTAAAAGATCTCCTCTGTCACTTAGTAATGCCCTTTGATATGCATTTTTGAGGCAGTGATTGGGGTATCCCCTCTCCTTGAACCTAGCTCTGAGGAGTTTAGCTTGGTTGACAAATTCGTCCATAATTTAGCAGTTCCTCCTCAAGCGTAGGTACTGACCAACCGGAACCCTTTTTCGAGGTTATGGGGTGGTGACTTTCCCACCTCAGCATAGTGTTTGTCGAGGTGGCCTTTCTAAAAAGAGTAGTCTCAATTCCTGACTCTTTAGAGATGTTAAAGGTACAATCTAGAAAATTAAGTGTAGATCCACCAATTTCCATTGTGAGTCTTAAGTTAAGCTCATTGATGTTCAATTTATCTACAAAGGATCTAAAGGAATCCCCCGTGCCCGTCCAGACAACGAGGACATCATCCATGTATCTCTTCCACAGGAAGATGTGTCTTGTGAACTCTGCGTTGATGTCAGAAAAAAACACATTCTCTTCCCACCACCCCAGGTGCAGGTTAGCATATGACAGAGCACAAGACGTACCCATAGCTGTACCCTGCACCTGGTGGTAGAACTGGCCATCAAAGAGAAAGAAATTGTGGGTTAGCACAAATCTCAGCAACTCTATTACGAATCGCGTGTGGCGCTCATGTCTGAGTCCCCGTGTATCTAGATAGCCCTTAGTGTGTGCCAGACCCAGAGTGTGGGGGATTGATGAGTATAGGGCCTCTACATCGAGGCTGCACAAAAGTGCACCTCTTGGTAGATTGAGAGAGGCTAGGCACTTTAGTGTGTCCTTTGTATCTCTCAAGTATGAGGGTAGTTTTTCCACAAATGGTCTAAGTATTTTGTCTAGGTAAAGACTAGCCCTACTTGTTAGGTTATTTGACCCTGACACAATCGGTCTGGCTGTTAGTTGAGAGTATTTTTTGTGCACCTTGGGTAGGCAATAGAATGTAGAAACAACCGGATTTTTAATATAAATGTATGCATGTTCTTTCCTACCCAGTATGCCTTCATCAAACGCTGAGTCCAAGACACACTTAAGGTCTGACAGAAATTTAATGGAGGGATCAGAACTCAATGTACGATAAGTTGTATCATCCTTGAGTATGTTGTTTGCAAGCTGAATATAATGTGCTCTATTTAAAACAACAATATTCCCCCCTTTGTCTGCCGGTTTAATGATGATGTCCTCGTTGTCCTGCAGGACACGGAGGGCACGCCACTCATCTCCTGAGAGGTTACTGTGGGGTCGAGGCTCTAAGGAATCTGTTTTAAGTTTTTCTACCATTTTGCATACCTATTCAACGAACATGTCTATGTTTTTAAAATCTTTGATGTTTGGTGTAAATTTGCTTCTAGGGCATAAGTCTGTGTAGGGGTGTGGGGAGGTATTATCATTCTCTTCCAACAGAGATACTAGGTCGTTAAGACATTGAACTTAACACAACTCTTATTATCATTTAAAAACATTAAAAATTCCTTAATACTATTTTCTGTGCCCTCCCAGATTAAAAAAAAAACAGATCATCAATATATCTCTGATAAAAACGAGATTAGATTAGATTTCCATCCCTTTCGAGTGTTTTTCACATAAGCCCACTTCCTCACAATTCAGGGCTCTCTCCTCACCCATGGGCTGAAGTTTTTAATATTCCAGCCATGCTGACCATTGTCTTTTGACTGGCGGCAGCCATATTGGTGCATCATATGGTCATGCATCGGCGGCCATCTTGGTGTACCTTTATAAACACACTACCCCTTTTTTTTTTAATGTATGTTACTTTAAAATGTATTAATTTTCTAACTCCACAATTCCAATGTCATAATCTCCTTCACTGCTTAATAGTACCTTGTATTTTAAAATTGTAAAATTGTTTGTATCTGACTACCTGTAAGTCACATGACTTGTGACATCACCTGACCCTCGCATTCTTAATTGTGGGTTTAAACAGGACAGGTCCTCATGTACACTTTGAAAAAGCCACTTTTGCATAAAACGCATTAGTATTTTTATGTTATTGGTTTTATTATCTTTGTTTTAGATAAAACTAGTTTTTTACCTTACCGGGACCTACCTGATTTTATCCCTGAAGATTTTATCCGGAGGAGCCACACTTTTTACCTCCTTGGTGGGGAGGAAACCACCTACGCTACACAGGATTGAGCAAAAAACTAATTTATGCTCTCCTTTTGTGAGTATTATGATTATTATTATCATTATGTTATTTATATAGCGCCATCAAATTCCGCAGCGCTTTACAATGGGTGGACGAACAGACATGTAGTTGTAACCAGACAAGTTGGACACACAGGAACAGAGGGGTTGAGGGCCCTGCTCAATGAGCTTACATGCTAGAGGGAGTGGTGTAAAGTGACAAAATAAGGTAAGGATAGTATTAGTCTAGTGACAGTTGCAGAAGAGGAATCAGTCGGGAGCTATTAACAGTTTAATTGATAGGCTTTTATAAAGAAGTGGGTTTTTAACAATTTTTTTTGAAGGAGTGGAGACTGGGCGAGCATCTAACTGAGGAGGGAAGTGAGTTCCACAGGAACGGTGCAGCCCTCGAGAAATCTTGAAGGCGAGCATCAGAAGTGGGAGTATGGACAGAAGATAGACGTAAGTCTTCCGCAGATCGTAAGGGCCTAGACGGGTGTATTAGGGAGGATAGATAGGTGGGAGCAGCATTATGTAGAGATTTGAAAGCAAGAACCAGAATTTTAAATTGAGCCCTATATCTTATTGGAAGTCAATGTAGGGACTGACAGAAGGGTGAGGCGTGGGAGGTGCAGGCGGACAGGAAGATAAGCCTCGCCCCCGCATTCATTATGGACTGTAATGAACCAAGTTGGGAGCACGTAAGACCACTGAGAAGCCGATAACAGTCGTCAAGGCGAGAAAGGACAGTGGAATGGACCAGCAGCTTAGTCGCATCTGGCGTTAAGTAGGGGCTGATGCGCGCAATGTTTTTGAGATGGAAACGACAGGATTTGGCGATAGACTGAACATGTAGGCTTGAAGGAGAGGTCGGAGTCAAAGAGAACACCTCCTTTTATTTTGCTTTTATAACAACAAAACAGAGAGCAGTTTTTTCTGTTTTTATTCTCATTTTATGTACTTGGTGAATATCTGTGACACTGCAATTTGGAGGGAATACTCGTGAACGTTCGACACTCTGACATTTGACTCTGACCTACCATCTACAAGGAACCAAGCTGAGTGACATATCCACAGGTGGGTATCATACCACCCAGGCGCATATATCTGGAGCTGAACATAACATGGCAAAAAGAGATCTGCAATTGAGAGAGTCTTCAATAGGGATGAACATTTAAAAGTCCATTATGCAGCTTTTATTTTGGACTGAATCTCTTTTGTCCTCACTCATAACTATTTTTTTATTTTAAGATCAATTTTAATTACAGATATGTGGCACGGCCATGGGCATTAGGTTGCCCACAGCTATACGAGCCTATTTAGGGAAATGTGGGGGAAAACCACATCTCGGTTAAGCATGATTGGAGGACAAACCTGGTGCTCTTGAAAATGTTTATCGATGATGTTGTTATAATTTAGGATGGACCAAGGACTAGCATATCCAATTTTTAATATATTTTAATGATTTTAGTCTTAAGTTCGTTCTGGAAATTCAGAAAACCTGTATACATTTTTTAGGTATTTCCTTTTTTGTACAGTATGTGTCACGTTCTGCTCTGTCCTGTGGAGATGTCTGGCAATGGCTTCTGGTACCCAGTACTCTTGTTGCAATTCTTGTTTCGTTTTTCTTGGTTTTTGGGTTTTTTATTCTATGTCTGGTTTTCTTTATGCTGGGATTTCTGGGTTCATTCCTATAGTCCGTCCCTGGATTTCCCAGTCTCTTGGATTCATTTAAATGTTTGTTTTATGTTGCCACAGCCGTTTGTTTTCCATCATTCCCTTTGTTTCAGAGTTCCTGCAGGCAGCTCCTCAAGGCTTCTGCCCTTTCTTGCAGGTAAGTGCTATATATGTATTCTTTGGTTGTTTTAGCATACATTAGGCAGTGTAGGACCTGCCAGATATGGGGTACATTGGCGTTGTTGGCAGGCTTATGCAATGTATGATCATATAGTGAGACTAAATCCCCATGATTTCCATATGTAGTACTTAGTTATTTCTCCTCTTGTTTTGCCTATGTTATCTTGTCTTGTTTTAGTTTGTATACCCAGTCCATTTACAGTCCTGTCTAGTCATGCCCATGTTATGTTCATGTTTTCCTCATGTCTTGTGTATATGTTCTGGGTTTAGCTTACTATCTTTCTCTGGTTCTGGGTTCTATTAGTTCTGTCTCGTTTCCATGTTTGGTGCATATTTCTAGTCTTGCCTTGTTTCTAGTACTGGATACAATCTTGCTGCAGAGCCTCCCTATTCAGCTCCTGGGAGGTCTGCTTAATTTCCAAGCTCCTAGTTCCTGGTATCCGCTGAAGCTGATTCAGGGTCTTGGTATGTGGCTGTACAAACGCTGGTGCTCAACACCAGGGGGCGTGCGGTTACCCTGCACCAGACCCTGCTAATCCACCTCCACACTGTGACTCCTACTCTAAACATCAGGCATACTGGGTCCTGGTTCTGCACCGCCGCCCGGATAGTGTCTTGGTCCCGGGCACCAGACCGCCACCCTGACAGCATGGGCTCATTTTATCTTAAACTTCTTTTAAACCTAAAAATATTTTTAATAATTTTAATTGTAGTCACCCCAGAAGCTCACTCACCAATATCCCAAAAGAGCAATTCATGAGAATTAGTAGGAATTGCACAAGAGATGAGAACTGTGAAACGCCCATTACATTTTTGGATAGATTTATTGGAAAAAAAGCTACCCGAAAAATCTAAAAATATCTAGGGAAACTAGTCATCAGGTTTTAAGCCAGATAAAAGGCCAAGTAGTAAAAGAGGGTAGATAATATACTAAAGAATATTTTTCAGAATAGACCACAGCTTATTTATAACAAAGCAAGGAATTTTAAGTCATTTTTAGTGCCTAGTCTTTTACAAACTAGTCTTTTAAACAAACTCCATTTGATTTTATTTCTAGACCAAACAGTTTTTTCAAATGTGAATAACAAAAGATGTGCCAGCATCTTTCAAAGCCTGATAGTGATTTCAAGAGTACTGGAAGCCACTTTTGGGATTAAGCATTTTATTAATTATTTCATCCAGAAATGTGATTTGTTACAATGTCCTTGTGGTGTTCCGTATGTGTGGTGTACCATTAGTCCACCGAGGGAGCAATAGCCATTTTGCATTATTCAACTAAGATTTTTTGTGCAAAGGGATAGATTTGATCAAGCAGAATGTTAGGAGAGGCAATATTATTTAAAAAGTATGTCGTCGAAAAACTATGTGAATAGATCATAATATTGAACTATATATTATGGCTTTTATGAGATCATAGTAATTCTCAATGTTTCTTTTTTCCTTACCTCCTTTTTTTTACTTATCCTTTTTTTTTTACTTATCCTTTATTATGTATTCCCATTTTTGCAGCATTTTGATTTACATCTTGCATTCAGTTTTTATTTATATTTTTTCATAATCTTACCTTATTTATATTTTGTATTTATTTAAATGTTTTTATTATTTTTATTTATTTATATTTTCACATTTATTTTTTATTTTTATTTATAGATTTTTTTTATTGATTCACCTTTTTTTGTATACATTTGTACATAATTTAATTTTTAATATTTTTCAGATTAATATATTTCATATTTTTGTGTGGTTGTAAGTCGGCGACATGATTTGTAAACATTTAATAAATGTACCAAACATTGGTGATTCTTTTCACATACTTTGTATTTTCTGTTTATTTGGTATGATTTTCCATAGACTACATTGTATATATATCCACCATTCTCACCAAAAGCCACAAGGAAAATTATTATTTTGCCAGATCATGCAAGATTTCTTGCTATTTCTTGGAGCATGCTCGACTTGCAGTTTGCTCATATGGATCCCGACGGCCATTAGTTTGGTGGTGTTGATACTGTGCAAGTCTCTGCATACACTGGACAGTGGACAAGGGCTGATTCAAGGGATATTTACAGATGGGAATTTCAATAACGGATTCAAGCTCTGGTCGAAACTGGTCGAAACAAAGCATTTAGCTACATTATCTTACCTCGGCTATTTGTAATACAGTTTTACAGTATGTGTGGTTTTCAAAATAGTTGTGAAGATTGACCATTATATTATTTATTGGTCCCTGTGATATTCCATCCATTTGGCAGCTGTGCGACTGTGAAAAGTAGCACATATTAATCTTTATGATATTCCATTGATGTGGGTATGTTCTTTCATCCTTGGTGATTTATATTTGTAATACTCTCGGGAGAAAATGTATTTGGGACTCAACTGCAGATGAAATAATAAATTTGATATTGTCACTTTAAGAAAATATAATTTATTTAAATAAAGGAAATTAACTTTGGCAGTCTTCAGCAGCAATAAGGTTTTAAAATAATGTGGCGGAACCCGCCTCGCCACTGAGCATTGGAGAGGCCTGGCTGCCCGCCTCCTACCTGCTGACTATGGCCCCTGGTAAATTGGTACGTTTGAACGCAATATTTGGGCATGTTGTATTTTATATTGCTGCTGCTGGCCCTTTAAGAATCATCCGTGGACATATTGGGACTTTTGGGAATAATGTCCCTTTAAGACTTTTGTAGCATATTGCAGTAACACTGTCTTTATAAATATATGTGTTATATGTGTATGCAGCATTCACCTGATTGTTCAGTAGAATCACTCCATTCATTATATTGAGGGAAACTACCGAACAGCCAGACCACCCAGGAATAAGTGTGCCTCCAATTACCATTTGCAACAATGTTGCAAACGGGTAATTGGCAATCTATGTACTGTGTTCTTTTTCCTCTGGGTGGCCACCATTCGGGAAACAAACACGTGGCGGCAGCCATCTTAAACTCCCGAACAGCTGTGTTTTGCCGTCGAGTGTCTGGAACTAAAATCGGACACTCGACTAGGCAAATACCGCTGAGACCTCCAGACTTCCAGCAATGTGTGTAGAAAGAACCTCCCGACCAAGGGGATTCATTTGAATCCTCTCCAGGCTCCATAACCCAGGCAATTCGTGGGTTTTTATTCCCTTTTCTGTGACCGACCGCAGGGCCAAAATACATGGAACTATTTTCGGATACTTTACCCATGCGGTCGGTCAAATCTTTGCCTGCCCATAACTCCCGAACCCCTGGTTCGATCTGGGTGATTTTTGAGTATCAGTGAGTAGTATTTAAAGGTGTACCCCCCATATTTGGGGTACATCCAAGAATTGGGGAAAAGTGTGTACTATATAATTATGTTAAGTGTTAATCTCAGGGGAGGAGATGTGTGGGAGGTAACATCTATGGGATTGGCTATTGTAATAATTATTGTAGATCCATCCCTTGCATGGGAGAATGTCTTATAAGGAGGTTGTGAGAATAAATTAGAGAGTTCCTGTTTTAACCCTCAAAGTGAAGTGTCGTCTCATTCTTGGGGGAAGATTTATTATATGCTGTTTCAGTTTGACTGCTAGGAGTATAAGCCTATTCGTATGGTTTCCTATTCAACTGTCTACAGCATTCATATGCTTGAGAGGATTTATATGCTTCTTTGGTTCGGTGATTGTGGTGTCTTCCAGAGTGCTTGGAGTCCTAAGGAAATGCTAGGAGCATCCTTTAACGGAGGTACCCAGTCGGGGTACCAGGCGATCCGTTAAAAATAATAATGTATGAATGCTTGTAAACTTGTTTCAGAATTGCAACACAAGAATATAGCATTTATAAAAAATAAAGAAATGCTTAATTAGCAATAATTAGTTTAGTCCAATCGACTTCAAATAAGGAATGTTTAATTAGCAGTAAGGAGTATAGTCCATATGACTTCAATATGGTTGCTAGAGCAGGTGAATCATTTTGTACAAGTAACAGTCTCTTAAGATGGAGGAAATAATCTTGGTAATTAAATATATCCTGGTTTGAGAAGTGGTTGTAATTAATAGACTCCAATAATAATAATTAATCTAATTTAGTTGTTGTCAAGTGATATATCAAAGTAAAGATAGTAAGTAGAATCCCAGAGGGCAGTCTTTTGTTTCCCTTATCCTTCCCAGTTAACTTAAGGTTAGAACTAGAGATGAGCGGACACCTGGATGTTCGGGTTCGCTGGGTTCGGCCGAACTTCGGCAAAAGTTCGAATTTGGTCTCGAACTTGACCCCAAACCCGAACCCCATTGAAGTCAATGGGGACCCTCTAACTTAGAACCAATTAATAATTGCAATCACTGGTGAACTTATCTTGCCTTTCCTGAATGATAGGAGTTGAAGTACTTTCCAGCATGGAATGAATTCTGGTTAGTAGAAATAAGTGAAGAGATGCAGGAATCTGAAGTTAAGTCTGTTCCTTGAGCGGGAGAGTGGAGTAAAGCGTAGCCAGGATCAAAGCCAGAGGTTCGGTACACAGGAATTCAGAATAACAGTGCTCTGTAGCAAAGCGGCAACAATGCAGCAAGTAGCAATAGCACATCAAACGCAAGAGATTGATTGAACACTTTAGATGTGGTCGTGGCTGCCTTTCCAAGGGAAGTGCGTGACGTCAGACGCATGGGCGGAGACTGATCGGCGAAACTGGGAAGACATACGGGTAATGCCGATCGGGATGAAACCAATATTGAGGAGTTCTTAGACAATATGGAGGAATCCTGACAATATTTAGTAATGTTTGAATAGATTATTCACCATGGGTTGTAATTTACCCACTTTTTAACACCACACATTTTTGTTTGATCTCTTTAGATGTAGCATTAGTTAGATTAAATAGAATGTGATATGTTTGTACCAGCTGAAAAGTATTATTGCACAAGTCTAGTTTTTAGAACCTTACCCCATGTGTAGGGTAAGAATATCCTTTTCGGTCTTATTCAAGATTAGGCCTTTTAGCAGAAAACATCAAGGTGAATTCTTGCAGGATTATTTATTGGAGTGAGAATTAAAAATGGATTTCAATATTGAGGTCAAAATAGCTAAACTTGAAAAATTCTCCATCTCCCCTAGGCTTTCGTTTTGGATACAAAAACAGATATGTGACAAGTAAACTTCTACCATGTAGTGCCTAACAAAATTGGCTCTACCGGTGTCAATGTACTTGTATAGTACCTATTAGAGACTCCAGGGGTCTCAAGGGGCTTAACCCCGAATTGTATACAAAGAAGAACGAACAGTTATGCAAGCCACATATCTTGCGAGAGGCAGGTATATGGGCTGCAAGGTGTCTGGAAATCGTTTAGTAGTCAAAAAATAATAATAAATAATAATGATATCCCCTTAGGTCAAAGGAATGATATCTTTACGGATAGATAGAATAAATACTAAATCTTCCCCACTAGTATCCGTATGGAGTCTATCTTGGTATATCGTATAACCAATAAACTGAGCTTTATTGTATCAGGCTCAAAGGAGGTCCTTACTATATATACCGACTCATAAATTAAGCAAGGAGGAAGAAATGATGCAAATTTGCCACTTATTCTAGAGTTGCCAGAGTATATATCTCTATATGTGGAGGCAAAAGTATATGCAAAAAAGTATGCCTCTATGGTTAACAATAAAGCCGATTAGGGCATGCATAAACGGAGTGCATACATATGCTATATACATTCCACCTCGGACCTAGAGTATTTAGGCTGTATATATATAGAAAGCGTATATAATAGTAAGATATTGTGGATATCGTGATGCTTAGAGTGCCCACGGCATATCCATATAGAGTGTAGCAATATTAAAGAAAAGATATATATACACAGATAAGGTCCCTTAGGTTGCTAAATTGATAATGCAAGATACTATGCAATATGTTATTCACAAAGGCAACACATTCTCTAAAGTCTATGAGTCTGTTGGATCAGACATCCTTAAGTGGCAAAAGTTGCTAATATCTATCGATACCAAACATAAAAGAAGAAAAACATAAGTGCCAAAATTATAATATCATACTGTGAATCAGTGCAAAAGAAGTGTATAGTGTCTATAAATAAGACAGACAAAACGCCTGACGCGCGTTTCAGTGCTGTAGCAAGCACCTTCGTCAGAGGCAAATGAACTGCTGCTCCAAATGTCGAATATATACCCTGTGTGTATATGCCGCCAACCAATGGATTTCCTCTACCATAATGGGGCGTGACCATTTCTCGGCGCGAATTGCGCTGCCCTATCATTACGGGAAATACGAGAGGGGGAGGCGGAGTATGTAAATTACGTAACATACAATGAGTCCCTCCCATTATTCTCCGTGATCATAGCCCGATATGGGCTGTCTTCTACCATGTTATGGGCATTTGCCGAGATATGGATTAGATTATGTATATATATGGGAGGTGCAGCTGTATTTTCATATGTATATCTATGGTATTAGCGAATTTGGTTTAATCCGTTCTGGGTATACGGTTACATCCAGGTATGTGTGTATATAACCAGCTTCATGTAGTCAATAAAAAAGTTGTTATATTTGACAAACTTGTCATAACTATATATCTTTCAGCTATACCTGGAAAGTGGTAACTATGTATCCATACCACAGCCTATATTATAGGGGTAATTATGTACTTTATGAAGGAGCAGACAGTAGAATCAAAAACGAAAAACAGAAAAAGAACCTAGGGGGATATAGTGAAACCGTAGTAAATTTATCAAATAGAGAGTAATAAATAAAAAATAATAATAAATAATAGTAATAAATATGTTTAGAGACTACTTTTATAAATTAAAATATCTGAGTCATGTAGTGCAAGGAATTATATATAGTGTCTAAGGATTTCCTAATATCGGAACATATATGTATTTTGATGTATTATTAATTTATAAAAGTAGTCTCTAAACATATTTATTACTATTATTTATTATTATTTTTTATTTATTACTCTCTATTTGATAAATTTACTACGGTTTCACTATATCCCCCTAGGTTCTTTTTCTGTTTTTCGTTTTTGATTCTACTGTCTGCTCCTTCATAAAGTACATAATTACCCCTATAATATAGGCTGTGGTATGGATACATAGTTACCACTTTCCAGGTATAGCTGAAAGATATATAGTTATGACAAGTTTGTCAAATATAACAACTTTTTTATTGACTACATGAAGCTGGTTATATACACACATACCTGGATGTAACCGTATACCCAGAACGGATTAAACCAAATTCGCTAATACCATAGATATACATATGAAAATACAGCTGCACCTCCCATATATATACATAATCTAATCCATATCTCGGCAAATGCCCATAACATGGTAGAAGACAGCCCATATCGGGCTATGATCACGGAGAATAATGGGAGGGACTCATTGTATGTTACGTAATTTACATACTCCGCCTCCCCCTCTCGTATTTCCCGTAATGATAGGGCAGCGCAATTCGCGCCGAGAAATGGTCACGCCCCATTATGGTAGAGGAAATCCATTGGTTGGCGGCATATACACACAGGGTATATATTCGACATTTGGAGCAGCAGTTCATTTGCCTCTGACGAAGGTGCTTGCTACAGCACTGAAACGCGCGTCAGGCGTTTTGTCTGTCTTATTTATAGACACTATACACTTCTTTTGCACTGATTCACAGTATGATATTATAATTTTGGCACTTATGTTTTTCTTCTTTTATGTTTGGTATCGATAGATATTAGCAACTTTTGCCACTTAAGGATGTCTGATCCAACAGACTCATAGACTTTAGAGAATGTGTTGCCTTTGTGAATAACATATTGCATAGTATCTTGCATTATCAATTTAGCAACCTAAGGGACCTTATCTGTGTATATATATCTTTTCTTTAATATTGCTACACTCTATATGGATATGCCGTGGGCACTCTAAGCATCACGATATCCACAATATCTTACTATTATATACGCTTTCTATATATATACAGCCTAAATACTCTAGGTCCGAGGTGGAATGTATATAGCATATGTATGCACTCCGTTTATGCATGCCCTAATCGGCTTTATTGTTAACCATAGAGGCATACTTTTTTGCATATACTTTTGCCTCCACATATAGAGATATATACTCTGGCAACTCTAGAATAAGTGGCAAATTTGCATCATTTCTTCCTCCTTGCTTAATTTATGAGTCGGTATATATAGTAAGGACCTCCTTTGAGCCTGATACAATAAAGCTCAGTTTATTGGTTATACGATATACCAAGATAGACTCCATACGGATACTAGTGGGGAAGATTTAGTATTTATTCTATCTATCCGTAAAGATATCATTCCTTTGACCTAAGGGGATATCATTATTATTTATTATTATTTTTTGACTACTAAACGATTTCCAGACACCTTGCAGCCCATATACCTGCCTCTCGCAAGATATGTGGCTTGCATAACTGTTCGTTCTTTTTCGTTTTGGATACCCTGGCCTTAAATTTGAAATTAATTTTTAATTCTTGATGTTGGTACTCTCAGTATTATTATATATAAAGTTGATCAGAAAAAAATAGAAATGAGAAAAACGTAAAAACAATAAATACATTTCATAGTGTAGTATTTAATGTTACAATAACATTTTAAAACAACCACATGTGCACTCACAAGGATATATGCACAAAAATGTTTTATACTAAATGTACCTAAGTCTAGAACAACTGCAAAAACATGAGATGGTTACTAATTATGAATTAATGGTATTAAGGTTTTCAATCTGGAAGTAGTGAGTAGAAATCAAATATGTTTTTCTTTCCTTCGTGAGCCAAAATGTTTGTTTATCTGATGCTTTGTTTTTCTCACTTGAGTCACAGTTTGTTGAGATATTCAAAGAAATCTTTAACAATCAATGGGATTTTTAAAAACATATAGCACTATTAATTAATCATTGTATTTGCGCTCTTTCTTTCTTTTAAGCTTTGAATTTCAGAATTTCCAGAGCTTGCAAGCCATGATATTTGCTGTGGAGGAGATTAACGCAAGTCCAGACCTTCTTCCCAACATCACATTGGGCTTCAAGATTATCGATACCTGTAGTGTCCTGAGACGGGCAGTGGAAGGGACTCTGTGGATGTTATCAGGAGGGAGTGAGAGCATCCCAAATTACCAATGGCAAGAGCAATCACACTTAGCCGGCATCATTGGTGACTCTGGATCAACAAGGTCCATCATTATGGCCCATATATTGGGACTCTATAGATATCCACAGGTAGGAGAAGAAAGTACTGTGTAAGTAGCCATTGTTCTGTTAATGAGATAATGCTGCAAAGTAAACAATTTAGTTTAAGATAATTAGGAGGCTTTAGAAATAACTACAACAATGATGTATGTATACAGGGAGTGCAGAATTATTAGGCAAATGAGTATTTTGACCACATCATCCTCTTTATGCATGTTGTCTTACTCCAAGCTGTATAGGCTCGAAAGCCTACTACCAATTAAGCATATTAGGTGATGTGCATCTCTGTAATGAGAAGGGGTGTGGTCTAATGACATCAACACCCTATATCAGGTGTGCATAATTATTAGGCAACTTCCTTTCCTTTGGCAAAATGGGTCAAAAGAAGGACTTGACAGGCTCAGAAAAGTCAAAAATAGTGAGATATCTTGCAGAGGGATGCAGCACTCTTAAAATTGCAAAGCTTCTGAAGCGTGATCATCGAACAATCAAGCGTTTCATTCAAAATAGTCAACAGTGTCGCAAGAAGCGTGTGGAAAAACCAAGGCGCAAAATAACTGCCCATGAACTGAGAAAAGTCAAGCGTGCAGCTGCCAAGATGCCACTTGCCACCAGTTTGGCCATATTTCAGAGCTGCAACATCACTGGAGTGCCCAAAAGCACAAGGTGTGCAATACTCAGAGACATGGCCAAGGTAAGAAAGGCTGAAAGACGACCACCACTGAACAAGACACACAAGCTGAAACGTCAAGACTGGGCCAAGAAATATCTCGACTGATTTTTCTAAGGTTTTATGGACTGATGAAATGAGAGTGAGTCTTGATGGGCCAGATGGATGGGCCCGTGGCTGGATTGGTAAAGGGCAGAGAGCTCCAGTCCGACTCAGACTCCAGCAAGGTGGAGGTGGACTACTGGTATCATCAAAGATGAGCTTGTGGGACCTTTTCGGGTTGAGGATGGAGTCAAGCTCAACTCCCAGTCCTACTGCCAGTTTCTGGAAGACACCTTCTTCAAGCAGTGGTACATGAAGAAGTCTGCATCCTTCAAGAAAAACGTGATTTTCATGCAGGACAATGCTTCATCACACGCGTCCAAGTACTCCACAGTGTGGCTGGCAAGAAAGGGTATAAAAGAAGAAAATCTAATGACATGGCCTCCTTGTTCACCTGATCTGAACCCCATTGAGAACCTGTGGTCCATCATCAAATGTGAGATTTACAAGGAGGGAAAACAGTACACCTCTCTGAACAGTGTCTGGGAGGCTGTGGTTGCTTCTGCACGCAATGTTGATGGTGAACAGATCAAAACACTGACAGAATCCATGGATGGCAGGCTTTTGAGTGTCCTTGCAAAGAAAGGTGGCTATATTGGTCACTGATTTGTTTTTGTTTTGTTTTTGAATGTCAGAAATGTATATTTGTGAATGTTGAGATGTTATATTGGTTTCACTGGTAAAAATAAATAATTGAAATGGGTATATATTTGTTTTTTGTTAAGTTGCCTAATAATTATGCACAGTAATAGTCACCTGCACACACAGATATCCCCCTAAAATAGCTAAAACTAAAAACAAACTAAAAACTACTTCCAAAAATATTCAGCTTTGATATTAATGAGTTTTTTGGGTTCATTGAGAACATGGTTGTTGTTCAATAATAAAATTAATCCTCAAAAATACAACTTGCCTAATAATTCTGCACTCCCTGTATATATATATATATATATATATATATATATATATATATATATATATATATATATATATATATATATATATATATATATATATATATATAATGCATCTAGATAAATAGATTTATAATTCATTAATTCTCTGGGCTGAAATACCCTATTAGCAAACTACATGTAAAATAATCATGAGTTCTAATGACTGAATAAGTCATACACCTCCTCTTCCCACATCTATATGTGCCCAGATAATGCAACCAAGTAGATCGGGATAGGATGTTCTAGATTAGGGAACAGATTCATTGTAATTGCAGCTGTACAAGTACTATGCTGACACATGCAGGATTCACAAGAGACATACACTATTTGTTTTGCTTTTGTTTTGTTTTTTGGGTCACTGCTAAGTTAGGCCAAAAGGTTATTTACTAACTGGCGTAACTCCAATCATTACAAAAAAAAGTTTCCACTTGAGCAACATCACTTCCTAAAAAGCATTAAAGATTGCAAAGCTATATCCATGGGGGAGTCAGCATTAAAAAAATGCCATATCTTGGGTACTGAAAACATATATAAGATTTGTTTTTTTCTAGCTTTTTTCTGTATCTTCAGATATTCTGAAGGATAGATGTTATGGAATAAAGGAAAATAGAGCATATCTTATTTGTGCTTTTTCTACAGATCAGTTATTTTTCTACTAGCCCATTTCTGAGTAATAGGAATCAGTTCCCTTCCTTCTTCCGGACAATACCTAGTGATGAGTTTCAATCTCGAGGTCTAGCTCAACTCATCTCATATTTCGGTTGGACCTGGGTTGGTCTGTTGGCCACTGATAATGACTATGGACTAATTGGTATCCAAGTGGTTAAACATGAAATCTTAACATCTGGAGCATGTGTGGCCTTTGTTGAGAATATCTTGACTAGTCACCCAACCAAAAATGCCCCACATATTGTTCAGGTTATCGGAATGTCAACAGTCAATGTTGTAGTAGTTTTGTCTTCTGATTCTGACTTCATGCCAGTGTTGGAAGAGTTACTAAGACAAAATGTATCTGGGAAAATTTGGGTAGCTAGTGAATCTTGGTCAACATCTGCTCTTCTGTCCAAGGAAAGGTTCAACAAAATTTTGAATGGCACAATAGGATTTGCAATCCATGGTGGCCAGATGCCAAGATTTCCAGAGTATCTCAGCAGTCTTTATCCTTCTAAATACCCATCTGATGGCTTTGTGAAGGAGTTTTGGGAGCAAATATTCTCTTGTGAGTGGTTTGGGAAAACGGACAATAACACCACACAAGAATGTACAGGTGAAGAAAAACTTGAGAGCTCAATAACTAATGCAGATCTTAGAATTACATTCAATGTCTATACTTGTGTTTACACATTTGCCTGGGCCTTGCAAAGTCTTCTGCAGTGCCAACCTGGTGCTGGACCATTTCTTCACAAAGAATGTGCTAATATCTTATCTTTTCGACCTTGGCAAGTAAGACATGACTGCCTATGTAGCATTTTTTCTGCTCAGATTTCTCATAATGTATTAACTTTTTTTCTCATCTTTTTTCTTCTAGCTACTTTATTATGTAAAAACTGTTAATTTTCTAGTCAATGACAGAACACATATTTTCTTCAATGATAAAGGGGACCCTCCAGCAATATATGATATTGTGAATTGGCAGTCAGGGGCCACAGGAAATTTGGAGCAGGTTATAGTTGGAATTTATAATTCAAATGCCCCACGTGGAAATACTCTTATTTTAGACAGTTCTGCTATTAAATGGAATACGAGGGATGCACAGGTACCATATAACAAGCCATACAGGGGCAATATAATAAAAAAAAAAAACACAGGTATATACTATGTATAAAATATTAAGAAATTCAGAAACCCAGTGAGGTGGGAATTGATATTACCTTTTTCATAGAATGTTTTTCATAAAATTATTTTATAATAGTAAGACATTCATCTCATAGAATGACTGCTCTGGTACTGATTGGAAGTAGCTATACACAAAAAGGGGTGTTCCTATTTTAGAAACATTTTAGTTATGTGTCCACCTGAAATTAAACAATGTATTTCTCTAAACAGAAAGTAAAGGCCAACAATACAGTGCCCATTTTATTTATTCTATGGTTTTTAAAGTCTTAGGGATCTCCTTCACTTATATATATATATATATATATATATATACCGTATTTATCGGCGTATAACACGCACCGGCGTATAACACGCACCTCATTTTTAGAAAGCAATTCCAGGAAATTTCCCCCCCTCCCATAGTATTCCCCCCCTCATCCCATAGTATCCCCCCCTAATCCCATAGTGTTCCCCCCTCATCCCATAGTGTCCCCCCCTTTCCATAGTATTCTCCCCCCCCTTTCCATAGTATTCTCCCCCTGCCCTCCCATAGTATTCCCCCCCCTCCCCTCCCATAGTATTCTCCCCCCTCCCCTCCCATAGTATTCTCCCCCCTCCCCTCCCATAGTATTCTCCCCCTCCCCTCCCATAGTATTCTCCCCCCTCCCCTAGTATTCTCCCCCCCTCCCCTCATATTCTCCCCCCCTCCCCTCCCATAGTATTCTCCCCCCTCCCCTCCCATAGTATTCTCCCCCCCTCCCCTCCCATAGTATTCTCCCCCCTCCCCTCCCATAGTATTCTCCCCCCTCCCCTCCGATAGTATTCTCCCCCCCTCCCCTCCCATAGTATTTCTCCCCCCTCCCCTCCCATAGTATTTCCCCCCCCTCCCCTCCCATAGTATTTTCCCCCCCTCCCCTCCCCTCCCCTCCCCTCCCATAGTGTACTTCCCCCCCCTCCCCTCCCCTCCCATAGTGTACTTTCCCCCCCTCCCCTCCCATAGTGTACTTTCCCTTGTCCCATAATTACTTACCTGTCCTGAAGCATGGGCCGGCTTCACAGCACGCACCGCGGTACAGGAACTTTAATTTCAGGTTCCGGTTTCCGGCGGGACTGAAAGGAAGTGTGCACACTATTGTGCACACTTCCTTTCAGTCCCGCCGGAAACCGGAACCTGAAATTAAAGTTCCTGTACCGCGGTGCGCACTGTGAAGCCGGCCCACGCTTCAGGACAGGTAAGTAATTATGGGATATCGGCGTATAACACGCACCCACGATTTTCCCCCTATTTTCAGGGGAAAAAAGTGCGTGTTATACGCCGATAAATACGGTATATATATATATATATATATATATATATATTAAAACATCCTAAATACCCCTTTCCTTATCTTATTTCTGCAGCACTGTCACAATCATGCCGACATTATCTTCCCCTCTTTTTCTTTGTCTTCACATCCAATGAAATGGTTTTCAAAGAGAATCATTATGGACAAGAAGCACATGAGCATCAAGTGCTGAACTCCTCCAACCAGAAGCCTCTCATAGACATGCATTAAATACAATACATCTTTATGGAGTCTGACTCCCCCCATTCAGGAAGTTGTGAAGTCTGACTCTGCTCACTCAAGAAGTTCCATCCGGTGGCTGTCTGAGAGATGGCCACTAGAGGAGGGATTAGCTCAGTAAACAAAATCACTGTGGTGGTGTCACATCCTGTTCTGTTCTGCGGAGATGTCTGGCCTTGGCTTCTGATATCCAGTACTCTTTTTCAAATTCTTGTTTAGTTTTACTTGTTTTTTCTGGTTTTCTATTCTGTGTCTGGTTTTCTTTATGCTGGGTTTTCTGGGTTCCTTCCTTTATTCCGTTCCTGGAATTCCCAGTCTCCTGGATTACTTTATATGTTTGTTATTTGTTGCCACACCCTTTCCTTTTCCATTAATCCTTTTGTTTCAGTTGGTTCCTGCAGGCAGTTGTTTCATGTCATCTGCCCCTTTCTTTGCAGGTAAGTACTGTATGTGTTTTATTGTTTATTTAGTCATGCATATCTAGGCTGATAGGACCCACCGTAATTGGAGTACTTTGATGCAGTGGTGGGCTGCATACATCTTGGCCATTTATGTATGTCTAAATCTACAATGTTTTACATATATAGTACTTAGTTATGTCTCCTCTTGTTTTGTTTTATTTTGTCTTGTATTCCCAGTTCATGTACAGTCCTGTCCTGCCCTGTTCATATTTCCCTTATGTCTTGTGTACATGTTCTGGGTTCAGCTTTCTGTCCTGCTCCAATTCTGGGTTATTCTAGTCTTGTCTTGTTATCTTGTTAGGTGCCTGTTCTAGTCTTGCCTTGTTTCTAGTACTGGATACATATCTGCTGCAGAGCCTCCCTATGCAGTTTTTGGGAGGTCTGCATATCATCAAGCTCCTAGCTCTTGGGATCCGCAGAAGCTGCATCAGGGCCCTGGTATGTGGCCGCACAAACGCTCTAGTTACCCAATTTTGTATATACTCCATTCATAGTATTCAAAATTGTTTCTAAATGTTTAACATATAAGGTTATATATGTTATATATATCTATATATTTCATTTAGGTGCCATACTCCCAGTGCAGTCCAAGTTGTCCGTCAGGGTTTCAAAAGGTAACAATACCAGAGAAACCTACCTGCTGTTATGAATGCAATCCATGTCCTCAGGGGAAAATCTCTAATCAAACAGGTACTGTAACTTGTCAATACTATTTTAAAACAAATCCATGAAGTGGCAGGTCCAGGGCAGGTCCTTCGAAGGGTTAGCCCATTTACTGACATGAGCTTGGTATTTGGGCACATCGAGTCAGTAATTGTCCTTTCAGGTAGTCTCAGGGTATTAATGCACCATCTACATTATTGAGCTGTGGAACTCTAGTGAGAATGAGTAGCCTGCTTCTTATGGTGTAGTATTTGCTGGCCTGTATGGGTATGATTTCTTTAACATGGCACTGTAAGAAGGCCTGGTGTTGCACAAGTCAACTCTACATTCCCTTTGTTGGGCTCCTTGTTCCTTTCCGTTCAGCATGTGCAGTGAAGTTTCCACTGTGATGTCAGAACTTAAATAGGTGGAAAGAGAGTTCATTAGAACATCCCATTAATTGTAGTACTGCACAAAAAGACATAAAGGGATGGAAATGAGAAAGTGTCATGGGGCTGGGGGATCGTATCGGCGTGGCCACGCCCGATCAGTGTGGTCGCACCGAGAAGGGAGAAGCATACTCACCTGGATCAAGGTGGATTGCCAGCCGATCCTCCAGTAAGACAGGTCCCAGATGGTGCGGCGGCTGCTGCGGCCCCGTTGTTAAAAGACAAATTCACAGTGCCCACATTAAAGGCGCCTGTGTGTGTGTGACATCACAGTGTCGACACACACGCACATTTTGGAGTCAAAGGCCACGTATTGACCAATCACAGCACTGAGAAGCATATTTAAACCTTGTAATGCCTTTTCTCACTGCCCTGTCGTGGTTTCCACTTGTTGGTTGTCAGAGAGCGCATTCTTGTTTATATTTTAGCTTTTTTGACATTGGCTTATATTCTGACTTTCCCTACTTCTGGTATCTTGACCTTTGGCTAGGATTTTCATATTGTCTCATTCTGTACCCCGACCTTGGCTTCTTTAATAACCATTCTCTTTGACGTTAAGTCCAGCCATTCTAGGGCCTGGTATACGTTGTTTGTGCTATCATAGTTTTGCGTGTTGTGTCATACAGTAGTCATGACAGAGAGTGGCTTTCACTCTCAAAGTTTATACATTCCTACTTTATATCTGGGTATTTGTCTGTGAGCACGTGCATGTACGAATGTTGTGTTTTCTTAGTGTCTGAATACGTGTCTATATGTGTGTGTCACAGGTGTCTGTGAGTGTGGTTGGAGTTATGTGCTTGTTTTTATGAGTGTGTTTATCTGGATGAGTGTATTTGACTATATCTATTAGTCGGTGTTTGTATATAAATATAAAGTTGGAGGAACTGTAAGGTAAAGTGGTATGGTTAAATCATGATAAAAAAGCAAAACTCTTAAGAATACATTCTAAATGCTTTTGATTCTTTGTTCATCTTTCTCAATCTGATGTCCCTCATGGCTAGGAACCCAGAATTTATTTTCAAAATTTGGCTGAGTTCCACAACAGTAAACTGCACAGGAGTGTGCACAAAGGTTGAGTGTATTGCAGAGTCATGGTTTTAGGATGGGGAGGAGATTGCAGAACAATCCCCCCCCCCCCCCCCCCCCAGACATTTTAAGGGGGGTTATGAAATGTAGGATTCTCTTAAATCATGATGGTGTAGCTTTTAAAATCATATGTTTTATTGTTTGTGTTGAAAACCTATTTTAAAGCAATTACTTTCCCTTCCCACATTTCTAATTTAAAATAATTACATTTCAAAAAGTAGGTGCAAACATTTAAACTGAGAAACCTGTATTGAATAACCAATCTTTTGTGCTTAGTTCTGCTACTTTGACCTAAATTTAGATTTTTACATTGAATTCATTTTGAATTCACACTTCAGTGAAAAATCTTGCTAGTTATATGTGTATTGCATAAAAATTATAAACATCTACTGCACCACCACAAAATTGCAGAGTTTCCCTCTTGAGAACGTGGTCTGAATCTGTTCATGAATCCCTGTAACTTACATAAAATGTTTACACTGTTGCTTTCTTTCAGATGCTGTTGAGTGTCAACAATGTTCCTGGGACATGTGGCCAAATCAAGAACAGGACAGATGTCTACCCCGCACTATTGAATTTCTGTCCTACAAAGACCCAATGGGTGTGAGCTTGGCAGCCATTGCTCTTTTCTCTTCTACAGTCCCTTTTTGCATTCTGATGGTCTTTTTCTGCCACAGAACTACTCCAATAGTTAGAGCCAATAACTGGTCTCTCAGTTGCCTTCTTCTAGTTTCTCTCTCCTTTTGCTTTCTTTGCGGCCTAGCTTTTATCGGCTACCCACAAGCTGAGATGTGCCTGCTGCGCCAGGTGGCATTTGGGATGGTTTTTTCAATCTGCATTTCCTGTGTCCTCGCAAAGACTGTCACTGTTGTAATTGCCTTCAAAGCAACCAAGCCAGGCTCAAGGTTAAGAAAATGGACAGGGATTAAGATCTCTTACTCTGTCATGGGACTTTGTGTCTTTATTCAGTTATGTATCTGTGTATCATGGCTCTCACTTTCCCCACCATTCCAAGAATATGATATTCAAACACAATCTGGAGTTATCATCATTACCTGCAATGAAGGGTCATCAACAGCTTTCTGGTGCATGGTGGGATATCTTGGCTTACTGGCCACTATTAGCTTTATTGTTGCATTCTTGGCCAGACGCCTTCCAGACAGTTTCAATGAAGCCAAGTCCATCACATTTAGCATGCTGGCCTTCCTCAGTGTCTGGGTGTCCTTTGTTCCAGCTTATCTTAGTGCTCGTGGAAAGAACACAGTTGCCATGGAGATCTTTGCCATCATTTCTTCCAGCTGGGCTGTGGTCATCTGTATCTTTGTGCCAAAATGTTTCATTATATTATTCCAACCCAACATGAACTCCAGAAAGTATCTCATGAAGAAAGACATAGGACAGAAATAAATCAACGTATATACAATATTCCAAACATAATATGTATGAATAGATAATAATTGCATCTATGTATCATTTGAGTTTGCACCAGAATTATACTTTACTTATATTAATATAATAATTATTGCTTTATGTTCACAATTGAGGGCAAGATGGAAGGAGCCAAACACAGGGCAATTCTAGAGGAAAACTTGTTTTAGTGTGTAGGACTCTTGTAACTATTGATAAGGTTCTCCCTCAAGCAAAATAATGACCTAAGCAAACAGCCAGAGCTACATTGGAGTGGTTTAAACTAAAGAATCAAAATGTCTTAGAATGGCTTATTCAAAACTCGGACTTCAACGGAGAAACTGTGGAAAGACTTTGCTGTTTATCAACCATTGGTGTGGTAAAAGTTGAGAAATAAGTGTAGGCCCATATGTGTAAAGCTTTATAAAAAAAAAAGAGTCCAATGGTGGTTCTAAAAAGTATTCCCTAACAGAGATGAGTATATCTGCAACCAACCAATGTCTGTCTTATTAATAATATTTGTGTCATAATTAAATAATATTTTGTACTTTTACAGTGTTAGATTTGTGTAAAATTAATAAAACAAAAATCAAATGAATTCCATTTTATCTCCATGCTGTACACTACCAAATGTAGAAATGTCCAAAGAGGGGGGAGACTGGCAAACAGACATGGGCATTTGGTTTCAAACAAACTGCAATTTGTCTGAATTTCGACTGATAGGGGAGTTGTCCAAATTCCATTGCTCCAAAGTGGCGAATAGACGAATCACGAACAAACGAACCAGATTGTGGATGAGAACGCTCTTTTGACTTGTGATTCAGAATTCCATCTGTGACTCCAAAAAAAAGAGAAGAGTAATGGAAAAAAAAAAAAAGATAAGTGATGGTTAGGGGACAGCCACCTAAGTTGATTTTATTCACAAGTCAAATGAGAAGTGACTAACAGTGGAAATAACAGGAGGAGCAGTAATTAAAAACAATCTATATTTATATATTATTTTCAGTATATGGAATTTGTTATTGCTATTTGTGTGCTGGGGCACAGGATGGCTAGAAGGTTGGAACAGATTTTAAACTAGTGGTATGGGGGTGGGACATAGAAGTCTACAAAATGAAGATAGCACAAAATGGAGATCAGCTTTAAATCAGGACAGAGGGGTGCAGATGAACGGAAGGGGTAAGATCAGAACAGAGAAAGCATGTAATAAAAATTTACAGACAGTACAGTGGTTCATGATAATAGTAAATGTATGTTTGCTCATGCTAGAAACATAAACAACATTGGGGAACTAGAAGCACTGAAGTATACGACAAAATAGGCATTACGAAAACATAGTGGGATGCCACACGTGACTGGGCAATTAAAGTGTCACTGTCTCGAAGAACTTACCTTTCTCATATTGTTTTCTCTTCTCTTCCTGTTGTTCTTTTATTATTTCTGATCTAGTTTTCTTTAAAACATAAAACAAAGAAGTGACTATATTGCCTATGTATTTTTCCTATGCTTGACTTTCTCTGACCAAAGGAGGAATTTAGGTCTGCTCCATTTCCTGTGGATTTCAGATAAAGAACTGACTCTTCTCCTTAAGACAGGAAATGGAGCGGACTTAAACATCTCCTTTGGTCAGAGAAAGTCAAGCGTAGGAAAAATACATTTGACAAAATAGTCTCTACTTTATTTTGTGTTTTAAAGAAAACTAGGTCAAAAAGAAAGAAAAAAAAGAACAGATTCTAAGAGAGGAAGAGAATAGGAAAGAATAGGAGAATGGTAAGTTTGGCATGATGGCGCCTCTTTACCTTAAATGGTCACACATTATTTAGGAAGGATAGAAAAAACAGGAAAGGTGGTGGGGTATGTTTGTATGACAACCATGAGCTAAAGCCAAATATTAAGCAAGTGTTATGTGACAACACAAATGTTGGGATCAGTTATAAACTACCTAAAGTTGACATTGATGAGGAAGAACAACTGTTACAGCAAATTGTGTTGAATTGTTTTTAATGCGTTTCCATATGTTAGGCGTACATACATCATATTCAAACTTTTACTGCATCATCGCCTACGTAGAGGCTCTGCTTGAGTAACAAAGGTAGTAGAAAATGCGCCTACGCAGAGGCTAACTTTTAGCAATACTTTACAGTTTCGTAGTGTTCTATGTGCGATCAGTGTATTAACTCGGTTATTTTCAACATTGGCCTATTTCAGTAAGCAACTGTGGTTGACTCTTATATAGTTATATGTGGGTTGGCGTGTGGTGTTTGGAAGGTCTGTGGTGTTGAGTGTATGTGTCCCCGGGATCCTTATGATAAGGCGTTTGGTCCTGTGGGTTTGATCCCTTTTGAGCTCCACTATTTGGTGTAATATAGCAGTCTGAGGTGTCGTTGTCATCAGGGTCATTAATTGGCATGGTTAGCCTGGGCAGTCTGAGTACTTGTTGCGCCGTGTGCCCTGGTGTGTCGTTCGTTGGGTTTGGTTGGTTTGGTGTCGGTCGGTGTTCTCCCCCATAGCAGTTCAAGTCGTAGCCCTGTCAATAATCATTCATTGTAAGGCTAGCCTGTTGCTTGGCCCTCTCTATGGATTCCTGTATTGAGTGCTGTGTGGTTCTTGGTGCTTGTTTGTGTGTATGATTTCCATGCTTCCCTGTGTCTCAGTGTCTGTGAGGGATGGCGTCCGGTATGATATCAGGCTTTACTGTGTGGGCATTGTCCTATTGTTTAAGGGTTGGGTGCCATCGGTGTGTATTGATCTGTGTCTCGTGTGTCGAGTAGGGATGTAGCAATTCGGGTGCTGGTCATGTGTCTGCTCCCGAGTCGTGTGGGGAGTCTGGCAGTGTGGGCTGGTTACATTGTGTGCCTGCGTCTCCTAGTCCTAGTGACAGGGTGCTGTTCTTTACTCTACTGGGTCCTATGCTTTTGTGGATGTGTGGGTTGTCTGGATTGAATCTTGTAATTGGTCGGTAATTGGATCATGTGTGGTGATGTGGTCGACCGTGGGTCTTGGGTTTATGTGTTGCGATATTAATGGCATGTTACATGTCTGTGGATGGTGTGTTTCCTCCCAGCTCGAAGCCTGGGTCCCGCTGGAATGCGGTTAGGGTAGTGCAGTGGTGTGTCTGGGTCGTAGTAGGCGGTCGTGGTCATTGTCCTGTATTTACTGTGTCCATCTGGATAGGGTGTTACAGCAAATTGTAAACGCTGCATATCTGGATAAGATTAGGTTAGATGGACACCCGGGCAATCATGTTTTTAACCTGTTAAATGACAACTTCATGTCACAATTGGTAGAAGCACCTACTAGCAAACTGAACAGGAAAAGTCAAACATTTTAAACAATTATTTTTCTTCTGTAGTTTAGGAACCTATGGGAAAAGATATGCAAGTGATTACTGTACAAAAACTTCCATAGATATTGTGGCTTTGGTGGCGAGTACAGCCTTGAGTGTTTCAGGTGTTTACAGATAAGTTTGACTGGGTTCAAGTCCAGCTTTGGCTGGGGCATTCACAGAGTTGTCCCTAAGCCACTTAAGCATTGTCTTGGCTGTGTGCCTAGAGTCATCGTCCTGTTGTAAACCTGTGGACCATATTGAAACCAAGGATATCTCTGTATTTTATTGTGTTTAGCTTTCCTGCAACCCTGACCAGTCTCCCAGTGCTAACCATTAAAAAACAAAGTAGCCCCAGTCCGATACCCAATTCTCATACAGGCCCATCAATGGCTGCCCATTCGTTAGATTTAAGTATTTAGTAGGCAAGTGTGGCCATATGGAAGTACATTACCTCATCCTCTTTAACGTTATCTAAAATATATATCCCAATATTTTTGCAAATGAAATATGAGTAAATGTAAACATACATTTTGTTAATATACATAACTTACATGGTGTGTTCAATAAAAACATGGCAACATTTCATTCTTTGTGTGTTATTAGTTTAAGCAGACTGTGAGTGTCTATTGTTGTGACTTAGATGATGATCAGATCACATTTTATGACCAATGTGTGCAGAAATCCATATCATTCCAAAGGGTTCACATACTTTTTCTTGCAACTGTATGTGTCTTGATTTATAGAGTTCATAATATTATAGGATTTCAGCTTATTTTGAAAGTTACAGGTCACAAAATGAAAGGACTAAAATACAATTTAATTGTGAAGAAATTTTGGAAGTTGGTATGTTTGTCTTGTAGGTTTAGTAGCCACCATAGAAAACAAAATTGCCGCACAAAAGTATATATTTATATAAAGTAGACATCACATACTATTTACCTAAGGTTATTCTGACACTTTTAACAGAGCCATTTCATCGCCAATCTCTGCTAAATATTGGAGTAAAATTGTGTTTTTTGTCTATTTTGGCATATACACATATAACAAGGTTTTTTTAATGTGTATTTCTGCTGAGTATAACGATACCCTCATTGTACGCCTTTGGCACTATTCTGTGAAGCTACAATGCCATATAAGAGACAAGGCTATTTCAGTTTCTGTAGTTAGAATTTTCATAGATGGATTTGACGGGCCTATGTCTCATTTTTGGGTATTTATATTAGTGTTAGTATTCAAATAACCCTACAAAAGGCTTCCATTTGATAAAGTAGACACCAGGGGTATCTTATGTGCTGTATATTGTGCCTTAACTTGTCACCATTTTTTCACCAATTTATGTAAATGTTTGTGGTGAATAGAGTTGAGCGAACCCGAACTGAAAAGTTTGGGTTCGTACCGAACATTACGTTTTTTGGCCCCCGGACCCGAACTCGGACATTTCACTGTATGTTCGGGTAGGAGTTCGGTGTTTGGCGATTTAATGGCGCATTTTGAAAGGCTGCACTGCAGCCAATCAACAAGCATTTGACTCGGGTGCCCTTAGAAGCCATCACAGCCATGCCTACTAATGGCATGGCTGTGATTGGCCAGTGCAGCATGTGATCTATCTACCAAAAGGCTGAAAGACCTAAATTGGTCTTTCAGTCACATTTACTAATACTAAGTAAAGATTACTTAGTATTAGTAAATTCAGCCCCTACTCGCTATCGGCGGGTGGGGGCCCTAAATAACAATGAGGGGGGACCTACTGCCCCGCCCTGCAATTAGGCTCAGATCACTCTGATTGGTGGGTTTAAGGTAAATGACATTTACCTGTCACAGCACTCTGATTGGTTATCTTGAAATCCACCAATCAGAGTGCTGTGTGTTGTTACGGTTGCCTCCAGGCTGGCTGGAAGTTGGACCATAGAAAGGATGCTCCTAGCGCTCACCAAAGGACCATCAGCACCGTAGACACCATAACTACTGCGTAGACACCATAAGTACTGCAGACTCCATGAAACGCCACTGCTGGGCTAGGATCTCGCCGTCTGCTCTGCGCCCTGGACCTACGACCAGGCTCCAGGTTCCAGTAGGTGAACCTCTTCCTTCTGTAGAGCGAAGCAGGATCAGGAATAAGAGCTCTTACAAGAGCTCAGTAGCTAAGGGAGTATGAAGAGCATAGCAATCCCTGTAGTGGTTATAGCTGTCCCCTACAAACATGAGTCAAGGCTGCAATTTAGAGGGTCAAGTCATTCTGTTTATTGGCACCAAAATAACCTTCTTTTATGCAGGATCCCCTTAGATAGGATCACCCACAGGGTGTTACAAAACAACCAATCATACACGTACATTATCGAAAACACTCCCAGCAATTACACACAAAATCCTCCCCTCTGCCTGTGATATAATTATGTTACACAATGGGTTAACATAATTATCACAGACAGTAAAAATACCGTTTTTACACATACCCTGTAACTTTAACCCCTTAAGGACCAAACTTCTGGAATAAAAGGGAATCATGACATGTCACACATGTCATGTGTCCTTAAGGGGTTAAAACCATAAATCCAATCTCCATAAAAATTATTTGAACTCAGCATACTTTAAACATAAACACTCTCAAAAATCATACAAATCTCTCCAGTGGATTAAAAGTTAGGTGGAAGTACTTTATGACCAACAGTTCCATAGATTTGGGCTGTGCGGTCGGTCAATTTCCTGCAGAAAAACGGATGCACGAACGGGTCAGTTCGTGCAAATAGCACATTGGAACAGGGTGTTCGAATTGTCGAAAGTACTTCAACTTTAACCGAAGCGTCGAAGTGGAGGCAACGGTAAGGGTCAGCGGTGTTCGTGTATTTGCGTAGCCGATTTTAGTTCCATAGATTCTTTAGCATACACCGCTGACCACGTTCGACTAAATTAAAATGGCCACCGCCACATGTTCCTTTGTCGAATGGCGGCCACTTCAACAACTTCGGCACTTCGACTGCATCCGAAGTGCCATATAAAAAGTACCAATCCTTCCCCACAGTATTTAAAGGGCCAGAATGAGTGACATACACTCTGGTATGGCCAAATACTGTTTTTAAAGGGCGCAATCTCCCAGGGCCATAGTCATGCGGGAGGAGGCTGGCAAATAGGCTTCTCCACAATCCAGGGAAGCAGGGCAATTTATCATTTAAAGGGCCAGTTACAAATAGCAGTTTGTAACATGTGTCATTTTACACACCGTGGGAAAGTTCTTTGGAATTTTCCCACGCTGTGTAATTTGACTCATAACAACACTCAGATTGGTGGATTGAAAGTAATCAATTAGAGAGTTATGAGTCAAAGTACACAGCGTGGGAAAATTCCAAAGAACTTTCCCACACTGTGTAAAATGACACAGAGCACTCTAATAGGATGGATATAAAGCTAACCAATCAGAGTGCTCTGTGTCAATTTACACAGCGTGGGAAAATTCCAAAGAACTTTGTAGTGAAGGTGTTGTGGCAATGAGCTTTGTAGTGAACTTTGTAGTGAAGGTGTAGTGGCAATGAGCATTTTTAATGTATTTGTTTACTTTTTTTACATTTTTATACTTTTTTATGCTTTTTTTACTTTTTAAAACGTGTTTCTATACTTGTTGGTTTACTTATTAAATTTTTTTACTTTTTAAAACTTTCTTGAAACTTTTTTTACACTTTTAAAATTTTTCTAAACTTTTTTTTTTTTAACGTTAACCCCTAACTAGCAGTAAAGAGCACTTACAGTAAATTTCTCAATTTCTCATAACTCCCACCCACCCCAGCTAGCAAAATATATCATTTTAAAATATTTAAATTAATTACTGAAATAAATAGAACCCCCGAGGGTTAAAAAAAAAAAAGGTTAAGCCTCAGGGGTTAAAAAAATAAATCAGATCATTTGGTAGGGAAGGGGTTAATTTTATTAAAGCAGGAGAAAGGGGGGTGGCACTGATCTGTTTCCCTGCACTTCACACTGACCGCAGAGCACATGGAGGTGGATCAAAAGTCCCTGCAGCACATGTGCTCGCTCTGACAGCCTGTCAGAGCGATCACAGCTGCAGGGACAGCGCCATCTGGTGCTCCCAGTCTGCCTCGAATATCGAGGCAGACCGGAGGAGCGTTAACCCTGCGATCAGCGCACTCTCAGGTTAATTTTAGCGCATGACGGACCAGATCCGTCATAGGCAACAGTTTCCATTTCAGTTCTCAAGGAAGACCAGCATTTCAGGTTTGTCAGTATCTTGATTGGGACAGGGTCTGCAAAAACATAAATCCTGTTCTGTTGTTGGACGTTGAGGCCTGTGTTGGGAACCACTAACCAATATGGTAACAGACTTTGTTTTAGTAAATGCATAATACCTGCATTGTGTTATCAAGAACGCCATCATATAGATATAGTTGGTGAAATTGTTTTTTTTATCTTCAATTTTTATATCAGTACTACTATTACACTGAACATTTAGTGAGCACATGGTATACATAAAAAACAGAAGTCATTATAGATTAATTTCATATTTTTTTTTATTGTCAGGTGTGTGTTACTGTAATGAGCAATGGATGGGGAGAGTGTGTGTATAATGAATTTAATCTCTGCTCCCGATGGGAATCTAGTAGCCATATAAAATGTATCTGTCTTTCATCAAGACAGACTGGGAGAGCAGACAAGCCACTGCTTTCTGTAATCTCACACTGTACATATTACTCTCCCCAATTAGCCCATTTCGTTCTTTTTCCAGTGTTTTTTTTTATTTATTTATCATTTCCTGTGTCTCACAACCTTTTTATCTCCAATTTCTGTCTTTTCCTTCCCCTTGCCTCTTTTCTCTCCTCACCAGTGTCCCTAGTCTGTTATGTTGCTACCCATCATTAGGGAACACCTGAAATGGCTTTGTATCCCTCTCTTGTGTCACATGGTTTGCCGCTGCTTGTTCTTTGCCTGTCTCTTTGTGCCATGCATTGGCAGTGTGATGGGGACAGAAAGTTGCAGGATTCCTGAGAGTGATATTTTAGGTCTATACAGGAAAGGCGACATTATCATCGGAGGTCTGTTTCCAGTCCACGTGTATCGGACATATTATGAACTGACCTTCAGAAAATCTCCTCCTGCTGTGACCTGCAACACGTAAGACATTCTTCACAGTGGTCCTCTCTCTGTTATTGTCATCCTCCACCTTTTAGTCTATACTCATACCTTCTAAATGTCTGACACCGTACCCTAGCGGATAAACTACTGTTAACAACATTTGATATGTTTAATATTTTGTTACATATATAATTGTAAATGCTACACGTGAAAGCTATCCTGTCATGCAAAATGTGTTTTTTTTTGGTAATTGCTCTCCTTCCAGTGTGAGCTGCTGTGCTCCCTTTAGTGTGAAGTACTACCTTCCCCCAGTGTTATCTGCTGCATCACCTCCAGTGTGAGCTGCTGTGCTCCTTCCAGTGTGAGCTTCTGTGTTCCCTCCAGTGTGAGCTGATACGTTCCTTCCATTGTGGGCTTCTGTGTTCCCCCCAGTGTGAGCTACTGTGTTCCCTTCAGTGTGAGCTGCTGTGCCCCCCCCCCCCCCCCCGTGTGAGCTGCTGTGTTCCTTCCAGTGTGAGCTCCTGTGTTCCTTCCAGTGTGAGCTGCTGTGTCCCCCCCCAGTGTGAGCTGCTGTGTCCCCCCCCCCCAGTGTGAACTCATGTGTTCCTTCCAGTGTGAGCTCCTGTGTTCCCCCCAATGTGAACTCATGTGTTCCTTCCAGTGTGAGCTGCTGTGTCCCCCCTCCCCCCCAGTGTGAGCTCCTGTGTTCCCCCCAATGTGAGCTCATGTGTTCCTTCCAGTGTGAGCTCCTGTGTTCCCCCCAATGTGAACTCATGTGTTCCTTTCAGTGTGAGTTGCTGTGTCCCCCACCCACCCAGTGTGAGCTGCTGTGTTTCCCTAGTGTGAGTGGCTGTGTCCCCCACCCACCCAGTGTGAGCTGCTGTGTTCCCCCAGTGTGAGTGGCTGTGCCCCCCCCCCCCCCCCCAGTGTGAGCTGCTGTGTCCCCCACCCACCCAGTGTGAGCTGCTGTGTTTCCCCAGTGTGAGCTGCTGTGTCCCCCACCCACCCATTGTGAGCTGCTGTGTTTCCCCAGTGTGAGTGGCTGTGTCCCCGCCCCACCCCCCCTCCCCCCCCCCAGTGTGAGCTGCTGTGCTCCCCCAGTGTTGTTGTTGTGTCCCCTCTATTGTGAGCTGCTGTGTTCCCTGCACATTCTACAGACATCAGTTTGTCCGTATAACCGTTTGGATCAGTGGCAGCAGCCTGATTAGCACTGCTTAGAGGTATACACTGAACTTCACTCACTGACAATAGAGACTGGGAGCCAAAAAAAACCAATTATCATATACAGGGCCGGACTGGGACAAAAATTCAGCCCGGGCAATTAAAGGCAGAGCAGCCCACTATTAGGGGCGGGGTCAGAAAGGGGGCATGTCATGTCACCACCACCAAATGAGTATGTTAATGTCACGCTGTTCCAGAGCATCCAGTGTTTTTAGATGGAAGTAAATGCCATGTTGTTTCTTTTGGGGCGCAAGCATGCGCTGTGTTTGCTGGCGATTTGTCTCTGGTGCCCTCAATAGTGGGATACCAGAGATCAAAACAGGAACAGGGTTGTTAAAGTGTTGTGCATGTGTGGGGATGTTCCCTGTGGTGTTGTATATGTTTGGAGGTTGCATGTGTGTAGAACAGACTTTTTGAGTTGTATTGTGTGTAAAGGGGTCTGTTTGTGGCGTACTGCATGTGGCTAGGGACTGCAGTCTGTTTTTCTGGGTTGTAAAGTATGTGTGTGTGTATTTATATAGGGCCTGTGGTGTGTGTGGGCCTAGTGGATGTAGTGTGTGCATGTAAAGAGCTGTACTGTGTGTTTGTGAGTGTATCTAGGGGCTCTAGTGTGTGTATGCATATAGGAGCTGTACAGCACATGTGTATAGGTGCAGTGATGTATGCATAGGTGGTGTAGTGTGTACAGGGGGTGCGGAATATGTATTTGTAGGGGATATAAATTACTGTGTTTGCATGCAGGAGGTGTAATGTGTGTGTTTAAAGGGTCATAACGCATGAAAGTGCAGGGAGTGTAATGTATGTTTAGGGGGTATAGAGTGTGTATGTGAGTGCCGGGGGTATAGTGTGTATATAAGGAGTATAGAGAGTGTGTGAAGTGTGTTTGTGTGTAAGTGCAGGAGGTGCAGTGTGGATATAGGGCTATAGAGTGTGTGCTGTGTGTTAATGCAGGGGCTGTAGTGTGTATATAGGGGGATAGAGTGTGTTTGTGTGTTAGTGCAGGGGGTGCAGTGTATTTGTGTGTTAGTGCAGGGGGTGCCGTGTATTTGTGTGTTAGTGCAGGGGGTGCCGTGTATTTGCGTGTTAGTGCAGTGTGTAGTGTGTTTGTGTGTTAGGCAAGGGGCTGCAATGTGTGTGTTTGTGTTTGTGTGTTAGTGCAGGGGCTGCAATGTGTGTGTTTGTGTGTTAGTGCAGGGGCTGCAATGTGTTTGTTAGTGTAGGGGGTGCAGTGTGTTTGTGTTTGTGTGATAGTGCAGGGGCTGCAGTGTGTGTGTGTTAGTGTAGTGTGTTTGTGTGTTAGTGCAGGGGCTGCAATGTGTGTGTTTGTGTGTTAGTGCAGGGGCTGCAATGTGTTTGTTAGTGTAGGGGGTGCAGTGTGTTTGTGTGATAGTGCAGGGGCTGCAGTGTGTGTGTGTTAGTGTAGTGTGTTTGTGTGTTAGTGCAGGGGGTGCAGTGTGTGTGTGTGTGTTAGTGCAGGGGGTGCAGTGTGTGTGTGTGTGTTAGTGCAGGGGGTGCAGTGTGTGTGTGTGTGTTAGTGCAGGGGGTGCAGTGTGTGTGTGTGTTAGTGCAGGGGGTGCAGTGTGTGTGTGTGTGTGTATGTGAGGGGGGTGTATATAGGATGATATGGCCATACATTATTAATTTAAGAATTTAAAAAAAAAAGTAATTAAAAAAATAAAAATAATGATAATACCATTTACTCCCCCCCCCCCCCCCTTTTAACTTGGCAGGGGAGAGAGGAAGTATTCACATACCTGGTGGTCCAGTGAGGGGGGGGCCTCGCGACGCACCGATCCCAGGTGGTCCAGCGGCAGGTAATTCAGTCTGTACCCCGCAGGGTACAGACCATGTTTCTCTCCCTCTCGCGAGCGCTGGGTTTTCAGAGCGTTGCCACGGGTTACCATGGCAACGCTCTGATAATCTCGGAGCTCGCGAGAGGAAGAGAAGGAAGTTGCTCGGCGTTCTCCCCTCCGGCCCATGATGGGAGACAGGACTCCACCTTGGGGCCGGTCTTCTATCAGATTACGAACACCGGTGCTGCCCTGCATGGGCCGGCAGGAGAGATCTCTTGATCTTTCCTGCCAGCCTCGGCCCATGGCCATCGCGGCCCACCGGGCATTTGCCCGGTTTGCCCGATGGCCAGTCCGGGCCTGATCATATACACTAAATGCCTTTGGAACTTTGCAAATTACCAGATATTATTGCAGAATACCACGTTCTATGTTATTCTGTGCACCAACTTGTTCTCTCCTCCAAATATCTGTAACCATTGAACTATTTTTCATAGCATGTACCACCCGTCAATCCTAAAATGTAAACTCCCCTATGCATCCAATGACTGGCCTGATATCACCCTATTAATGCATCTTTCACCATAAGAATTGTATCCGTTTTCTACTTACATTTAATATGTACCAATATATGTAATAATCCGTTTCTTTAAACTGGTTCCCCAGATGCACTGTATGACAAAGCACGGATCTTAACATTCACACTTTTATATCATTAGGTATTTAATGTTTATTTTATTAGGTATTTAATATTTGTCTGTAAACCTACCAAACCTCACATTCTGTGATTTCCAATTAAATAATTCTACCCTTCATACACCCGAATACAGATCTTAGAATAAAACAAACACCAGCCATATCACACAGAACATCTTAACGTTATATACTGAAGGAGAGAAATACAGCCATAACTGCCGTCCAAGAGTTGTGGGAGTTTGAAGCACAGAGTTCATTTCTTGTTTGTTTGTTTGTTGTTGTTTTTTTGGTGTAGTTCATATTCATTTTCTTTTTTTATAAGCATTTTTTTAAATGAAGTTGACACTCTCACTAACAGACACAGACTAACAGACAGACACACACACTAACAGACACTCTCACTAACAGACACAGACTAACAGACACAGACACACACACAGACAGACTAAAAGACACAGACACACACACAGACAGACAGACTAACAGACACACACACAGACAGACAGACTAACAGACACAGACACACACACAGACACTCACCCACATTAACAATTTTTTTAAAATTTATTTAAACACCCCCCCAGCCTCCTTACCTTTGGGAATGCTGGGGGGGGTGTCTCTGCAGAGGTGTGTTTCCCTGGTGGTCCAGTGGCTGCTGAGCGGCGCGGCCGGCGAGGGAGCACTTCCTCAGGCCCTGGGGAGATAGCGCAGCTAAGCGGACAAGGGCACATGTAGGAGTGTGGGGATAGATGCATGGGATTGGTTGGGAAGAGTCTGTGGGTGTGATTATGTTCTGTGTAAGACAGTGTGGGGGAGGTCTTACCTCAGTGCCACTTGGGATTCGGGCCAGCAAACAGCTTCCCTCCCGCCCACCCTATACTATATTTGTCGCAGCTAGCCGGGGGTATGTCCTTGCCAATTGAGTTTGAGGTTACGTTTAAGTAGATGGAATGAGATGAACAAGTTTTTTAAGGTCTCAAACCTCCCCTGCTCTAAAGGTTTAACTTTAGGTTGCCTGAGGTCTCGTGCCCATCGAGCGTGGATAAGGTCGGCTGATGGCAGGCATTGGAAGGATTTTTATGACGAGGGGGGAGGTGAGAGGGAGTGGTGATTAGGAACCACTCCATGTTTTTATTGGCAAGGACGGTTGGGTCACTGTATAACACTATGGGTGGAGTTATATATGTATATATGTTAATTTATGCTTATTTATGTCTAATGTTTTGGTTACAGAAAAGAAGAGATTTAATAAATAAAGTTATGGATGTGTTATGCAGTAATTTAGTTGTGATAATAAATGCTGTGGCCTGTTTCATCCATACTAAGTGGTCTGTCGTTATTGGGGGGTTTAATGGGGTAGATTTTGTTCTAGGCTGCATCGCGATTCCCCACTACGTACATACAAGGCCCTGGGGAGATAGCGCAGCTAAGCGGACAAGGGCACATGTAGGAGTGTGGGGATAGATGCATGGGATTGGTTGGGAAGAGTCTGTGGGTGTGATTATGTTCTGTGTAAGACAGTGTGGGGGAGGTCTTACCTCAGTGCCACTTGGGATTCGGGCCAGCAAACAGCTTCCCTCCCGCCCACCCTATACTATATTTGTCGCAGCTAGCCGGGGGTATGTCCTTGCCAATTGAGTTTGAGGTTACGTTTAAGTAGATGGAATGAGATGAACAAGTTTTTTAAGGTCTCAAACCTCCCCTGCTCTAAAGGTTTAACTTTAGGTTGCCTGAGGTCTCGTGCCCATCGAGCGTGGATAAGGTCGGCTGATGGCAGGCATTGGAAGGATTTTTATGACGAGGGGGGAGGTGAGAGGGAGTGGTGATTAGGAACCACTCCATGTTTTTATTGGCAAGGACGGTTGGGTCACTGTATAACACTATGGGTGGAGTTATATATGTATATATGTTAATTTATGCTTATTTATGTCTAATGTTTTGGTTACAGAAAAGAAGAGATTTAATAAATAAAGTTATGGATGTGTTATGCAGTAATTTAGTTGTGATAATAAATGCTGTGGCCTGTTTCATCCATACTAAGTGGTCTGTCGTTATTGGGGGGTTTAATGGGGTAGATTTTGTTCTAGGCTGCATCGCGATTCCCCACTACGTACATACATGAGCTCTCTGCTCAGCTCCCTCGCGCGCCGCCCGCAGAGCGAGACTGGAAGGCGGAGCCGGAATATGACGTCATATTCCGGCTCCCAGCCTCACTCTGCTGCGCGCGAGGGAGCTGAGCAGACAGTTCAGAGGAAGTGCTCCCTCGCCGGCCGCGCCGCCCAGCAGCCACTGGACCACCAGGGAAACATACCTCTGGAAGTGCTCCCTCGCCGGCCGCGCCGCCCTACTGCCCAGCATGTCTGTTAGCCGCGAGGCTATCAAGGCATTTGCCCTGGGCATTTGGGGGCGGCGTTTTTTGCCGTCCCCTGGAAAATGCCGCCTAAGGCAAATGCCTTGTTTGCCTCGCGGCTAATACGCCCCTGAGCAAGACAGATGGAGTGTAAGTGCTGTGTGCTGGGATATTAGAATGTGCTCATAGAATGTATTAGTATTTTTAATGTACAGCATCATTACTAAAACGAGTAAAGGACACGGACACTACATATAAAATAATATATAGATAAAATATATAAAATCTAACAGCCTTGACCTCAGCCCTGAGCCCTGATCTCTGATCACTTTAGAAAACCCATCTTCAGCCTTTTTAAAATGAGGAGATGTATGTAAAATATATTTTATTGTAATTAAATTGAAGTAAAGAATCTGTACATTTCAATACAGACATAATCTCTGTCCTTATAGCTAACGTAGATTTACTGATCAGGAAAGATTAAAGGGTCTGAGTTTACAGGTCTCAGATCAATGGCATCCTGTAATTTAATTCTCTATTTCCATCCGTCAGGTTTGTTCCTCTCACCTTTCAGTGGGTTCAGTCCTTTCTTTTGGCCGTGGAGGAGATCAGCAGGTCCACGTCACTGCTCCCCAACTATACCCTCGGGGTCCATCTGTTTGACTCATGTGCTTCCCCAGGACAGGCCTTGCAAGGGGGGTTATGGATGCTTACTGGAGGAGACTGGAGACCAGCTCCCAACTACGAATGTCAACTTCCTTCATCATCTCTGAGTGGTGTCATTGGGGACTCCAGCTCTGCAAACTCTTTGGCTCTGGCCAGGCTGCTAGGACTATACCTCTATCCACAGGTACAAACTGATACTCAAGGTTAATGTGACATTCAATTTGTATTTACTATTAATATTTTTTTTTTAAGTCAGCATTATAATAAATAATAAAATACATGCATACATGCCATTTAACTCTTACCATACCTACTACTCCTGAGCTGGCAAAGGTCCCTGGCACATTCCTTGCACGCTTCAGCACGAATGGCATTTTATCCTTATTCTCATTATTATGTTTATATTGTTAAAGAGTTTAAAGTTAAACAAACTTGATTCTCTACTCTATATTGATCAACCACAACAAGAAAAACACCTTCCTTATACAGTGGAGGTCCCTCAAGCTGCCAAAACAGCTTCATGGGATTTCTGAACATGTCCTGTGGAATCTGGCACCAAGACATTAGTAGCAGATGCTTTAAGTCCTGCAGTGGTGAGGTGGGGCCTCCATTGACTGGATTTGTTGTTCCAACACAACACACAGGTGCTCAATTGGATTGGGATCTGGAGAATTTGGAGGCCAAGGCAAGACATTGAACTCTTTGTTATGTTCCTCAAAATATTCCAGAGCAATTTGCATTATCCTGCTGAAAGAGGCCATTACCATCAGGGAACACCATTATCTTGAAGGCCTGTTCATGGTCTGCAACAATCTCTAGTTAGGTGGTATGTGTCAAAGTAATATCCACATGAATGCCAGGATCGAAGGTTTCCAAGCAGAACATTGCCCAGAACATAACATTGCTTCCACCGGACTGCTTCCTTCCCATAGTGCCTTCTCTTCCCTAGGTTTTGGAGATGTTCTGATCCAGTCATCTAGCCATCACTATTTGGCCCATGTTAAAGTCACTCAGATCTTTTCGCTTGCCCATGTTTCCTGCTTCCAACACTTGAACGTCAAGAACTGACTCACTTGCTGCTTAAAATATCCCACCCCTTGACAGGTGCCATTGTAACGATATAATCAATGCTACTCACTTCACATGTCAGTGGTTTTAATGTTGTGGCTGATTAGTTTATGTAACTGCATGGTTTTTCTTATTGTGTATCTACGGTATGAAGTTTCATTCCATAACAGTGGGAGTTCAGGAGATTGTGTGTTCCCTGTCATTCCAGTTACTATGGAATGGATCAGACAGACACACACATAAACATTAACAACGTTGTCACTAAATTGCTGCTGTAAGCTGTCACTATTAACAAACAGCCAGCAACGGCTACTAATTACCGACTGACATCCCACCTTGCAGCCATAACAAAAAATACAGACCACTTACCGACTGCCGACTGCACATTCACTAATAATGCACATAGGCATATACGTTGTACGTTATCACCATAAGAACCACATGCTGATAATGAAAAAAAAGCTCACCCATAGCATGTATACTTCATCCTTCGATTGGCCTTAACAGGAAACAGATACAGTGTATACGATGAATTAAACTGTTATGCCCAATACAGATCTATGAGTCTTGTGAGATTAAAGGATCACTATAGGGTCAGGAACACAAACATGTATTCCTGACCTTATAGTGTTAACACCACCATCTAGCCCCCCTAAGTCCCTCATGCCTCCATAAATATAGCAAAATCTTACTGTATTCAAGCCTGCAGCTGTAACTCTGGATGCTGTTAGACTCAAAAAAACAAGCAGTCTGCTGACATCATCAGAAGTGGAGACTGACAAAGAGGCAAATCAGGGGCAGAGCCAGCATGATTCAAGCACAGCCCTGGCCAATCAGCATCTCCTCATAGGGATGAATTGAATCAATGAATCTCTATTAGGAAAGTTCAGTGTCTGCATGCAGAGGGTGGAGATATTGAATGTTTGCATGCATTTTAGGCAACCATGACCCAGGCAGGATCTCTAACAGCCATCTGAGGAGTGGCCAGTGAAGTTATCACTAGGCTGTAATGTAAACACTGCATTTTCTCTTAAAAGCCTGAAGGTATACTCACCAGAACAAATTCAATAAGCTGTAGTTGTTCTGGTGACTATAATGACCCTTTCATTTCCAATGTGGGAATTTTTCAGGAAACATGCACTTTACTTGTATGAAGAATAAGTAAAATATACAGGGATTAACTGTTAATATTGACTGTACATACAGTAAGTATAGTTGCCTGGCTAAACCAGGCATCTGAACCATGAGGGACATTAAAGTGTTTTACACCCTTCTCTCATTTTTACTGGGGTTTACTTTAATGACGATTTAAAGGGACACTATAGTCACCTGAACAACTTTAGCTTAATGAAGCAGTTTTGGTGTATAGAACATGCCCCCGCAGCCTCACTGCTCAATCCTTAGCCATTTAGGAGTTAAATCCCTTTGTTTATGAACCCTAGTCACACCTCCCTGCATGTGACTTGCACAGTCTTCCATAAACACTTCCTGTAAAGAGAGCCCTATTTAGGCTTTCTTTATTGCAAGTTCTGTTTAATTAAGATTTTCTTATCCCCTGCTATGTTAATAGCTTGCTATACCCTGCAAGAGCCTTGTGTATGTGATTAAAGTTCAATTTAGAGATTGAGATGCAATTATTTAAGGTAAATTACATCTGTTTGAAAGTGAAACCATTTTTTTTTCATGCAGGCTCTGTCAATCATAGCCAGGGCAGGTGTGGCTAGGGCTGCATAAACAGAAACAACGTGGTTTAACTCCTAAATGACAGTGAATTGAGCAGTGAAATTGCAGGGGAATGATCTATACACTAAAACTGCTTTATTTAGCTAAAGTAACTTAGGTGACTATAGTGTTCCTTTAACATGCTTTTTGTCATTTAAATCAAGGTATCGGTTACTATTGTTGTTTACCAACATCATTAATCTTTGTCAGATGATAAATTTGAATGTGTAACCCCCTTATTGATCCTCTGTTCGCATATTGATATTTTACATCACTCTGCATGTTTGCTGTGTTATCCTAAGGAACTCAGTGTTGGGCCATCCCTGTCATCACTGTTGAGCAGCGAGTACCAGGGCCCCAGCAGGAAGCCACTTTCGCCATCTTGTTTTGTAGAAGTAACGGAGTAGTCAGTATAACATTTCCTAGAGCTTTATTCTTTACAGCAAAATCTACATCCTCTGCGACACTGCAATGGATAAAAAAGCAATCCCGCCACAGAGCAAACGTGTCCACTAAAACCACTTCTTAAAAAGGGATTCCTTTTTTTCTCTTCTATTTCTCTCCTGAAGAGTCTAATCTCCCAATTTGTTGTTATCCAAAAATCTGTGTTCTACTAATCATCCAGGGGTGAATAAAGCTTGTTGGTTATACAATTTATGTCCATTATGTAAGATTCACATTAGACTGAAATGATCCATAACCAGATAAAGTTCTACAAAGCAGATCCTTGGTTAATATCCTGGAAGTGCACACTAGGCACACAGTTATTTTTTTATTAAATCTATCTATGCAATACTACACTATTTTCAATTTTATTTTTATATATGTTATTGTCACGGAAGCTCCTGTGCCACAGACTGCTGTAGAGACATAACAGCTAGCCTCCTACCCACAGACTATGGGCCTGGTCACATACTTTAAAATGATCTATAGGATATGGAGGTACATTGTGTTAATGTTGAATTATTATGTCAAATGTTGAGCTGGATGTGTTAATTGTATTATGTAAAAGGTATTGTGCTATGTGTCTTGGTGTCCAGCAGGAAATTAAGTTATCATGTCTTGATCCAATTATGTCCCAGACACCAAGACACCATAGAGTGGTTTGCATTGTGCTGCCAGAAGACCCCCTGTTGTGTGTAGGAGGATAAATGCATGTGTTTTTCTCTGAAAAAACAGCTCTCTTGTTTAGCTTGGTGAATTCAAACTTCGCGCCTAAACCAATCAACAACCAAATGAAAAAAGAAAGTTGGATACCCAAAAGGGAAACAACTAGGGGGTGTGTCTCAGGGGCAACCTGAGCAGGGGGTAACCCTCACATAAGTGTATAAATAGAAAAGCAGACTTGGTAAGTCAGAACAGGTAGGGCGCCCCCTAATTGATAACTATACATATGTTTGGTGACTGGTAAATGATGAACTAAACCTATGGCCACTATCATCAGAAACTTGGCTACTGTCTATATCACATTAATAGCTTTATTTCTCTCTCAGGTGCCAAAACCGTGCTTATTTAATATGTACAATCATGGGATATGGATATTTCATAGATCGGTTGACACTTTATCTAGTTCCAGCTTTAACCTAGGTATTTGTTGAATTTTGGACTTTAGTCCGTACAATCCACCAAGGGATACATTATGGACCGCTTTCTACTATGTGGGCCATATATGTCCCCTTAAGTTATATTCCGACTGTGTATATACATATATACTTTTTCCCCCCTGGGTACATTATTATCCGAGACTTGTAGATCCAAAGATACAGATACACTGTATCTAATTCACACATCACGGCATTTTCGGCACCTAGAGGGTTAATAAGGGCATCATTCATTCAACCAGCACTGACCTATCAGATACCGGATCGTCACTGGGGGCTGGCCTTGACTGATCTCGGCCGTTTTCGGCGCGAACGCAATACACACGCCCCCAGTCTTAACTAAGTGCAGAGGGCTATTTAAGGAGCCTCCGATGCCCACATCACCTGTTAAACCTCAGAAGACGGCGCGTTTAGCAGCGCCGAAACACGTGTTAGGTAGCAGGCAGGAGGGATGTTTGAGAACCTGGAGATCTATCGTAGTTTAGCATTATCCACAAGCTAGTCTTACCTTGACGTTCTTGCTAAGATTTTTTAGAGGAGTGAGTGGGAGGGCAGGGTAAAGGTGTGGTTTGACGGGGAATCTCGGATCCTTTTCGTCAGACTGTGTATGTTGCCGATTAGTCTGTCTCTAGGACCATCTCCGGATTTACGAGTTGACTGTGCCACACCAGACTCCCCTCTACTACTCCCCTCCCCTAGATACAGTGTTCAAAGCAGCTGTTACGCAAATTGTTACACTGTATACATCTGGCTGTCGAATTACTAAGGTAGCAGGCACGAAGGATTTCTGTGAACCTGGAAGCCTATTAGCATCAGAGTTTTGCATGACTAGCCAGTCAGCCGGTCTTTGACACATTCCTTTGCCAAGATCTATTAGAGGAATGAGTGGGAGGACAGGGTAAAGCTGTGGTTTGACGGGGAATTTATAATTTACATATATTCTTTCGTCAGATTTATATATTTTTTGTACCACACCGTTCTTTCCTCAATTGCTCCCCTCCCCTAGATACAGTGTTCAAGCAGCTGCTACATAACCGGCTACACTGTATCCACTTAGCTGTCGGATCTTGACTAGGGGCTGATCTCACTGTATATAGACTTCACCCACAACCCCCCCTTTTTTGCTACACCCTTTTCTCCCCCTAATAGACTACCACTTGCAACTCTCCCAAACCTATAGAAGTTGCTTTGATTATAGTCAGGGGAGTTTTTTCGAAGGTTGTGACTAGGGCATCAGTGGTAGGAATTGCTCCATATGAAGGACATTTCCCTGAAGCACTAGTGCTGAGTGACGGACCCCACAGGTTAGGGGGACCTCCCTGTTATATTCTCAGGGTAACTCCCTGAGGACGTTTATCCCCGTCCAGGCACGTTCTCGTTTGATACATCCTCCTGTGTTTTTATAATTTTTTCTTTTCTTTTCAAGTTTCCTATTGCAGGCAAAACTATTTTATTACAGTAACTATTAAAAGCTATGTTTTAATATTCTTTGCACATATGTATAGTTATCAATTAGGGGGCGCCCTACCTGTTCTGACTTACCAAGTCTGCTTTTCCAATCAACAACCAATCAGCTGAAAGGGCGTAAACCAAATTGCGCCAATCAGCGCTCGGGGAGGAGAAGGGTTTCGCCACCCAATCAGACGAAAGGGCGCGAAACCCTGTTTGGAAGGCACTCCTTCTCTGATTGGTCACCTGCGCTCCGCAGCGACCAATCAGCGCTCCCTTATGTCGACCAATCAGGAGAATGGGAGCGCCTTCTCCGATTGGTCAGCATGGACTTGCAGGCAGCCAGCAGGTCTCTGTGGCTGTGAAGCCGACTCACAGTCCCAGGGTCCCCGCTGGGGCTCACGCCTCTCCCCTGCGGCCGCCTCCACTGAGGCAAACCTTGCCTCACAGCCCCAGGGTAGGGTAACTGTGATTATGGCTCCTTTAGGATTAGGTAAGGGTGATCCGAACCACCAGTACCCCAGAAGATATCCCCACCAACATCAGGAACCCGTCCCTGGAGTCCCGGTGTGAAGAACCCGCAAGGGAAGCATCCCTCTTCTGGATCTGAACACTCCCTCTGGTGGTCACCCAGGGGAATGCTCCCCCTTGTGGCCACCCAGGGGAGCGCTCATTAATTACTTCCCTTGCAGTTTCACACCTATGTTGCAAGTGCGAACGTTCTGATTAATTGGTGGGAACATTCTAGTGGGGCACCGGGGTGGTCCTTGTTCGGGAGGTGAACAGGCTCCATGCGCCGCAGCGCCCCCACTCGGTAAAAAAGCATATTACACAGTTAAAATAAAACTCAATTGGGAAACACACATTTTCTAATGGGGAATATACGAATATAGAAGAGGGCAATTCAGGGACAGCCAGTGGTCCTGCCACAACCCTCACTCCACAGCTGCAGGATGTGTTGCAGGGAGTGGAGACAACCGGTCTCACACCCCAGCGGCAGTGCTTTTTACAGGGAAAGGAGACAACCAGTCTCTCTCCCCAGTGGCACTGTACAGTGAAGGGAGTGGAGACAGCCAGTCCCCCTCTCCAACATCAGAAGGAGTGAAGATGGTCGGTTCCCCTCCCCAGCGGCAGCTGGAGCAACCAGGAATGGAGACAGTTGGTCCCCCTCCTCAGCAGCAGTGCTTATTACAGGGAGAGGAGACAACCAGTCTCTCTCCCCAGTGGCAGTTGGAGCTACTGGGAGAAACAGGGGTTGGCGGACGTTCCCCACAGTGCAACGGGGAACTTCCAAGATGGAGCGTTGTCCAGGAGGCTACCCATGTGGATTTACTTTTTGGGGCTGGTTTGGGGGTCTAGTACCTTGTTAGTCTACTCTTTGGGGGGAATATATGTCACGGAAGCTTCAGTGCCACAGCCTGCTGGAGAGGCATACCAGCTAGTCTCCTGCTCACAGACTATGGGCCTGGTCACAGACTTTAAAATGATATATAGGATATTGGGATACATTGTGTTAATGTTGAATTATTATGTCAAATGTTGAGCTGGATGACAGCTATTGTGTTAATTGTATTATGTAAAAGGTATTGTGCTATGTGTCTTGGTGTCCAGCAGGAAATTAAGTTATCATGTCTTGATCCAATTATGTCCCAGACACCAAGACACCAGAGAGTGGTTTGCATTGTGCTTGCTGTTGTGTGTAGGGGGATCAATTCATGCGTTTTTCTCTGAAATAAACAGTTCTCTTGATTTGCCCAATACGACTGGTCTTGTCCACTATATTGGAGAATTTTACAAAGTTCCTGAGAGCTAGAATCACTGTATGCTGTAGCTGAATCTAGGAGCAGCAGAGGATTAGAGAAGCGGCGACCAAGGGACACTAAGAGACCCTGGAATCTGTGACAGTTATCATTCAATCTATTCTCCAATACCTGAGTTCAAAAGATTTTATGACTTTATTATTAGGAAAAAACTGCATTAAACCTATTTAACCTAGTTCATACTTTTCCCATTGATGTCAATGAAATGTATCTGCATTGTCTATTTGTTTTGAAATGTTTTCTAGGCACCCCTTTTTTGTACCTAGGATAGCATAACCCTGTTTGCTATAGTATACTATATGTCACTGATTTCTACATTTCAATCCATTCTATTTTTTCTCCCTATCTTTTTTTTAGATTAGTTACTTCTCTACCAGTTCACTCCTGGGTGACAGGACACAGTTCCCTTCCTTTTTTAGGACTGTTCCCAGTGACGCTTTTCAATCCCAAGGACTGGCAGAGCTTATATCCCACTTTGGATGGACCTGGGTTGGATTGGTGGCTGAAAACAGTGACTATGGATTTGATGGAATACGGGCCACCAAGACTGAAATCCAGAGATCAGGTGCCTGTGTTGCCTTCACAGAATACATCCTAACCAGTCGTGCAGATCGAAATGCTCCCCACATTGCAAAGGTCATTGCAGAATCAAATGTCAACACCATAGTGGTGTTTTCTAGTGGCTCCAACCTGCTTCCAGTGGTAGAGGAACTCTTGAGACAAAATATTACAGGGAAAACGTGGGTGGCCAGTGAATCATGGTCAACATCTGCTCTAGTCTCCAAGGAGAAGTATTGGAGTATCCTGAAAGGAACCATTGGTTTTGCCTTACATAGTGGACAAATCTACTCTTTTAAAGAGTTCCTTGGTGCGGTCAACCCAATGGATACTCCAGATGACATATTTTTAAAGGAATTTTGGGAAGTAAACTTTGGCTGTAAATGGAAGCTTCCAGGGACAATTCTTTCTAATACTACAAGAGTCTGCACAGGTCAGGAATTTCTTGGGAACTCTTTAAGTGGTATCAGCATCCTAAGGGTGACATACAGTGTATACATTGCAGTTTATACCTTGGCTTGGGCATTCCAGGACATCCTAACTCGTAGACAAAAACTTTGCTCTGAATCACCAAAGCATTGCAGAGAATCACTGACTTTTCAACCATGGGAGGTAATAACCCTTTATTTGTATATATTTTTGGAATATTAAAATAGCGGTGTAACCTTTGCAAGGCGTGAGATGTTTCTTTTCCAGAGGAGTATATTATGTTACAAAAAGGAGTATCTTTCTTATTAAATTAATGCAATTTTTCAGTTATCAAACATTTTTATAATGCCAAAAGTGGAATAGATTTACAAACAATGTTACACACTGTCCATGAAATGTAAAATTTTTAAAATGTATAGTGTGCTAGGATGTGCAACATTATTCATTGAACAGCTGTGGTACTTCCTGATATATTTGATATATAGCTGGATACAATATCACGGTATATTTAGTGTGAGTCAAGTTTATTTGGTTGGCCATTACAGCCAGCAAGAGAACTCAAGTTTCATTCTCTTCTCACTCCTATTATTGATCCTCTCTTGGAAGAGTAGATCTCAACACATACCGGATGGTCTCACCACGGACCACAGTCCCATGTCCATAGTTCTAGGTCCTTCATGTGATGCTGAACGGCCACCAAACCCTTCACGTGTCTGGTATGATAATATTTCTGGTGCCCCAAAACAGAGAAAAAAATCAACATAAAGATAGATAAAAATGCAGTGGCTGCGGTAAAGTTTGGATGTCTACATGATGCATGTTATATGTCATGTAGGTCATATCCTTCTAGGTTCTGAAATCTATGAAGACTGTCCGCTTTAAGACTGAGGACAAGAGAGATGTATATTTTGACTCCAACGGGAATCTCCCAGCTGTATATGATATTGTCAATTGGCAAATAGACTCACAAAATGTAAAGCACGTGAAGGTTGGCAGTTACGATGGCAGTGCGAAGCCAGGGTACAAATTTATGGTGAACGCAAGCATCTTCCAGTGGACATCAGGGCATAAGCAGGTATATATTTACAGACAAAATAACTCAGAAATGACCGGCAAACACACACTGCTACCCAGACTGTGCTCGCAGACTACAAGAGATACAGCTACTTCACAATGTTACACTCACAAACACACATTGCTACACACATTGCTGCCCACACTGCTACACACACTTTCCACACACATTGCTGCACATACTGCTACTACCCCCACTATTATGCACACACAAACGCACACTACTGCACGTGCTGCTACCTACACTTTTACAAACACACACAAACATACTAAACATACACCAATACACACATACACAGACATGCACTTATACATGTGTATATATATATACAAAGAGAAAGAGAGAGAGAGATGGGTGCTCATTTGCTCTATTTTACTCTTTCTAGGTTCCTTTCTCTGTATGCAGCCCAAGTTGCCTGCCTGGTTTCAGAAAAGCAGCTTTACGTGGAAAGCCTGTCTGCTGTTTTGAATGTGTCCTTTGCCCCACTGGAGACATATCCAATCAAACAGGTACAGCTGACAAGATAATCTACTAATTTATTACATATTTTACTCATTACAGCTATTGGCAAGCTAGGATGTCATGAAAATCTGCTCCAAGCAGACCAGAGGTAGACAATCTTCAGCCCTCCAGATACCGTGATATACATCTGCGCTGATGCTTGGCCAGCGCTATGTCTGAAAGAGCATGATGGGAGATAAAGTCCAAAATACCTGGAGTGTCAAAGGTTGCAAACCCTCCGATGCAGAGCCAATGTTAAAATGGAACACTAAGGTTATTTAAAGAGTCCCTTTAGGCGCGATAACCCTTTTATCTCATTGAATCAGCTTCACTCCACAACAGCTTCACTCCATTCATTGTTAAAATACCACTCCAGGCACCATAACAACTTAATCGGAGTGAAGCTGTTGTGGTGCAATGAGGTTGATTGTTGATCTCTCTGTCTCAAAACCTCCACTCCATGTCTGAAACTTCGATCAGGAAGCCACTGAGAGGCTGAGTGCCATGAGTTGGCCCCTGTGCAGATAAAATAAGTCCCCAATGGTGGGAAAAATGCATTATATTCATTTGACCCAAGGTTACTGCCAACAATAAATTATTTAATGTGCCATCACTACCTTCCACAAAGCAATTGAGACCACTTGAAAATTGGATACGTTTACTAGATCTTATCTTTAGAATATATTATATTGCAGATTGAAACGGTCTAATTTTACATTTGAAGAATGGGTTACTAATGTATGCCATTAACATTTTTTGCGTCTGTTTTTGTACTTTTCATTTATTTTATTCTGTTAGTTAGCCAATGCTCCCTAATACTACTTATACTTTTTCCTAGTTGCTATTTCTATTACCCTCTGTTCACACATTTTTCCTCCATCAGATTCAGTTGACTGCCTCCGTTGCCCATGGGACCAGTGGCCAAACGTCCATCAGAACCAATGCCTCCCAAAACCTATAGAATTTCTTTCCTATGAAGAGCCATTGGGATCCACGCTTGTGGCCACCAGCATTACCTCTTCCACAATCCCAGTGGCCATCTTGGCACTTTTCATGCATTACAAGACCACACCCATCGTCCGAGCCAATAACTACTTCCTAAGTTGTCTTCTTCTGGTGTCTTTGTCATTCTGCTTTCTTTGTTCCCTGACATTCATAGGCTACCCCCAAAAAGAAAAGTGCCTTATGCGTCAGGTGACATTTGGAATGGTCTTCACGCTCTGTGTTTCCTGTATCCTTGCCAAAACCATCACAGTTGTTATTGCCTTCAATGCTACAAAGCCAGGGAGCAGCTTAAGAAAATGGACAGGGCCAAAAGTGTCCTACTGTGTAATAGCTGTGTGTGTTCTTATACAGTCCATTGTGTGTGTGATGTGGTTGTCTCTCTACCCACCATTCCCAGAACGTGATATCCATACTCAAGCAGGGGTGATCATAATTAATTGTAACGAAGGCTCGTCCACTGCATTTTGGGGAATGCTTGGATTTCTTGGACTTTTTGCCACGATCAGTTTTGTTCTTGCATTTTTGGCCAGACGCCTTCCCGACAGCTTCAATGAGGCCAAATTCATCACATTCAGCATGTTGGCATTCCTTACGGTTTGGGTGTCGTATATTCCGGCCTCACTTAGTGCTCGTGGCAAGTATACAGTGGCCATGGAAATCTTTGCCATTTTGTCTTCAAGCTTCAGCCTGGTGTTCTGCATATTTTTGCCAAAATGTTTTGTTATAATTTTTAGGCCAGAACTGAACACCAAAAATATCTTAATGGGGCGAGGGGGGAAATAACTTTACAGAGTGTACAATGAAATGCCAAGAATATTTAGATATTTATTAAAACAAAATAAATGTAATACATTGTTTTTCATATTCTTTATTCATTAATCTTTATTCATAATGACTTTGAAATAAGTATTGTAAGATGGGATAAAATGGCTGACACCTGTATGGTGACCTAATAATAGTGACATGTTTGGAGGTCAATGGGCCAATCCCTTTGGGCAAATAGTGCTTAAAATGATTGTTCACTTGCATAAAATCAAGTGAACGATAATTTGTGTATGTGCATCCTGCGATCCCTATCCAGTTTTAAACCGGTGCTTTGTGAATATTCCAAATCTTATACTTTGTACAGCAAGCATGTCTAACTAGCAGCCCAGGCAGCTCTCTAATTAGACAATTTAGGCAGCCGCTAATATGGCTGCCTAAATTGCCTTAGGGCAGACTAACAAGTCGGGTCCGCGGTCTATGACCGAGGGCCCGATGCAGGGTGGGGGCTTGCCCATTATGCCGCCGGGTGCAAGTCCCTTCCCCAAGTCTGCCCTGAGAGAGTGCCGTGCCTTCTGTCTGCAGCTCTGCCAGGTGCAGAGTTGTAGTGTCCTGCGATCTCCAGCCAATCAGATAATTGCCGCAGGTTACCAAGGCAATGCTCTGACTCTGCTGGAGATTGTGAGACAATTACCATGTGGTCTGCAGCTCTGCACCTGGCGGAGCTGCAAACCAGATCAACATACCACCGGACCACCAGGAAGAGAAGCCACCGGACCACCAGGGAATGGATTAGGAAATACGTTTTTTTTTTTTAAAGGTATTTTTGACAGAACCACCTCCACACTATATTACCCCCTCCTCCACGATATCAAATAAGGTGGGCTGCCCTTTAGGAGAGAGCAAGAGACAGGTATGTGAGGTAGAGGTTAGTCTGGGAGGCCATAAGCTTTCCTAAAGAGATGGGTTTTAAGGCACTTCTTAAAAGATGCAAGACTAGGGGAGAGTCTGATGGCGGTAGGCAGGCTATTCCATAGGAAGGGAGCCGCCCGCAAGAAGTCCTGCAAGCGTGAGTTGGCCATATGGGTGCGGACAATGGACAGGAGGCGGTCACTGGCAGAGCAGAGAGACCGAGAAGGGACATACCTATGGATCTGTGAGGTGATATAAGAGGGACTAGAGTTGTTCAGTGCTTTATAGGTGTGAATTAGTACCTTGAATTGACTCCTATAGCATACAGGAAGCCAATGTAAGGACTGACAGAGGGGTGAGGTGTGAGAGAAACGACTAGAGAGGAAAATCAGTCTGGCAGCAGCGTTCATTACGGACTGCAGTACGGCTTTTGGGAAGACCAATCAGGAGAAGGTTACAATAATCCATGCAGGAAATTGCTAGAGCATGGACAAGCTCCTTGGTAGTATCTGGTGCAAGAAAGGGGCGGATGCGATCTATGTTTTTAAGATGGAATCTACATCTATATCACCACCTCCACACTATATTACCCACTCCTTCACACGATATCACCACCTCCACACTATATCACCCACCTCCACACTATATCACCCCATCCATACTATATCACCCCTCCTTCACACTATATCTCCCCCTCCACACTATATCACCCCCTCCTCCACACTATATCATCCCTCCACACTATATCACACCCCCAACACTGTATCATCCCCCTCCTTCACACTATGTCACCCCCCTCCACACTATATCACCCCTCCACACTATATCACCCACCTCCACACTATATCACTCCTACACACTATGTCACCCCAACACTATATCAACCCCTCCTCCACACTATATCACCCCCTCCACACTATATCACCCCCTCTCCACACTATATCACCCCTGCACACTATATCACACCCCCAGCACTATATCACCCCCTCCTTCACACTATGTCACCCCCTCCATACTATATCACCCACTCCTCCACACTATATCACCCACCTCCACACTATATCACTCCTCCACACTATGTCACCCCCACACTATATCACCCCCTCCTTCACACTATGTCACCCCCCTCCACACTATATCACATCCCCAACACTATATCACCCCTCCTTCACACTATGTCACCCCCGTTCACACTATATCACCCCTCCACACTATATCACCCACCTCCACACTATATCACCCCCTCCACACTATATCACCCCCTCCTCCACACTATATCACACCCCAACACTATACCACCCCTCCTTCACACTATGTCACCCCTCTCCACACTATATCACCCCCTCCACACTATATCACCCCTCCACACTATATCACCCCCTCCTCCACACTATATCACCACTCCACAATAAATCACACCCCCAACACTATATCACCCCCTCCTTTACACCATGTCACCCCCTCCACACTATATCACCCCTCCACACTATATCACCCACCTCCACACTATATCACCCCCTCATTCACACTGTCACCCCCCTCCACACTATATCACCCCCTCCACACTATATCACCCCGCATCCACACTATATCACCCCACCTCCACATTACATCACCCCCTCCACACTATATCACTCTCTCCACACTATATCACTCACCTCCTTCACACTATATAATCCTTCACCCTCCACACTATATAATCCTTCCCTCCTCCACACTATATCACCCCACCTCCACATGATACCACCCCCTCCATACTATATCACCCCTTCAAACTATATCACTCCCTCAACACTATCTTACCCCCTCCACACTATATTACCTCTCTCCTCCACACTATATCACTCCCTCCACACTATATTAACCCCTCCTCCACAATATGTCACCCACACTATATTACCTTCCTCCACCCTATATTACCTCCCTCCACACTATATTACCTTCCTCCTCCACACTATATCACTCCCTCCATACTATATAATCCTTCCCTCCTCCAAACTATATCACACCCCCTCCACACTATATGAGCTCCCACCTCCACACTATATCACCCCTCCACACTATGTCACCACCTCCTCCACACTATCAATCACTCCACACTATAGCACCCCACCTCCACACTATATCGCCCCTCCACACTATATTACCTCCCTCCTCCAAACTATATCACTCCCTCCACACTATATTACCCCCTCCACACTATATTACCTCTCTCCTCCACACTATATTACCCCCTCCTCCACACTATGTCACCCCCTCACTATATTACCTCCCTCCTCCACACTATAGTACTCCCTCCACACTATATCACCCCTCCACACTATATCACCTCCTCCACACCATATCACCCACTCAACAATACATTACCTCCCTCCTCCACACTATATCACCTCCTCCACACCATATCACCCACTCAACAATACATTACCTCCCTCCTCCAAACTATATCACTCCCTCCACACTATATTACCCCCTCCACACTATATTACCTCTCTCCTCCACACTATATTGCCCCCTCCACACTATATCACCCCCTCCTCCACACTATATCACACCCCAACACTATACCACCCCTCCTTCACACTATGTCACCCCTCTCCACACTATATCACCCCCTCCACACTATATCACCCCTCCACACTATATCACCCCCTCCTCCACACTATATCACCACTCCACAATAAATCACACCCCCAACACTATATCACCCCCTCCTTTACACCATGTCACCCCCTCCACACTATATCACCCCCTCCACACTATATCACCCACCTCCACACTATATCACCCCCTCATTCACACTGTCACCCCCCTCCACACTATATCACCCCCTCCACACTATATCACCCCACATCCACACTATATCACCCCACCTCCACATTACATCACCCCCTCCACACTATATCACTCTCTCCACACTATATCACTCACCTCCTTCACACTATATAATCCTTCACCCTCCACACTATATAATCCTTCCCTCCTCCACACTATATCACCCCACCTCCACATGATACCACCCCCTCCATACTATATCACCCCTTCAAACTATATCACTCCCTCAACACTATCTTACCCCCTCCACACTATATTACCTCTCTCCTCCACACTATATCACTCCCTCCACACTATATTAACCCCTCCTCCACAATATGTCACCCACACTATATTACCTTCCTCCACCCTATATTACCTCCCTCCACACTATATTACCTTCCTCCTCCACACTATATCACTCCCTCCATACTATATAATCCTTCCCTCCTCCAAACTATATCACACCCCCTCCACACTATATGAGCTCCCACCTCCTCACTATATCACCCCTCCACACTATGTCACCACCTCCTCCACACTATCAATCACTCCACACTATAGCACCCCACCTCCACACTATATCGCCCCTCCACACTATATTACCTCCCTCCTCCAAACTATATCACTCCCTCCACACTATATTACCCCCTCCACACTATATTACCTCTCTCCTCCACACTATATTACCCCCTCCTCCACACTATGTCACCCCCTCACTATATTACCTCCCTCCTCCACACTATAGTACTCCCTCCACACTATATCACCCCTCCACACTATATCACCTCCTCCACACCATATCACCCACTCAACAATACATTACCTCCCTCCTCCACACTATATCACCTCCTCCACACCATATCACCCACTCAACAATACATTACCTCCCTCCTCCAAACTATATCACTCCCTCCACACTATATTACCCCCTCCACACTATATTACCTCTCTCCTCCACACTATATTGCCCCCTCCTCCACAATATGTCACCCAACTATATATCCCTACCCACACTATATCACCACTCTCCACACTATATCACCCCCTCCCCACTATATAATCCTTCCCTCCTCCACACTATATCACCCCCTCCTCCACTATATCAGAGTTATCACCCCCTCCACACTATATCACCCCCTTCCACCACACTAAATCACCCCCTCACTACAGGGAGTGCAGAATTATTAGGCAAATGAGTATTTTGACCACATCATCCTCTTTATGCATGTTGTCTTACTCCAAGCTGTATAGGCTCGAAAGCCTACTACCAATTAAGCATATTAGGTGATGTGCATCTCTGTAAGGAGAAGGGGTGTGGTCTAATGACATCAACACCCTATATCAGGTGTGCATAATTATTAGGCAACTTCCTTTCCTTTGGCAAAATGGGTCAAAAGAAGGACTTGACAGGCTCAGAAAAGTCAAAAATAGTGAGATATCTTGCAGAGGGATGCAGCACTCTTAAAATTGCAAAGCTTCTGAAGCATGATCATCGAACAATCAAGCGTTTCATTCAAAATAGTCAACAGGGTCGCAAGAAGCGTGTGGAAAAACCAAGGCGCAAAATAACTGCCCATGAACTGAGAAAAGTCAAGCGTGCAGCTGCCAAGATGCCACTTGCCACCAGTTTGGCCATATTTCAGAGCTGCAACATCACTGGAGTGCCCAAAAGCACAAGGTGTGCAATACTCAGAGACATGGCCAAGGTAAGAAAGGCTGAAAGACGACCACCACTGAACAAGACACACAAGCTGATACATCAAGACTGGGCCAAGAAATATCTCAAGACTGATTTTTCTAAGGTTTTATGGACTGATGAAATGAGAGTGAGTCTTGATGGGCCAGATGGATGGGCCCGTGGCTGGATTGGTAAAGGGCAGAGAGCTCCAGTCCGACTCAGACGCCAGCAAGGTGGAGGTGGAGTACTGGTTTGGGCTGGTATCATCAAAGATGAGCTTGTGGGGCCTTTTCGGGTTGAGGATGGAGTCAAGCTCAACTCCCAGTCCTACTGCCAGTTTCTGGAAGACACCTTCTTCAAGCAGTGGTACAGGAAGTAGTCTGCATCCTTCAAGAAAAACATGATTTTCATGCAGGACAATGCTCCATCACACGCGTCCAAGTACTCCACAGCGTGGCTGGCAAGAAAGGGTATAAAAGAAGAAAATCTAATGACATGGCCTCCTTGTTCACCTGATCTGAACCCCATTGAGAACCTGTGGTCCATCATCAAATGTGAGATTTACAAGGAGGGAAAACAGTACACCTCTCTGAACAGTGTCTGGGAGGCTGTGGTTGCTTCTGCACGCAATGTTGATGGTGAACAGATAAAAACACTGACAGAATCCATGGATGGCAGGCTTTTGAGTGTCCTTGCAAAGAAAGGTGGCTATATTGGTCACTGATTTGTTTTTGTTTTGTTTTTGAATGTCAGAAATTTATATTTGTGAATGTTGAGATGTTATATTGGTTTCACTGGTAAAAATAAATAATTGAAATGGGTATATATTTGTTTTTTGTTAAGTTGCCTAATAATTATGCACAGTAATAGTCACCTGCACACACAGATATCCCCCTAAAATAGCTAAAACTAAAAACAAACTAAAAACAACTTCCAAAAATATTCAGCTTTGATATTAATGAGTTTTTTGGGTTCATTGAGAACATGGTTGTTGTTCAATAATAAAATTAATCCTCAAAAATACAACTTGCCTAATAATTCTGCACTCCCTGTATATTACCTCCCTCCTCCACACTATAGTACTCCCTCCACACTATATCACCCCTCCACACTATATCACCTCCTCCACACCATATCACCCACTCAACAATACATTACCTCCCTCCTCCACACTATATCACTCCCTCCACACTATATTTTCCCCTCCTCCACAATATTTCACCCCCACTATATCTCCCTATCCACACTATATCACCACCCTCCACACTATATTACCCCCTCCACATTATATTACCTCCCTCCTCCACAATATATCAATCCCTCCACACTATATTACCCCCTCCTCCACAATGTCACCCCCACTCTATCTCCCTCTCCACACTATATCACCATCCTCCTCACTATATCCCCCACACTATATCACCCCCTCACTCTGTCACAGTCACCCTGTCAATTAACCCCCCTTAACCCTGTCATGTTCACCTCCCCCTGCCCTGTTACACTCACTCCTCCACACCATACCACATTCCCCCCAACCCTGTTATATTGACCCTCCAACCATGCCACATTCACCCTGCCACATTAACACTTTTCCATATACATTCTTTTTTTTCTACTGTGCTTTTCTAAATAAACCTACATTTCTATGAAAATTTAAGTTTTTGTTTTTTTTGCGGCCCACATAAACGTAAATCTTGTTTATTTGGCCCCTTTTTAGCCTTTGAGTTTGACATGCTTGTTGTACAGGATTTGGATGTGAAGGCGCCAATTTTAATCTAGACACCGAACGCGTCTGGGCTTTTGCTGCTGATTCGCTTGGGCCAATCGTATTTGGCTTTAGAAAATATGAGTAGAGTTGAGCGGACACCTGGATGTTCGGGTCCGGCGGCTTCGGCCGAACTTTGAAAAAAAGTCTGGGTTCGGGCTCGAACTTGACCACGAACCCGAACCCTTATTGAAGTCAATGGGGACCCGAACTTTAGGGCACAAAAATGGCTCTAAAAATCTCCTGGAAAGTGCTAGAGGCCTGCAAGAGGGAGTAAAATAGGGGTAAGAGTAGGAAAAGTGCCCTGCAAATAAATAGGGAAATCACTCAAAAATAACATAAAATAAGCAGCCGATTAGTAGATAACTCCCTAATTCCCACGGTATTAGGGAGCTATCTACCAAAAGGCTGAAAGACCTAAATTGGTCTTACAGCCACATTTACTAATACTAAGTAAAGATTACTTAGTATTAGTATTAGTAAATTCAGCCCCTACTCGCTATATCGCAAGTAGGGGCGTGTCTAGTAAACAGTGAGCAGCCAGCGGCCTGTCACTGTAAAAAAAACAAAAAAAAAACCTATTGCCCCCATCCCTGTGTGACGGGTGGGGGCCCTAAATAAGAATGTGGAGGGGGGACCTACTGACCTCCCACCAGCCCCCACACCTGAGCGGCGGGTGGGGGCCATAAATAAGAATTTGAGGGGGACCTACTGTCCTCCCCCCCAGGCCCCCACCCCTGCATGGCGGGTGGGGGCCCTAAATAACAATAAGGGAACCTACTGTCCTCCCCCCCCCCCCCGGCCCCGGCTCTAAATAACAATAAGGGAGGACCTAATGTCCTCCCCCCGGCCCCCACCCCTGAGCGGTGGGTGGGGGCCCTAAATAAAAATGTCCCCCCCAAGTGACTAGGGGTCCCTGAACCCCTAGTCACCCCCCTCCCAAAAAATAAATACCCCTACCTACCACCCTCATCCTAAAAATAATGAGGGGGGGGGGCCTTATCTAAATACCTGTTAAAAAAAATATATAGACTTACCATTTGATGTCTTCTTTCTTCTAAAATCTTCTTTTTTCAGCCCCAAAAAAGGCCAAATAAAAATCCATAAGAACCGACGCACTTTAAAAAAAAAAAAAAAAAAAAAACAAGCAAAAAAAAATAATAACCAATTTTCACCCATGGAGGGCTCCGCGCACACTGAGCTCTGCAAGGTGGGGCAAGGCTTATAAAGGCTTGCCCCGCCCTGCAATTAGGCTCAGAGCACTCTGATTGGTGGGTTTAAGCCATCCAATCAGAGTGCTCTGACAGGTAAATGAAGAGACTGACAGGTAAGTCTCTACATTTACCTGTCACAGCACTCTGATTGGTTGGCTTGAAATCCACCAATCAGAGTGCTCTGTGTCATTTCACACAGCGCGGGAAAGTTCTTTGGAATTTTTATTTTATTTTTAAAGCTTAGCAGTCTCTTCATTTTTATTTATGGCCCCCACCCACCGCTCGGGGGGGGGCGGGGGGAGGACAGTAGGTCCCCCCCCCTTTATTGTTATTTAGGGCCCCCACCTGCCGTGCAGGGATGGGGGCCGGGGGGGAGGACAGTAGGTATGCCCCCCAAATTCTCATTTATGGCCCCCACCCACCGCTCAGGGGTGGGGGCCGGGGGGGAGGACAGTAGTTCCCCACCCCCCTTATTGTTATTTAGGGCCCACACCCGCCACGCAGGGGGGGAGGACAGTAGGTGTCCCCCCAAATTCTTATTTATGGCCCCCACCCACCGCTCAGGGGTGGGGGCTGGGGAAGGACAGAAGGTTCCCCCTCCAATTCTTATTTATGGCCCACACCCACCGCTCAGGGGTGGGGGCCGGGGGGGGAGGAGAGTAGGTCCCCCCCAAATTTCTTATTTATGGCCCCAACCCACCACTCAGGGGTGGGGTTCGGGGGGGCAATAGGTCCCCCCTTTAGTTTAAAAGACCCCACTCGCACGTCGCGGGTGGGGGCTCAAGAGGGGGGGAATTTATTTATTTTTTAACAGTGAGCAGCGTAAGTTCGGGTTCGCTCAACGGAATTTATTCATTGACCACCTGAACAAAATGTTGTGTTTAGTGAAAAACCCTATGTGCTTTGTTTTTAATCTGAGCCTGGACCTGAAAACGTTGATCCCGAATTTGAAGCATTCGGTCTGGATTTCAGCTGTCAGTGAGTGGTCGGTCTAGCTGAAAACCAGAACAAAATAGGTCTTGTTGCTGGCCAAAATTGCAAAATCCAGACAATAAAGTGAACAATTTCAGGATTTTTCTATCCAAATAGCCGATGGTTTTGCCCTATTCGGACTTTAGTTAATATACCACACAGGGTTATTCAGTAACAGGGTATTCACTAAATTCTGAATTCAAAGTGAATTTTTAATTCAAGGCCAAAATAGTCAAATTCAGCTATTTAGCCTTATTGCGGTGACATATTTAATGGGTCAGAAGGGCAGTCCGATGTACAGGAACATAATGATGGGACATGTTTGAACAGTGACTCCACGCACCATGATCACTGGAGTTTTTTTTAAGTGGTTATTGTACATTCTGTTTTTTTTATCTGCAGTGTTTAACATAAGCCGGGTTATTCCCTAAAGGGAGGATTTAAAAGGCCAGATCAACTGAATGGAAAGCTTAGCTGGCTTTGTTCCAGTTCAGCTAATTTGTTCTTTAAATTTGAATTCACTTTAACTTCACTTTGAATTCTCAATTTACATGATTATTCCCAAAAGTGAAAATACTAAGGGAATTTCAAATCATGAATAATCCCGAAAGATTTTAACCCCTTAGCTGCCACCACTGGCAGCGTCACTGGGGCGTCATTAGCCAGCCTGCAACAAGAGCTCAAACCCTGCTACGGGGCAGACCCGGGGCCCAGCTAGACCCAGGTAAGAGGGCAAACTGCAGCTAAATGGTTTGCCTTCTTTCTAGAAAACTGGACAGAACTACTCATCACACCATAACCACTGCAGTGCTGCTTGGAGTAACCCTTTAAAGTCGGGGTGTGGAACCTTCGACCCTCCATATGTTCTGCATTTCATTTCCCTTAATACTCTAATCGCCATAATGCTGGCAAAGGATCAAGGGAAATGTAGTGCAGAACATCTGGAGGGGCGAAGGATCCCCACCTCTGCTAAAAGGACAGTCCCATGTAAAGTGACCTAATGACAGTGACATGTTTTATGACCAGACATTATGGTCATATTACAGTGAAAAAATTATCAGTTTTTTTAATCACACAATGTCATCAAAAATCTGTATTAGTAATTATTAAACGAGTAAACATACTAGGTATATTGCGTGTTACATAACATACTAAAAGCATAACAACGGCATGCAATTCTCAAGTAAATGTTTTATTTAATATTTTACTTTTTGCTATTCTCATAATCTGTTTTACTTAATATTTTAGAATCTGATGAAGCACAATAAAAGCTGGTACCTACAAACACAATGATGAAATCTAGCTCTCTGTGTTAAAGCAGCTTGGAGCACAGATAGTTAGCAGACAGTTAATAGCAGAATTAATGTTATGTCAGTCTGGGTCTGTGAGCTCCCAGAGTATACACAGATCTGTGTGTTTCTCTTTCACGGGCTCCTCCCGGGAGCAACAATTACAGAGACAGGAGCCTGGCAGAGACTTAATGAGCTAATGATAGATAATTACTCCTCCCATCACATCTGCTGCTCATTTTTCCCCTTAGGAAGCTTTTTCCCCTGAGGAGCCCCAGGCTAATAGCCCAGCGTCTTCCCAGCCTGTGTAAGAGAGGCTGACGAAAATGACAAAAACACAGGTCCGAGGGGAACGGTCTCCAGAGGAGCAAATGTGGATACACTTGTTTTACACACTTTGGCGTGTTATAGCCTAGAATTATAGCAATTCAATGTGTATCTTATAATTCCACAGAACTATAAATAATAATTATCTTTCTTGATTATTATAAAACACAAATATGAATGTGTTAGAATGGAAACCCTTTGCTACACAGGATGCAGATGAGATTAAAGCACATTTCATCGTATACCATGTATGTCATGATATAGTGGGCTTTTCCTGACTCTTGTCATGAAGGGGTTAAAACCAATGAAATCGTATTATTTTTATACACACATTCACCCACAGCCTCTTTCTCTTAATTCACATTTAACACTGATGACACAAATGTAAACTGCAGACATTTAATACAATTTATTACATTTATTATTCATATATTTACTAATGAGTGAATTTTTAAAGCAATAAAATGAGTTGTAAGAGTGTTGTATGCATCCGTCCTCACATTTGAAATCTTTCAGAATGCCAGGGATTTGAATTTTGTCATTAAAGGAAATCTGTGATTTTTTTTTATTATTTCAGATAAAATTTGACATGTATTTATAACGCACATATATCAGTAAATACCATATTCCATCACATCTCCTGGCGTAATCTTGCTCAATGGGGATCAATGCAAAAAGAATCAATATTTAATTATCTCTCTCAAATCCTGACACCACGTGCAAGTCCTGGGAATCTCAAAAATGGCATCTGTGCTGATTGAAATGTATTATACATAATGTACAGAAGAATGTGTCCCAAGTTAAGTGACCTAATGACAGTGACATGGTTAATGGGTTAAAGGGACAGTCCATATAAAGTGACCTAATGACAGTGACATGTTTAATTGGTTAAAGGGACAGTCCCATGTAAAGTGACCTAATGACAGTGACATGTTTAACCCCTTAAGGACACCTGACATGTGTGACATGTCATGATTCCCTTTTATTCCAGAAGTTTGGTCCTTAAGGGGTTAATGGGTTAAAGGGAAAGTCCATGTAAAGTGACAATATAATGACAGTGACATGGTTAATGGGTTAAAGGGACAGTCCATATAAAGTGACCTAATGACAGTGACATGTTTAATTGGTTAAAGGGACAGTCCCATGTAAAGTGACCTAATGACAGTGACATGGTTAATGGGTTAAAGGGACAGTCCATGTAAAGTGACAATATAATGACAGTGACATGTTTAACCCCTTCAGGACGGAGTCAATAGTGCACGTTCTGATCAAAACAAAACGTAAGCAAAAACTGGAATTCGCGCTATATGTCTGTTCAACCGTAATTCACCTCTTTCATATTATATGCACCCACACTTATTATATATCATTTTGATCAGGAGAAACAGGGCTTTAATTTATCATTAACTATTCATATATGGAACATAATTCGTTCTGAATAAAATGTAAAAAAAATGTGAGAAAATAAGATTTTTTTTTAAATTTGTATTTCCGTCTGACATTTTAGCTGTGAATGTCATAATACTGTTAGGTTTTACTGCACAAAAATGGACATATTTGTAATCAGCGATGTCTCACGAGTACAACAGTACCCCCCATTAACAGGTTTTATGTTGTTTTGGAAAGTTACAGGGTCAAATATAGAACATTACATTTTCAAATAGAAATTTGCCAGATTGGTAATGTTACCTTTGAGACGGTATGGTAGCCCAAGAATGAGAATTACCCCCATAATGGCATACCATTTGAAAAAGTAGACAACCAAAGGTATTGAAAGTGGGGTATGTTTAGTCTTTTTTAGTAGCCACTTAGTCACAAACACTGGCCAAAGTTAGCGTTCATATTTGTTTTTGTGTTAAAAAAGCAAAAAACAAATATTTGGCCAGTGTTTGTGACTAAGTGGCTACTAAGAAAGACTGGACATACCCCACTTGCAATACCTTGGGTTGTCTACTTTTGCAAATGGTATGCCATCATGGGGGTAATTCTCATTCCTGGGCTACCATACGCTCTCAAAGGCAACATAACCAAACTGTCAAATTTCAATGTCAAAAAAATGAAATGCAAGCCTTATATGTGACTCTCTAACTTTCCAAAACACCATGAAACCTGTACATGGGGGGTACTGTTATTATCGGGAGACTTCACTAAACACAAATATTAGTGTTTTAAAACAGTAAAACATATTACAACAATAATATAGTCCATAAAAGTGCCGTTCGTTTGTAAAAAATGAAAAAAATTACACTTTTACTTAAAATATCATCGTTGTAATACAATTTACCAGTTTGAAACACTAATATTTAAGTTCAGCGAATTCTCCCGAGTAAAACAGTACCCCCCATGTACAAGTTTAATGGTGTCCTGGAGAGTTACAGGGTGAAATATAGTGCTTGCGAATTAAATTCTCTGCACTTTCTCCCTGTGTTGTCAGGTATGTCAATCAAATGTTAATTAATCAGATCACCTAATTATGTTAAAAGATTACTTAAATATACACGTAGAATTTTAATATATATGCTTTTATAGGTATTTAAATTCTACGTGTATACTAATGTAATCTGTTATGTAATTATATGTATTTATCTATATATATATATTTGCGGTTATTTGTATTTTATATATAGATAGATATATATAGAATGTCATTCTAAGTGTATTTTGTTACCAATATATATATATATATTAATAACAAAATACAGTTAGAATGAAATTACATATGTATATATAATTTATATTAAATTTTGTTTCAATATTTTATTTATTAATTTTATTTTATTTATTTATTATTGTAATTATACGTATATATATATAATATATATGTAGATCTATCATATATATAATATATATACATATTATATATATGTAACGTCATTCTAAGTGTATTTTAATACTAATATATGTACTTACATTAGTATTAAAATACACTATGTATGGCGTTAAATATATATAATATGTATATATATTATATATATAATATATATACATATATTATATATATATAAATATATTTATTTTATTTTATAACCTGTCTAATATTTTTTTTTTACACTACCTACCAGCAGGGGGACTGTCTAATATTTTAGACAGTCCCCCTGCTGGCAGATCCATAGCCAGCTATAGGGGGCCATGTGATCGCTCTTTGAGAGCGATCACATGGCCCTTGGGGGCCTCATTTGCCGGAGGGGGGCTGCCTGGGCTCTCAGACAGCCCCCCAGAAGAGGATCGTGGCGGAGGTGAGTACCGCTGGACCTCAAGGGCTCAAAGCCGTTACGGCGTTCCATGCCGCCGCAACGGCTTTAAAGCCCACTAAATGTGGGACGGCATGGAACGCCGTAACGTCGTTAACAGGTTAATGGGTTAAAGAGACAGTCCATATAAAGTGACAATATAATGACAGTGACATGTTTAATGGGTTAAAGAGACAGTCCATATAAAGTGACAATATAATGACAGTGACATGTTTAATGGGTTAAAGGGACAGTCCATATAAAGTGACAATATAATGACAGTGACATGCTTAATTGGTTAAAGGGAGTTAGCTCACTTTACATGAGCTGTCCCTTTAACCCATTAGGCATATTAAGCATGACAGCGACATGTTTAATGGGTTAAAGGGACAGTCCATATAAAGTGACAATATAATGACAGTGACATGGTTAATGGGTTAAAGGGACAGTCCATGTAAAGTGACAATATAATGACAGTGACATGGTTAATGGGTTAAAGGGACAGTCCGTGTAAAGTGACAATATAATGACAGTGACATGGTTAATGGGTTAAAGGGACAGTCCATATAAAGTGACAATATAATGACAGTGACATGCTTAATTGGTTAAAGGGACAGTCCATGTAAAGTGACAATATAATGACAGTGACATGGTTAATGGGTTAAAGGGACAGTCCATGTAAAGTGACAATATAATGACAGTGACATGGTTAATGGGTTAAAGGGACAGTCCGTGTAAAGTGACAATATAATGACAGTGACATGTTTAATGGGTTAAAGGGACAGTCCATGTAAAGTGACAATATAATGACAGTGACATGCTTAATAGGTTAAAGGGACAGTCCGTGTAAAGTGACAATATAATGACAGTGACATGTTTAATGGGTTAAAGGGACAGTCCATGTAAAGTGACAATATAATGACAGTGACATGGTTAATGGGTTAAAGGGACAGTCCGTGTAAAGTGACAATATAATGACAGTGACATGGTTAATGGGTTAAAGGGACAGTCCATGTAAAGTGACAATATAATGACAGTGACATGGTTAATGGGTTAAAGGGACAGTCCGTGTAAAGTGACAATATAATGACAGTGACATGTTTAATGGGTTAAAGGGACAGTCCATGTAAAGTGACAATATAATGACAGTGACATGCTTAATTGGTTAAAGGGACAGTCCGTGTAAAGTGACAATATAATGACAGTGATATGTTTAATGGGTTAAAGGGACAGTCCCATATAACGTGACCTAAGAAAAGTGACATGGTTAATGGGTTAAAGGGACAGTCCATATAAAGTGACAATATAATGACAGTGACATTTTTAATGGGTTAAAGGGACAGTATATGTAAAGTGACAATATAATGACAGTAACATGTTTAATGGGTTAAAGGGACAGTCCATATAAAGTGACCTAATGACAGTGACATGTTTAGTGAGTTAGAGAGACATCTAATGAGTTATAGTAAAATCTATAAATTTGCCTGTAAATAATATTTAGTCAATACATAACTTTGTATAATTTTGGGGCAGATACATTTTCAATACATTTTACAAATTAGAACTTATGTCTGATGCATTTCTTCTTACGAGGACGCCCAAGGCATATAGGAACCACAGGCTTAGACCCTTTTAAGGCTATTCACTAGCATCTGAATTATACCGTATGAATGGGGCAAAATGATCCAGTTGCATACAGGGTTATTCCTTCAATCCTCCACTAGTCCTTGTGACGAAGTGCCCTTCACCACTTGGGCCTGGAGAGGACTGCTTGCCAGCCTCTTGCCATGTGATTATGGTCCCTGGGAGATTGGGCCCTTTAAAGACAGTATTCGGCCCTAACAGAGTGCATGTCACTCATTCTGGCCCTTTAAATACGGTGGGGCCATTCGGTACTTGCCCTGTGTGAGCGGTGATACCCCAGATAGCTATGCCATGGAGCCTATTCATATAATGAAAGACTATGGGAAAGACTTTAGCTCCATGGCAATTGAACTGTGTGAATAGGATCTGCGGTAGTTTTGTGCGCCCAGATCCCAGTTATCTGGGGATATGTGAAATGTCTGTGTGTTATGTGTAAAAGGGGTACTTTATGTATTTTAAAGTGTTTTACTGTCTTTGTTTCCCCATGTGCTCAATGGATTCTGTCTCTGTACTGGGAGGTAATTGGATTACTTCTCCATTGTGTCCAGGAGAGAAGACTCTGTAAAACCGGTCTAAACTGGAAAGTCCAGAGCCTGAGTTTGGGAGCCCTACACAAGCCCGGTTCAGTGATCTCTTGGAGTGGAGGGAGAGCAGGTATGACTGGGACGACACTCACGAAATTGAGCAAGACCTGGCTCACCTAGCAACCCGGGAGTGGGAACTGGAGCAGGACTACCGAGTTCTCGTCCACTCCATTGAGAAGTTTCAGCAGGACAGCAAGGTGACAGATCCAGTTCCAGACCCATTCAGCTGGGAAGATATTGTTGAGATTTACTGGGAGGAACCCCAGGCGGCAGGTGGAGATGGGACCAAGGTCTCTCCACTGGTATTGCAGGGAATTGGGAGCCCAAGCTCCATTCCCCAGCGGCAGGCTGAGTTACAGGGGGCAGAAACAAGTGGTCCTGTCCCCCAGCAGCAGTGTACCTTGCAGGGAGAGGAGAGCAGCGTCCTCCCTTCCCAGCGGCAAGGTGAGCTACAGGGATGCTGGGCGGTCGGCTCAGATCCCCAGCGGCAGTGTGATATACAGGGAATTGGGAGCCCAGTCTCCATTCCCCAGCGGCAGAGTGTCCTACCGGGAATAGAGAGCCCAGTCTCCTTTCCCCAGCAGCAGGACTCTGTATTGGGAGCAGAGACAGTCGGTCTCCCTCCCCCGCAGCTGGAAGTATGTATGGGAGAGGAGCTGGTTACCCCCTCTCCCCAGCGGCAGCTTAATGTACCAGGGGGAGACAGTAAGCCCCACAACTGTGCAGATGGGACCGTGGTCTCTGCACATACAGCACAGGGGGTAGGGATGGTCGGTCCTGCCCCCCAGCGACCGGGCTGTTTAGCCAAAGAGGAGACAACCGGTCTCTCTTCCCAGCGGCAGCCTGATTTCCAGGAGGAGGTGATGGTGGATCCCTCCACCTTACAGCAACCAGCGTCCTGGGGAGTGGAGGCAACCGGCCTCCCTCTCCTCCACCAGCCAGAGGTACATGAGGTAGTGGACCTCATAGATTTGTCCTGGAGACACACACAGATGGGAGGTGGAGATGGGACCGAGGTCTCTCCACCGGCCCTGCAGGGATGCTGGGTACCCGGCCCAGATCCCCAGCGGCAGTGCATCTCACATGTAGAGGAGACAACCGGTCTCTCTTCCCAGCGGCAGCCTGAGTTCCAGGAGGAGGTGATGGTGGATCCCTCCACCTTACAGCAACCAGCGTCCTGGGGAGTGGGGGCAGCCGGCCTCCCCCTCCCACCGCAGCAGGAGACACCGGGTGAGGGGGAAAACAACCCTAACCACACTGGCACAGATGGGACCGCAGTCTCTGTGCCAGTCCTACAGGGATGCTCGACGGGCGGTCCAGATCCCCAACCTTCCCCACAGGGATACCAGGAGGAGGTAAGCAAACCTTCCCCTCCCCTGCTACATCCCGACCGGGTCCTGGGGGCAGTGGATGAGCCTACCATACCCACTTACCCCCTCCAGCTGCTAGCCTCTGCCCTCCCTTTTTCCCTGGTCCAGAGCTGGATTTACTGCAGGCTAACCCAGCGGAAGAGCTGGCAGCAGAGCAGAGCGCCGCTGGCCTCTGCCCCCCAAGTAACCCCAGCTGTCTGCCTAGCTGCGCCAGGGAGACCGAGGAGGCTGAACTGTCCCACTACAACCTGGAACCTACAGGCCAGTACCATTTATTGTGGGGGGGTTACTCTGTGAACTGTTTACTGTGGGTGGGCTGCCCGACTAACCTAGGTACTGACCGGCAGAAGGTCAGGTACCTGTTACGTCTTCCCCCCAAAGGGAAGATGTGTGACGAAGTGCCCTTCACCACTTGGGCCTGGAGAGGACTGCTTGCCATGTGATTATGGTCCCTGGGAGATTGGGCCCTTTAAAGGCAGTATTCGGCCCTAACAGAGTGCATGTCACTTTTAACAGAGCTGACTTAATATTTTCATTAATTAAAAGTAATAATTAAAAGTCACGTTTGGTGATTGAGCGTCTCAGATTAGCAATCAGTGCTTTACCGCACTCACAAGTAAATTAATTGAATTAATTTAATTTTTCTAATACACTTTGCTCTGTATAGGATCCCATTCAGCAGTGTACTAAGTTAGTTTAGAACCTTTAGACCATTCAAGCAAATAATCTACACGTTTTTACACGTTTTCTACACGTGCTAATCTCCCCATCCAGTTATTATTACTTTTTATATTTCCCAAATGTCATTATTCAGAATAACTAGTTGTTGGTATCAGGACATGCATAGTATAATTCATGGTGCAACTGCTCCCCCTAGTGATGAAACAAGTGAAGTATTTCAGATTTATAGAGCTGTCTACCAAAGTGCTTTTATTGAAGGAATACTCAAAACACATAAAAACACATTGTAGCTTAATTTATGTTTAAAGAGTGTGCATCTTTTTTTAATTTACAAAAAGTACAGATTTTAAAAAATACATAATTAAATGCATGCATATTTTCATTTGGGACCATATGTACTAAATAGTGCTTTTTGTGTGTATTTGGGCAGTGGAGTGTCCCTTTAACTGGCAGAGTTAGGTTAACCATAAAGTGTGGGCACTTATTTGATACCTTATCCAGATAATTATTATGTTTCAATATGACTTGATTTGTGTTAAGGAGTGATGTGCCATAATTCTGTTTCCTATTACTAGATATGACAGGTGATATGTGTAGCAAAACCCTACCTTATGCCTGGGAATACTGACTGCTACCGGCCCTTTAAGAGCTAACCGGGCACATATACAGGAACAAGAGACCTTGGATTATAAAGCCATATTGTGTATCCAGCAAAAGACATCAAACTGGATATAATTGCATGTGCTTACCTGTTTCGTGGGGATTATTCTTTATAACAGTTCGGGACTTTTCAAGCATTTGTTTCCTTATGCGACCCAGGCGGTATGGACTCAGCATTCATCATACAAATGCAAACTACCGAACACCGGACCACCATGCTACCTAATTATGGGGTAATTTACCCCCCGGATCGGTACATCCAACTCTTATGAGAAACGCACAAACGCTTTGTTTCAAGTTCCTGGGTGGCTGCCATTTCGGGACTTTTTACCGCACGAACGAGGACTGACCGCAAGACCAAAACTCATGGAACTACTTTCGGCTATTGTGCCTGTGCGGTCGGTAAAAACTTTAAATCTCCATAACTCCCGAACCCCTTAACCGAATGCGATGATTTTTTCATATGTTGCTCCCCCAGATCAGGGCTATCTGAGGACACTGGATATTTGGGGTACATCCAAAACTAGGGTAAAAATGTGTGCTTGTTAATTATGTTTATCTGAGGGGAGGAGATGTGTGGGTTGTACCTTATCTGTTATTGGTTACTGTCCTAATTATGTAGGTGTCTCCCTTGCATGGACAGCATCACGTAAAAGGAGAATGCATGTCATTAAAACAGTTCTTCTTGACCCTTCAAAACATAGCCTTGTCTCGTTCTTGGAGGGGGATTTACAGCATAACCACCTTGTTCTTTTAATAGCTATGCCTGACTCTTCACTTGGATCTCGTGGATGGGAATAAGCAACTCCACTACTATACAGCAGCTTGCCGGGAAAAAGGACGTCTCTAACGGCGCATACCCTCTCACTACCTGGGTAGCCGTTACAATATGAAATTAATTATTAGACCTATCTCCTGGAGCTGGTATTTAATCACTAAATGTGCAGCTTCTAATTTAGATAGTAGACAGTGATTACATTGTAATGATAGCAAAACACTGATATAAAGGTCACTTTAAATGCAAAATGACATTACAATCAGGGCCGGCGCTTCCTATAAGGCGAACTAGGCAGCCGCCTAGGCCGCCATATAGGAGGGGGCGCCCTGCGCCCCCATCGCCGGCCCTTTAAATGTTGCAGCCGCCTGAGCGCTCTATAAAGCGCTCAATGTATGTCAGAATGTGTGTGTGATTTCCAGGATATTACATATGGTAAATGCCCCTACACATTATCCACCATATGGGTATTTGTTCCTGAGCAGGGGCCCGGTCGTCTGCAGCTGCCCTTTAAGAGCGTGACCGCTGTAGTATCTGCGTGCTGGGAGGACAGTCGGTGGGAGGGAGGAGGAGGCTGAAGACACACACATCACAGACAGCATGGAGGCAAAGGAGAGGCTGGAGTGAGCAGCTCCATGCTATCTTCCATTAGCCTCAGCCAGGAACCCAATCAAGCTACCTTCCAAGACACAAAAGGTAAGAAGGAGGATGCAAATCAAATTGTTATAACATGTGTGTATGTATGTCAGATTGTGTGTTTACGTCAGATTGTGTATCAAGGTGTGTATATGCCAGTGTGTGTATGTGTCAGTGTGTATATCTGTGTAAGTGTGTATCTGTGTGTGCATGTGTCCAGATGGGTGCATGTGTTACTAGTGTTTGTACATTGTTGTGAATATGTTATTGAATAGTTGTGTTCTGTCATAATAAAATAGCATGTCCTTGTTCATACATGTGTGATGGCAGTGTGTGGAGTGGTGGAGTGTGCGTGTGGGCGGTGCTGGCGCACTCGTGGGGGTGTTGCAATTTCTGGTGAAGCTACTTCCCTGAAATTAATTTTTGCAAGTTGATTACTGCTAAATTAAAATGGTAAGTGTTACGGTTACCCTTAGGCTAGCTGAGAGCTGGACCGTTTAGTCGTCTGGACTCCTAGTTGCTGAAGAGGGGAGAGCCGATTTCCATAGTATTCCATACGAGTCCTGTAAGTGTAGAATCATCCCACTAGCTATAGCATAGCTAGGATACCTTTCTACCCACAAAACGAGTCAAAGCAGCGATTTGAGGGTCAAGTAAGAACTGAGGACTGGGCTGCCCAGCCTGCTTTTTATTGTGGTTACATGCAAACAGGATACTCCCAGGGGGAGGCATAAAATCACCAATCACATATTGGGTACCTCCCACACATCTCCTCCCCTCAGATAAACAGTTAACCCAATTATACAGTACATATTTTTAACCAAGTTCTGGATGTACCCCAAAACCAGGGGGTACCCCTTTAAATCCTGCACCGCTGTACAGATCTTGTTCAGGGGAGCAACATATCCGAAAACCAACCCGTTCGGATGAACGGTTCGGGAGTTAGGGGTTTTCAAAGTTTTGACCGACCGCACAGACTTTCTGGCCGAAAATAGTTCCACACGTTTAGGCCTTGCGGTCGGTCTCCGTTCGTACGGTAAAACTCCACGAACCCATTGCCATCCATAGTTATCCTGGGGGTCGCTGTACTCCCCATGCGAAGAGTAATCGTCCTACCGAACGGTGGGCCGTTCGGTAGGTCCAGCACGAAGTTATGCTATCCTGGGGGTCTCAGCGGTGTTCGCCTGTGTGCGTCTCCGTTTTTAGTTCCAGACGATTGCTGGCAAACACCGCTGTTCGTACGTAAGATGGCCGCGAACACGTGCAAAGTCCCGAAATGGCGGCCACCTATACGTTTACACAAAGGATTCGTGCTGAACCATACCAACGACTGCAAATAAGTCAGAAAGGCGAAAATAGCATTTAAAGGCACACAGTGCAATAAGGTTTTTGTAACAGTTTTTGTAACAGTGCTCCCTTTTTGTGGAACACTCTGGCAGACACCGTCTGACCCCTTTTCGGGGCAGACTAAGGCTGTCCAGACCGCTGGTTATGCTGGGCTGAGGTCCATTTGTCTGGACAACCCGTCCGCATTGCCATTCTGTTTCCCGGGTCGGTAGGAAATGGTGAAATTGAAGGGTTGCAATGATAAGCTCCAACGTAATAACCTGCCGTTATCTCCAGAGACCCGGTTTAGCCACACCAACGGGTTATGGTCGGTGACCAGAGTGAACTCTTGTCCATATAAATAGGGAGTCAATTTCTTTAATGCCCATACCAAGGCCAAACACTCCTTTTCGATCGCTGCATAACTGACTTCACGGGGCAGGAGCTTCCGGCTGATGTAGGCCACTGGATGCTCCCCTCCATCTTCACCTACTTGGCTAAGGACGGCTCCCAGCCCGAACATGGAAGCGTCTGTATGGACGATAAAACGTTTATTAAGGGCTGGGGCCGCCAAGACAGGAGCATTAACCAAAGCATTTTTGAGGGCCTGGAAAGCCGTTTCACAGTGGGGAGACCACAGGACCTGTCGAGGTAAGTTTTTCTTGGTCAAGTCAGTCAGGGGTTTGGCAAGTGTGCTGTAGTCGGGTACAAATCGTCTGTAGTACCCTGCCGTGCCCAGAAAGGCTAAAACCTGGGTTTTAGTGATGGGGTGGGCCAGTTGGCAACAGCTTCTATCTTGGCCGGCTCTGGTCGCTGTTTTCCGCACCCCACCCGATGACCCAGGTACTGTACCTCGGCCATCCCAAAGTGACATTTTTCTGGTTTCAGAGTCAGGCCAGCCGCCCGGATCTGATCCAGAACCATTCCTACATGAGCCAAGTGATCCTCCCAGGACTCACTGTGAATCGCTATGTCGTCCAGGTATGCACAGGCAAAACTCTGGAAGCCATCCAGGAGTCTATCCACCAAGCGCTGGAATGTAGCTGGGGCATTCTTCATCCCAAACGGCATTACCTTAAACTGGTATAGGCCGAATGCCGACTTGGGGATAGCCTCCGGGGCCAGGGGAATCTGCCAGTAACCCTTACAGAGGTCGATAGTGGTCAGGTAATTTCCCCTGGCTATGCGATCAAGTAGCTCGTCTACCCTGGGCATAGGGTATGCGTCTGTCACTGTTTTTTCATTGAGTCTCCGATAGTCTACACAGAACCGGGTTGTCCCATCTTTCTTGGGTACCAGGACAACTGGGGAGGCCCAGGGACTATCGGAGGGCTCAATCACCCTGAGTTGGAGCATCTCATCTATCTCCTTCTTCATTCCGGTTCTAACTGCCTCGGGGATGCGATACGGGGGTTGGCGTAAGGGTGTTTGTCCGGGGGTATCGACCTGGTGGGTAGTTAAGGTGGTGTACCCTGGTTTCTGAGAGAACGTGAGGTGCTTGGACTGGAGGAGGGTATTGAGCTGCTCCCTTTCAGTGGGGCTAAGTCGGTCTCCTATCTGAACCTGGGTCACTACCCCTGTGGGTGGACTCTTTTCCAGTAAGTCGGGAATGGGTAGACTGTCGGGGTCTTCCTGGGGAGGACAACATACGGCGGTCACGTTCTCGGGTCGCTCCAAGTATTCCTTGAGCATGTTTACATGGAATGTCTTCCTAAGGTTGTTGTCGTGACAACTGGCTATAACATAAGTGGTGTCGCCCCTTTTTTCTACGATCTGGTATGGGCCCTGCCATGATGCTTGTAATTTGTCTGTCTTCACCGGCTTAAGTACTAACACCTTTTGTCCTACGGTAAAGATTCTCCTTCGGGCCCCCCTATCGTACCATACCTTCTGTCTTCTCTGGGCCGACTGGAGGTTAGCCTGCACTGATTTGGCTAGCTGCTCCATGCGGTCTCTGAGTTCCAATACGTATGGCACGATGGGGACACCGTCCGTTTCCGTCTCTCCTTCCCAGTGCTCCCGGATCAGGTTAAGGGGGCCCCATACCTTTCGTCCGTAGAGCAACTCAAAGGGAGAGAACCCTGTCGTTTCCTGGGGCACCTCCCGATACGCAAATAGGAGATGCGGCAGGAAACGTTCCCAATCTCGGTACTCCTGTGTGAACGTTTTGAGCATTTGTTTGAGGGTTCCGTTAAACCTCTCACAAAGTCCGTTCGTTTGGGGGTGGTAGGGTGAGCTCAGGAGGGATTTAATTTTGCAAACCTGCCAGAGTTGTTGGGTCAATTCTGCTGTGAATTGGGTGCCTCGGTCGGATAGAATTTCTTTTGGAAATCCTACCCGGGAGAACACTTGTACTAGGGCATTCGCTACCGTATCCGCTTGGATGTTGGATAGGGCGACTGCCTCGGGGTACCTGGTAGCGTAGTCTACTACGGTAAGGATGTAGCGCTTACCGGAGGGACTAGGGGTGGCCAGTGGTCCTACTAGGTCAATAGCAACCCTGCTAAAGGGTTCCTCTACAATGGGCATATTGACTAGATGGGCTTTAGGGTGATCGCCTCGCCTTCCCACTCGTTGACATACATCGCAAGTATTACAGTAATTCTTAACATCAGCGTGTACTCCTGGCCAAAAGAATGTGTGGGTAATGCGGTGTAGCATACGTGTTATAGCTAAGTGACCTGCCAAGGGAATGTCGTGTCCTATTTTGAGGATTTCCCGACGGTATTTGTGGGGTACTACCAGCTGTCGCCTACGTTGTCCCTTTTTCTCTGTCAAGCGGTACAGTTTCCCTTTTTCCCATAGAAAAGTTTCGTTATCTGCCCCGCTCCCCCCGGTCTCTGCTCGTTCCCGGTATTTTTGTAATGTCGGGTCAGTCCTAGACTCGGTCTCGAAAGTAACTGGGGTGTCCCAGGGTATGGGGTCTAACAGGTCAAGAGAAGTCGGGGTTGGTCTTACCTGGGTCTCCCGCACTGGTGAGGGTTCTCGGTCCGTCCGGGCTTGTGCTCGGGTAGTCACTGGGTTCGCTTCGTTGTTATATGCTGGCGCATAGGCAGAAGTCATGGGGCCCAAATCGTTGCCCAGTAGTACTTCAGCAGGTAAATGGTCCATTATACCCACGTTCACAGCTCCTTTCCCCGCTCCCCAATCAAGATGTACTTTGGCGGTCGGAACTTTGTACACATCCCCTCCCGCCACTCTAACAGCTACGGTCTGCCCTGACCGCTTGTGTTCTGGCACCAAATGACTCTGTACCAGTGTTATGGTAGCCCCTGTGTCTCTCAACCCCTCGGTAGATCGCCCTTCGAGCCATACCTTCTGCCGATGGTGCTGTCGGTTATCCGAAGCTGCATATACCGGGTCTGCCTCGTGAAGCGGCCCCAAATATTCCTCCATAGGGGCCTCCTGGTTAACACAGAGGGCTCGGGCAGGACGGTATGGCCCAGAGGGGTAATTGTAATTCCTGGGCGTCTGGTGCGGGCCAAGAGGGCAGTTAGCCATGAAATGCCCTGGTTGCTTGCATCGGTGGCAAGTGGGCCTAGAACGATCAAAATTGTTATTGGGTGACCCTGAGTGTCTGGGGGGCCCGGCGGGTACCGGGGCCCGGAACTCCGTACGAGGAGGTGCACGGTAAACCTCTCTGGGCTCAACCCGTGCTGGAGCCCGGTAGTTTGTTGACTCGTGTAGACGTGAATCATAGTGTTCATCAGCTAATTTGGCCGCTTCTTCTAGGGTGGAAGGTCGCCTGTCTCGCAGCCACTCCCTCCCTTTTTGTTCCATGCCATCGTAAAAATGTTCTAAGAGGAATAATTGTAAAATTTCCTCACCAGTCACAGCTTTACTTCCGTTCATCCAGTGATTTACCGCTCTCCGCATTCGGTGTGCCCATTCCATATGTGTATCGTTAGGCTTCTTTTTCGTGCCCCGAAACTGCCGGCGATACGTGTCTGGAGTTACCGCGTATCGTCTTAGCAGAGTCTCTTTAACTCGTTCATACTGTGTCACTTCCTCAGCACCCAAGGTACGAAAAGCTTCCAGGGCTCGCCCGGATAGTTTCCCAGACAAGATCGTGGGCCACTCTCTGGTAGGAATCTGGTGCAGGGCGCATTGCCTTTCAAAGTCTGCCAAGTACTCATCAATTCCTGTCTCGCTCTCCAGGAAGGATCGGAATGCCGCAAAGGGTATTTTGGGCTTCCCAGCAGTTTCAACAGGAACGATTACTTGTGGGGCTTCAGCAGTGCGCTGTGCGTTGGCCATTTCAATGTTGTAGGCTCGGGTCTTTTGTAAATCCGCGTCTGCCTCCACCATCAATTGCTGTATCAGTTCTATAGATGGGTTTGGCCCGTATAAGGGAAGCCTCCCCCGAACAATTCTTGCCTTTGCATCATCATCCGTGATTGGTGTTTCCGCCATTGTGGAGCTTTGATCCAGTTCTGTCAATTCTGCGATCAGTTCCCTCTTTGGCCGGTTGCTGGCGTGCCTTCCTCTGCTTTCCAATAAATCTTTCAGGGTTGTACGTTTCAATTTCGTGTAGGTGCTCTCCATCCGTTCCGTGCCTCTCCTAGGATATCCAGAATCATCCCACCGCTGCCACCAAATGTTACGGTTACCCTTAGGCTAGCTGAGAGCTGGACCGTTTAGTCGTCTGGACTCCTAGTTGCTGAAGAGGGGAGAACCGATTTCCATAGTATTCCATACGAGTCCTGTAAGTGTAGAATCATCCCACTAGCTATAGCATAGCTAGGATACCTTTCTACCCACAAAACGAGTCAAAGCAGCGATTTGAGGGTCAAGTAAGAACTGAGGACTGGGCTGCCCAGCCTGCTTTTTATTGTGGTTACATGCAAACAGGATACTCCCAGGGGGAGGCATAAAATCACCAATCACATATTGGGTACCTCCCACACATCTCCTCCCCTCAGATAAACAGTTAACCCAATTATACAGTACATATTTTTAACCAAGTTCTGGATGTACCCCAAAACCAGGGGGTACCCCTTTAAATCCTACACCTCTGTACAGATCTTGTTCAGGGGAGCAACATATCCGAAAACCAACCCGTTCGGATGAACGGTTCGGGAGTTAGGGGTTTTCAAAGTTTTGACCGACCGCACAGACTTTCTGGCCGAAAATAGTTCCACACGTTTAGGCCTTGCGGTCGGTCTCCGTTCGTACGGTAAAACTCCACGAACCCATTGCCATCCATAGTTATCCTGGGGGTCGCTGTACTCCCCATGCGAAGAGTAATCGTCCTACCGAACGGTGGGCCGTTCGGTAGGTCCAGCACGAAGTTATGCTATCCTGGGGGTCTCAGCGGTGTTCGCCTGTGTGCGTCTCCGTTTTTAGTTCCAGACGATTGCTGGCAAACACCGCTGTTCGTACGTAAGATGGCCGCGAACACGTACAAAGTCCCGAAATGGCGGCCACCTATACGTTTACACAAAGGATTCGTGCTGAACCATACCAACGACTGCAAATAAGTCAGAAAGGCGAAAATAGCATTTAAAGGCACACAGTGCAATAAGGTTTTTGTAACAGTTTTTGTAACAGTAAGCTTATAGGCAGAGCGAGCCCTCTGTAGATTTTTTTTTATCATTACAGATTTATTAGAATTATGTGTTCCCCTTATTTTTCAGTGCTACTGAATATTTTAGTGCTATACAAATACCAACTAAAAATAGAAAACTACCTTTGCTATTTTATTCCACTGTCAGTGGTAGACAAAGTTTATAACTTTAGATGTTTTTTAAGCCAGTCATCTACAGAGCTTGGATGTGGGCTTATTCAGTAGACTGAAAGGAAGACTGTAGTGTCAGGAATACACACATGTATTCCTGACACTATAATGCTAAACTAACTATTCAGGCCCCGCCCCACCTCCCTTAGATCATATGGAAAAGATGTTTAAACTAACCTTTTCTCTCCTCACTCACACAGTTGTGTTGACTGCATGCATGATTCTTATAGTCGTGACCTATTAGAGAAGTTGGAAGGGTTGATGTAACATTCCAAGCATTACAGCCCATGCACTGGGATGACTTCACCCCATCCTGTGTTCTATAGCATGATAATCCAGATATCTCTATTCAGCTACGCACAGCTGATAGAAAAGAAGAACATTAGGTTTGAAAAGATGGACAGAGGGATTAGGGCCCAAAATAGAGACTGTCCCTGCTAAATAGGAACACATTGGAGGAATGGACATGAGTGCATCAGTGCAGAGTAAACAAGATGGTTTTTGTGACAGAGTCTGCTTCAATTGCACTAATGATTGGAACCGGACTCTATGCAACTGCTGCAAAAAGAGCTACTTCACACCCTGGTATCCAGCTTCCTATGTCCATCTACCCTCCAGGCAGTGGAGCGCCCATTTACCACCCCTTGTATCCATTCATGTTGGCTGAGAAAGACAGCAATTTTGGGAAACGTGCAAACCGACTTGTACTCCCACCCAGCCAACGGTCATGCATCTACCCAGTACAATTTTCTAAAACAGTTTCCAGTTAATATAAATGTATTACTAATGTAAGCCAAATAGTTCCCTTGCAGGTCTAGTTTGGCAGCTCCTGGTACAACCTTCTACAACCACCACATCTACACCAGGACACCTAGGAGAGTGCTAATTGGAGGGAAAGTGCATGGAAGGCTAACGAAAACCACTGACATTTAAGGGGTTAGTGGAACCTCCCTTTGTCGAGCCAGTGGGAGATATTGACAGGTGCCTGTACGACTTTGAGCGGCAGTGTACCCTACATGAGGTAGACCCTGTAGACTGGGTCTCCATCCTGGCTTGTAAGCTGCCTGGAAGTGCTACAGAAGCTTACCAAGCTGTTCCACATCTAGACATCAACCTGCGGTACTATGAGCGGGTCAATTAAGTACTTTTGGCGTGAAATGTCATCACACCAGAGGTGAACTGTATGCAAGGTTGCCGAGCTACCACGATGAAGGATTTGGTACAACTCATATTGCTGGAAGAATTTTACAACTGTGTGTCCCCAGATGTCCAGGAATGTGTCCGAGACTGCTACCGGCTCACACTGACAGAGACAGTGCTGCTGGCCAACAAGCATCAGTATGTTCAGAGACACAACCTCTCTGTGCCTAAAGTATAGCTGCCACCTGACATCCCCAAACTGCATGGCTCCCGCCATTCCTAGATAAACTCCACGGAATGGCATGGGAGCTTCTGTCACATGTCCAATGGAGAGGAACCACTCCTCCTGGATTAGACCCGATTCTACCCCTGCTCCCCGGGTGGCTGCACACTGCCTCCATACCAAGGGCACCCCAACTCCACTGCAACCGCAAATGGGCCTGGATCCACAGCTCACCAAACAGGTGTGGGGGACTCAGCACAAAGTTGACCCTGCACATGCTGCTGCTGATGATAATAGGCAGCATCACCAGCAAGCGGTGTGAATCAGTGACAAAGCAACCCAAGGACTGAGGCATATGGGAGCCACGCTGACACAGATGAAGCACCATCTGGTTCAGGATGCAGAGAAGACTGGGAAATCAGTGATTGTCTGAGTGACTGGGTGAGGGGTGTACCGGCTGCCCACCACCCGGATACATTTAACTTGGTGTGCTGGTTCTGGAGTAAGTAGAAGTGGACATCATGAAGGAGCTCCATGAAGAGGACCTCTTTAGGAATGACTTAGGCCAGCTCACCTCAGCTTATTTCATCCCACCAACTGAGAAACTATGTCCAGTAACCACTCGCTCTCCCATGCGGAAGAACCTCCAGGCCGCTCAAAGTTGCCAGTGTGTCTTTTATGATAGAGGAGCCAGGGACTGCAGCTTTCAAGTGGGGCAGAAGATTCATGTACTTAAACTGGACCACCATGACAAGCTGCTGGCCTCCTGGCAGGGCCCCTACATGATGGTGGAACAAAAGTGTGACACTACCTACGTAGTAGCCAAGAGCTTGGATGAAAGGTTAAACATATGTGAAATTGGTTAAGCCCTACAGGGAACAAAAGGAGGAAGTAGCAGCCATCTTTGCCTATGCATTTGATGATTTAGAGCACCTTCCTGTTGCAGAACTCCAATACTCGACTAGAGTATAAAGTATCTCCTTTTCTCGCAGAGTGTCGTAGTCACCCACCCAAACATCTGTTGAAACTTGATGAAGGATGAAAACAGGAATGCTTTACTGGGCTACAGTGCACCTATTTATACACAGACACCTGACACCCAGACACCTCTGAAATAACAAGATTGAGTACTGCTAATCGAATTAACCTCCCAACAACAGGGTGCCTTAACAAAATACTCCAAAATACACAGTTCTCCCAGAGTAAACCCCTCATATGTGGTTCAACCCGAGAGCTGTCTAATGTTCCAATGGTGCCCTGATACTTTGCACAATGTAGGATGAACACCCAGTTAAAAGTTTGACCAGCCATGAGTTACGAGCTGATAACAGATCCATTCAGCTGGCCTGAGTTGGTAGGCTGCTCCAGAAGATAAAATCTGCACAGAAAGGTGACTGGGTGGTCGGCTTTCAGGGCACTTGGTCTCGTAGTGTCTGCTAGGTAAAGGCAAGAGCAGCAGTATTTTCTGCTTAGATAGTACCATCTTGTAACACTTCCCCTGCATGACTTCCTAGGAGAGGGTGACCAAACAGGATCCCTTGACTATGTACAACTAGGGAAATATCTAGAACCTTGGGAGAGGGCCCAGATTTGGCAGCTACTAGAAACAAGCTATTTTTTCCAATGAAAAAGTTGTAATCTAAAACCCCCAGATAGCATCCCTTAAAAGAGCCCCATACCCCATCCCTGAAGCTGTTAGAGAGGAAATGTGCAAAGAGATTCAGAAGATGCTCCAACTGAGGGTTATTGAAGTCTCAAACAATTCTGGGCTTCCCCGGCAGTTCGGATGCAAAAGTGCATTAAGACCACCCACTCAACTATCAGAGGCTAAATGAAAAGACCATGTCAGATACATACCCTATGCCCCGGGTTGTTGGGCAGGGCTAGACAAGATTAGGAATATCAGCCTAAACTTAAAGCCTGACAAGTGTCACATAGGGATGGAGGAGGTCAAATATTTGGAACACCGGGTGGGGTGTGGAAAGCAGCTGCCAGAGCCAGCTAAGGTAGAGGCTGTGGTAAACAGGCCAACCCCCTGTGCTAAAACACAGGTTTGGGCACTTTTGGGTACGGCCGGACTACTGTGCCATAGCAAAACCCCTTACAGACTGGGCAAAAAAGACTCTCCTGAAACAGGTCTCTGTCTAGTCTCTGAAGTGAGAAAGGGCTTTCAAGCAGCTTCCGATCCAACAAAATGTTTTCTCATCCACACAGATACTTCTGTTTTGTATTTGGAGTCATGCTGAGCCAGGGCAGAGAAAATGGCAGTGAGCATCCAGGAGCTTATAGTAGCTGAAAACTACTGCCCAGGAAAGTGTGCTACGCCCGCCATTGAAAATGAGGACCTGTTGTTTTTACGTTGGGCACAAAAAAAATGTAAGCCCTACTTGTAAGGGCGACAGTTTTCGTTCCTCATGGATCACAAATCTTTAGTGTGGCTTACTCAGGTAGCTGGGGACAATGCCAGGCTGTTACAATGGAGTCTGGCTCTACAACCATACGATTTTACCATTCACTACCGCCACAGTAAGCAACATGGCAACCCTGACGCGTTATCCCGACAAACTGAACTATAAAAGTGAGTGCCTATATATAATAGCTCTGGGAGCCATTCATGTTGGCTAAGAAAGTCAGAATTGCACAAGCGGGGTAAGAGGTCTGGGAACTACCAAGTACCACTTTCTAAAACAGTTTCCAGTTAATATAAATATAATATAAATGTATTAATAATGTCAGAAAAATAGTTCACTTACAGGTCTGTAATTCTAAGATCGCAAACTATTTTAAGATAGAGGGCCGAGTTTGCTCGACACATGAACACACAATTCCAGAGAAAAGAACATTGTTTAATATTAAAAATAAGACTTTAGCTATTACTTGAATTAGGTTTCCAAAGTTGTAATCAATCATATCTATCTGTCTATCTATCTATCGCTGTCTATCTATCTATCTATCGCTGTCTATCTATCTATCTATCGCTGTCTATCTATCTATCTATCTATCGCTGTCTATCTATCTATCTATCGCTGTCTATCTATCTATCGCTGTCTATCTATCTATCTATCTCTCTCCTTGATTGCCATGTGTATTTTCTGTCAATAATTAACTTTAATGCATGTTGGTCTCTAGGATCCAGTATTCCCCCAAGTATGACCTATTTAAATACTGCTAAACCTGTAAGCATATCATAGCTACGCTCACAGACAAATCTGAACAACAAGGAAAAGTCCAACCTGCCAGGACATATAAATAACTGGAATACCTAAAACTGGTACAGGAGATATACAGCCTGAAAGACTGGAAAAGGAGATATACGGATGGGTATACCTGGACTGGCACAATAGATATTTAGATAGGTATTTAGTCTGGAATATACAGGACTGGCACAGGAGCTGGATATACAAAGAGCTGATACACTGATATCTGACCCATCACACATGTGGATAGCACAGCAGATATACAGCCTTGCATATTTAGGATATGTTATTTTCATTACAAGGAAGGCATACTATTGTTGAAATAGATGTAAACGTTGGTAGGCACATATATTATCTACTAGTTTTGATGTGGATTCTTTTCTGCAAACCAATACGTTTGAATGACTATCTGTTCCTGTCCAAATTAAAAATAGTAAAGTTGCGTGCACGCGGAAGTAAATTCACACTGAGACACAAGGTTAAGGTTAATGAAAGAACTTCGGAATGGTTTAATCCAAAAAATGAGTGCGCAGACCCTTTTAAAGGCATTATTACATCACTGAAGAATTCAAGATAACAACAAGTAAACATTACTAATTGGTTTAGGTGTTAAGTGGTTAGTCAAATGCCCTCCCATCAAGAGGTGGTGACATTCTTGACACGGGAGTGAGCACGAGGTGTCCACTCGATGGGAGGGGTGCTTTGGCAGCAATTTTGAGTAGTTGGCATTATTAGTTTCAAAGCTTAATTTTCAAGGTTTTTTAGTAGATACACATTTTTTATTCAGCTGACACATACTTTATTGAGATCAACATGTTGCTCAACGGCCACAATGTTTCATTCTTGATGAACACATTGTTCCGCTGACGCACATTTCTCCCTGATAAAGTATTCTCTTATGCTGATTTCATAAATTCTATAATTCTACAACAGTTTAACATAGCCAAAGTGAGTACTGACTTACACAGCATTGTTCTTCTAGCATGGGCCTATTTCTACAGAGAAGAGGACTCAAGTACTGGTTATGGGACCCTCAGATGGGTAGGCAATGTGCTGGTCGCTAGTAGACTCTCTCAGGGTGTATGCATTCAAGTTTCCACAATTATACATAATTATATAAAACTTGAACTTCAGAAACATTACAGAACCCATAACCTGCTCGGATCTCGTATATAGGACAATGCTAACTCCAGCCATTAGTCTTTTGCTTCTCCTCTCCTTACCCATCCATCTGAGGCCTGCATGTGTCCTGCCTTCACAGCAGGTCAACGGCTACATACAACACGGCGATGTTCTGTTGGGGGGACTTCTTCCACTACATCTCAGCCCAGGAACTACACTCCTACACTCCTTCAGAGAGACACCAAGATCACCTGCCTGCCAACAGTAAGAAACTATAAACAACAAGTTTATAAATACGTTGCCAGAATGTGGTGGGATAGAGGATAACTAGAGAGAGGAGAGTGAGGGTTAAGGTATTTAGAGAATAAAATGAAGCAAAAATACAGATTTACAGAGAGAGAAGTGAAAGGGTAAAAGAGGCATTAGTGGTGATTATAGATAGAAATATTGAGGTTATATGTTGGAAAAAAGAGTGCAGCAAAAATCTAGAAATGGAGGAAGCCAGGACCAGATATGGTTGCACAGAGGCATAGAAAAATAGATCAGTGATATCAGGAGACTTGCTACATACCCTAAACCCAACATAATCCCAGAGCATGTAGACCCATCTTATCCTGTTCTAGTGCAGGGATACTTTTGATTTTTAAACAGCGTCCTCTTGTCAAAGACTCTTGTAGAGCGTGAATTGGGTATGATAGTGACTTTTTACTAAAAAGTTGCAATTTCTTTGCTAATTCCTGGTTAATAAGATAACCTATAAAGGTCTATCTTTTTTTTCTCCTACCTGTGTGTTTTCCCGCAATTAAATTTAAAATAAGCCTGTAATTAAAAAATAGTTATATTTAAATCTATTATCAGTTTAGCTCACTTCCATAGTCTCTACAGCAGATCCATGTGATTAAGGGCATATTCTAAGTAAACGATGAATGATAAATCAACACACTGCAGAAGGATGAAATGAAGGACAGCATCTTTGGTAAGCGGGCAGATTCTCAGGATAAATGGGCAGATTCTCAGATATATGAGCAGATTCACATGAATATGGGCAGGTTCTCAGGGTAAATGGACAGATTCTCAGGTATATGGACAGCACTGGCGTAGTGTTGGCAAGGCCACCGTGGTGGTTGCCATGAGCACAAAATGTTTAGGGGAGCAAAATGTCAAAAGAAACAAAAAAGTAATAATAATAAATAAAAATAGTGCAGCCTTCCCCTCACACCGAAAATCTCTCAAAGTTTAAACATTCTAAGAGAATGTTAGAATACTGGTAGTTTTTCTGTGGCCCTGTCAGTTTTTTAACATGGACATTGCCATGTAGCATTTTACAGTGATGCCGACACTCTGTGACTATGTGGTGGACATGTCCTCAGCTGTGACGTGCTTTATGTGTTCCCTCCCGAAATCCTTTGCTACATCCTCCCATAGTCCTTTGCTCTTCATAACAAGGTGGACAAATTGATGTCGGCAGCATGGGAAGCCCGTGTTGAAGCCTAACCAGCCCCTGGTGCCAGCCACCATGGGACGTGGTTAAATATAAAGGTCACTGGTCATCAGCCTTATATAGTGTAGAGGCATCCATATACATGAGGATTTTTTAATCTATTAGTTAATGAATTATAGCCGTTGTGTTCCCCGGCATTGTATGGTCATTGATGGCTGGCCACTGGCACTTTAGCGGCTGGCTGAGAATTATTGGAAGCACAGGTCACAAAAACTGGAGTGCCAGAGTTTAGCCAGCAATTACTATGTGTGCACAATGCTCTACGGACATGGTATTGGTGCCCTAGGTTGTAATTTATTTTTATTTATTTTTATTTAATTTTCTATTCTAAATTTTCAGTGACCTTTTTTAGTAATCTGATGGGTGGAAGACGCAAGGAGTGCTAACAGTCTATGGCTTGGGGTGCAATACTTGTCTTGCCACAGGTGCTGGCAACCCACGCTACGTCACTGATGAGCAGGTTCTCAGGATAGATTGGCACATTGTTAGGCAGGTGTTCAGGGTATATGGCAGATTATCAGTGTGAATGAGCAGCTTGTTGGGGTTAAAAAGCACATTCTTTAGTACAGATGAAAACATGGAGATTTTCTTTGTTTCGCAGTGTGTGTACTATATTAAATGTCAGATCTCTTTCCTCCATCAGATTCAGTTTTCGATCATTCCGCTGGTTTCTAGCCCTGCTATTTGCTGTGAAAGAAGTAAATGAGACACCTGGGGCTTTGCCAAATCTTACGTTAGGTCTCAGGGTGCTGGACACATGCAGTGATGCAAGAGAGGCTCTGCGGGGGGCATCATCTCTCATCACAGGTGGTCCAGAAGGAGCCTTCAGCCACAGATGCTGGGGATTGCATTACAGACTGGCTGCCATGCTCAGTGACGCAGGGACAGAATCTGCACTAAGTGTGGCAAACGTGATTGGCATGTACAACTACCCACAGGTAATTAATTGTATTTGGTCATTAGGTTAAAGAAATGGGTTTAAAGGGATACTATAAGTGCCAGGAATACAAAACTGTATTCCTGGCACTATAGCTCCCTCTGCCTCCCACCTCTCTCGCGTCTCCCCCCACCCGGTGAATAAAGGGTTAAAAAACACAGTGCCAAGGGACATGGCTCCTTGTACTCCCACGTCCCGCCATGAGCAGGTGGGTTACTAATGCGCATGAGCGGCAAATAAAACGTGTGCATTAGATCTCCCCATAGGAAAACATTGAATCAATGCTTTCCTATGGGAAAAATCTGACGCTGGCTGTCCTCATGCAGAGCGATATCGGACCAGAGGTCCATTAAGATCCAGTAAGCGCCTCCAGACTTTTAGACTTTTTTTCCAGTTCAGCTATTTTAGCCTTAAATTTAAAATTCATTTTGATTGTAGTAGTCTGTAGGGGCAGCATTTCTGCTTGAAACACTGGACATACTTAGATATTTCAACTTTTGTGCTAGTGGCTAGTTCGAAACCCGGTTCAGGTGACTTTTGCAAGCTAAAATTCTGCAAAATGTACATCGGTAAACATGGTCATGGTCATCTTCTCCCTTGCAGGCAGCATATATTGCTTTATTTTGTAATTACCTTCCCCCGACCATCACTTCCCTCCCTCCACTACCCTGCTCAGAATGCACAAATATGCTCTGAGCAAGGTAAACGATCCAGGCACCGCTGACATCAGAAGAGATGTGGAAGGCATAGCTGGATTCCATGTACGTTTAACCTCTAATTTTAGTTTTTATGAGGGGACGAGGTTAGTACATAATGCTCAGTAGGGCCTCATAAACTGAAATATAGGAGATGAGGATAAGAGTTATCATTTCTATTTTGCAGAACAAGCACGACAATGTTCTCAGTTCTCTTATTGCATTAATTTCAATATAATCATGAACTTTGTTTTCATTAAACGTTACAGTTTTGAACCTTATAAACCTATTTTGTGTGTTTTCATGCTGATTATGTAACTATTTGTAACTATACAAAGATAAAGAAAACATGTGTTAGGGATTTCTGTTTACGGTTTTAAAATAATCTGCCCACACCTGCTTTCAATAACACCTTTCCTTTTTCAAATTATATTCTTAGATCAGCTACTTCACTCCCCCACTTCAGTTCAACAATCGTGTCTTGTTTCCTTCATCACTCAGTGTGGCCCCAGCCCTTTCTTCTCATGCCAAGGGCCTTGTCCAACTGATTCAAACTTTTGGTTGGACCTGGGTGGGAGTTCTTTCACAAGTTGGGGGAGTTTCTACTGTGGCTCAAACCTTCATTGAGGAGCTGAAGACCACCAGGGTCTGCTTGGCCTTCTGGGAAAATGTTCCTTCTACTCTAATAGATATAAGCAATGTGGCATCAGTTATCAAGCGGTCCACAGCTAATGTAGTAGTTGTCTTCTCACTTGAATCTTACCTGAATCCTGTACTGATGGACCTTGCTTTGACTGTGGACACCAGGGCAAAAATGTGGTTATGCACTGAGGCTTGGTCTACATCTCCAAGACTGGTGAATCCACAGCTCTCACACTTTCTCCATGGAGCACTGGGACTTGTTCTTAGAAATGGGGCAGCTCCCGGATTTAAAGAGTTTGTATTTGGGCTTCACCCAAATCAGATACCAGAGAACCAGTTCCTTATGGAGTTTTGGCAACTGGCATTTAGCTGTAGGTGGGGTATCACTAATAATGAGTCCTTATACTGGACTATATCTACTAACACTTCATCAGACTTCTCTGCTTATTCCTTTTCCTCCACAACTTCCTCCCCATTCACTGTCTCCACTTCAGCAATTAACAGCTCTTACACTTTGCCAATTTGCACTGGACTGGAGGACCCTGCCTCTTTGCAGATATTTTCAGATATCAATGACCTTCGGGTAACTTATAATGTCTATAAAGCTGTGAGGATGGTGGCCCAAGCTTTGAACGACATGGCAACCTGCAAAGATAGGGAAGATGGATCAATCAATCGAGGAAGTTGTGTAGACATGCAACATTTTCAGCCCTGGCGGGTGAGAATTGCGCTGAATAAAAGAATATAAACTAACATTTTAGAGAAGATGAATAAATTGGGAAGATGAGGCTAAACAGGGAAAAATAGAATGGTTTGAAAGTGAAGTTGTCATAAAGACAGACCATTGGCATTTTAAATAAAGTGTCAGTGCTTATTGGGGTTCTTGTAGCGTTTGCATAAATTGCAATAATTTCAGGAAAATTATTTGGACAAACAAAATATAAATATTTGATATTAACATCAAATATTTTTGCGTCATTTAGTTTGCGAAGAAGTAACCAATAGAGGGAAATAGAAGAATGCCATTAAAAACCAAGCTATAGTTTTATATGTACACATTATATATTTGCTAAATATATTAAAGGACCACTCTAGGCAACCCAGACCACTTCAGCTTAATGAAGTGGTCTGGGTGCCAGGTCCAGCTAGGTTTAACCCATTTTTTTATAAACATAGCAGTTTCAGAGAAACTGCTATGTTTATAAATGGGTTAATCCAGCCCTCAAAGCCTCTAGTGGCTGTCTCATTGACTGCCGCTAGAGGCGCTTGCGTGATTCTAACTGTGAAAATCACAGTGAGAGCACGCAAGCGTCCATAGGAAAGCATTGATAATGCTTTCCTATGAGACCGGCTGAATGCGCACGCAGCTCTTGCCGCGCGTGCGCATTCAGCCGAATGGGAGGAGAGGAGGAGGATCGGAGGAGGAGAGCTCCCCGCCCGGCGCTGGAGAAAGGTAAGTTTTAACCCCTTTCCTCTCCCCAGAGCCCGGCGGGAGGGGGACCCTGAGGGTGGGGGCACCCTCAGGGCACTATAGGGCCAGGTAAACGAGTATGTTTTCCTGGCACTATAGTGGTCCTTTAATATAGATTTATTTATTTTTAGCTGTCCCTCCTTTTTTCCCCTTTATCGGTCACTTCTAATTTGATCTGTGAATAAAATCAACATTTATTGGCTGTCTTCTAACCTTCAATCACCTTTTTTTTTCATCAATCATGTTTTCTTTATGCCATGGACAGAATGCTGAATCATAAAACAAATAAATGGTTTCATTTGTTACGTTATTCGTCCATGCATGATTTCTGACTCCAGGATTTTGGACGAACAGCCCAAAATTCTGACGAATCACAATTTATTTGAAACCGAATACGCAAATCTAATGACAAAGGAAAACAAAAGACAGAAGGATAACTGGGACAAATTATTTTGCTGAGACCAAAATGTATAACGAAGGAGAAGCAGAGAAGTAACCTTTTGTGTCTTGCTTCTCTTATTCTAATTGTCCTAAATGTATCTTCTTTCATCCATTCCCCAGTTCCTCTACCACCTTCACAGGGTTCACTTGAAAGGAAATGTTGACGATGACTTATATTTTGATTCTCTTGGAAATGCACCAGCAGTATATGACATCATCAATTGGCAGGAAGAACCATCAGGTCTCGCCAGTTGGGTGAGTGTGGGAATGTATGAAAGTGGTGTCCTTCAAGGTCAAAACATTATCATTGACTACGCTTCTATCAAATGGGCAAAGGGTATTAAGCAGGTAAAGTTTCTCAGACCTACTTCAAACCACTTTGCATGCGAAAAATTGTATTGGTCTCAAGAGTATATATTTTGTTTCTTCAGCCGCCTGTTTCAAAGTGTTCAGAAAATTGCCCACCTGGCTTCTGGAAAGCCCCACAGCAGGGGCGGCCTCATTGTTGCTTTAAATGCATTCCCTGCACTGCGGGTGAAATCTCTAACCAGACTGGTGAGTAACTTGAAGCCAAGAGTTTATATAAAGTAAAAGGAGCAGAAAAAAAATCAATATTAATATATGTGACGAACTACACTTCGCCACTGGTTTTTGGAGGGGCCTGCTTGCCCGCCTCCTACCCTGGGACTATGGGCCCTGTGATAACCCATGTTCAAAAAGTACTGTTTCTGCCCCTTGGACTTTTAACTGGAACTGTGGTGGAATCTCGGTAAAAATAAATTTAGTAGGCAGAGATTAACACGTGGCATGTGTACGTGCATATGCTGACGTATCGATCAGTTGGTTGCACGAGGCAAGATACGATCAGTAGTGTACGGAGCATGTGCAAGAATACAGGATGTAGTATTCCCCTCCTCCATTGTGCTGGACAGGCCATGCGGTCAAGCAGGAAGTTAATTCTTATTTGTATTGATTGGTCAAGAGAATGTGCGGGTGGAGCTTAATATGGGAGGAGTTATGTGCCTATGTAAGGAGCCTGCACTATTGTCCGGGGCTCAGAACTTGCTGTATTTTTGGTGACATTAGTCCCTCTGAGTCCCGATCGGTGATCCAATAAAGAATCTCTTCCTTCCTGAAGAAACCTGTGTCCATCTCTCTGTGATTGGCTTCCGTCAGTTTCTCCGGTATCATTTGGTGCATTGGCCGGGAAGCTCATCGTTCAACGGTAGCTGAGAGGCAGAGGCGTGAGACGGTCTATCTTTGCCCACGTTCTCTACGGCTTCACCCCTGAACTTCTGCGTGGACCTCCCTTCGTCTCGGCGCCACTGGTCTGTTGTCCAGGAGATCATCGGCCTCTACGTAAGAAGTGCTGGGGTGTCCCCGTCGATGAGTGTGAACTCAGGTTCAGGAACGAGGAGGTAAGACAACTGCTGTTTTAGACGGCAGACCCACTAGGGGTATACCGATTGTGCGGTAGGCCCATAAGGGGTTTGAATTGTGTATGGAATCTGCCCCCTCTGTCGGAGGGAAGGAGCGAAGGCGCACCGCTCGATCGAACGCTCTTTAGTCAGACCGTTTGATTTTGTTAGTCAGGCGGGGTTCTGGTGTAAATAGCCCTAGCCGGACACCGGTGTCTTGTCTAGACTAGCGTTCTAGGGTGTATATTTTGTTCGCTAGGTCGGAGGGACCGGGAGACTAAGCGGCGTCTGTGTAAATTCGGTTCGCTAGCTCTCAACCTATCTTGGCTAAGTGGGAAGGCGTGTAAATTTGGAACCCACTAGATTTTTGATAGTAATCGACTAAGAGGCGTGTAAATTCGGTCCTCTAGCTCGCTATATGTGGTGCTTGGGCAGTGTGGCTAACCAAAACGGATGTAGATAGTTTTAGGTAGTCCATTCAAGGTACTGGCCAATAGTTTAGTTGGGAATTGTAAATGTGTTAAAGATTGTTTAGTAAAGTGTATATCTTGTTAGATAGCGCGAGCTCAGCCGTCTAGCGAGAGTGTTAATAGTGTGTTGCTGTATTATAGTGCACGGTACCATAACCCTGTATATTTACTGACACTGTATATAAGTACTAATCATTGTCGTCTATTGCATGTTTAACACCATAACCACTAATAATTGTATTGTGACCTTAAATTGTGCTTTGACCTATGCTAACCGTACTGTAACCGCTATTTGTAAAAGACGATGTTACTGGGGTGTGTTATAGACGGGTAATTCATATATAGAGAATTATAGCGTGGGTGACTGTATAGTTTCGCCAAAGGGCATAATATTGATTATCTAGTGACTGGTGTAACAGCTGTGCGTGTACGGGAATTCCTTGAGTGTTTATTGTGTTATTGTGTACGTTTCACTTGGTAACCGTACCACGTTGTGCTGTTGCCAGAGGAAACGGGTGTGACTGTTGAATAGTACGCGTGCATAGTATTCGTTGTCAACGACGTTCCATTGATAAGTATGGGCGCGTCGCAGTCAACGATTCCGGATCCCTTAGGTTGTATGGTGAAGAATTTTAAAAAGGGATTCAAAATATGTGATTTTGGGGTTAAAATGTCTCCTGTACGTTTGGTCACTTTGTGTACTAGGGAGTGGCCTACTTTAGTTGCGGCATGGCCGCCACGTGGCAGTTTGGATCCAACTCTGGTACAGCGCTTACACGTGGCAGTATCGGGTAGGCCTGAACTTTACGGGCAGTTTCCTTATATTGATTGTTGGAGACAGGCCGTAAATGACTCGCCAAAATGGATTCAGACATGCCACGAGGAGCAATGTCGCCTCATGGTGGCTAGGACTTGTTTGTCCACTAGGACTGGTGTTAGGCCCATTTTGGACACGCCCCCTGAGTCCGAGATCCCTTTGCCGCCCCCTTACTTTCCTTTAAGAGGAAGTGACGCAAATGCAGGAAGTCCTGCACCCCTTCCCTCATTGCCCTCATCCACTTCCGCTTCCTCCTCCAGTACAGAATCCACCCCCTCTCGTACTAAATCTCCCCTTCCGGAACCAGAACCAACCCCCATTAGATCTGAATATCCTGATTTGGCGCCACTTCAGACTTCCGGTCAAGCTTCTTCTAGCTCGGCTCGAAGTGTTTTATTTACTACTTTTTCCCAAAACCAAGCTTCCACATCCTCATGCTTTATTACCCCCCGACCGGAACCTCTAACTGACGCCCCTCTACGTAGCCCCATACTAACCCGACAACTGACCGGTACCCAACAATTAAAACATTATCAGATGCCTCTTCGTCTGAATCCCGGGTCAGCCTATATTGACGCCGCAGGTCAAATGGCACATGCTGACCCAGTCTTCGTATATGTCCCGTTCACGACAACCGATCTCTTGAATTGGAAGACCCACAATTCCTCGTACACCGAGAAACCACAAGCTATGACCGATCTGTTCACCTCGATAGTTCAGACACATAACCCGACATGGGCTGATTGCCAGCAGTTATTAATGACTTTGTTCAATAATGAGGAAAGGACAAGAATTAATCAAGCGGCCATTAAAGCGCTAGAGGATAAAGCCCGTGCTTTGAATCAAGCCAATCCATCAGCATGGGCCGCAACACATTATCCTAACACCGATCCCGACTGGAATGTTAATGGCGCAGATATGGTCCAACTTAAAGCCTATAGAGACGCTATAATTGCTGGCATGAAAGCCGGAGGAAAGAAAGCCATTAATATGTCGAAGACAGTTGAGGTGATTCAGAAAAGTGATGAAGCGCCCAGTGTCTTTTATGACCGATTATTGGAGGCATACCGCTTGTATACCCCCTTTAATCCGGAAGACGCAGATAATTCCCGAATGGTGAACTCCGCCTTTGTCAGCCAAGCTTACGGAGATATTAAGCGCAAGCTACAGAAGTTAGAAGGGTTTGCAGGTATGTCTATCACCCAACTAATGGAGGTAGCGAATAAGGTGTATATGAACAGGGAAACAGAGAGTAAGAAAGAGGAAGAGCGCAAGATGCGTAGAAAGGCAGATATGCTAGCGGTAGCGATCGCAGGCGTAGATAGACGGGGCCCAGATAGAGGCGATAGTAAGTGGAATGAGGAACCTCTAAGTAGAAATCAGTGCGCATACTGTAGGGAAGAAGGGCATTGGAGAAATGAGTGTCCGCGAAGAGAACAGTATGAGAGAGACAGACCTAGGACAGGTTATGGAAACTTTAGAGGCAGAGCGAGAGGTAGAGGAGGCCCCGGAGGGAGCAATGGTAATAGAGGGAGTAATGGGAACAGAGGAAGTGTTAGGGAAGATAGGTATTTTCCAGCAGCGCAAAGGTCCCGCGATAGAGAAGGTAGGGACTTTGTAGGATTGGCTGACACGGTCATGGAGGACTATTGATACCGACCGGGCTCCATCCCCCTTGGTCGAGCGGAGCCTATGGTCGATGTATCAATAGGGGGAAAAAGGAGTGCGTTCATGATCGACACTGGTGCTGAACATTCAGTGGTGACTAATCTAGTTGCTCCTCCATCTGGAAGGACTATTACTGTAATAGGAGCAACTGGAAGAAGTGCTGAAAAACCGGTTCTTAAAAGTCGACTCTGTACATTGGGAGGCCACGTAGTAAAACATCAATTCCTTTATATGCCTGAATGTCCAGTCCAATTGCTGGGACGTGATATGCTATCTAAGTTACAAGCGCAGATTACGTTCCTACCAAATGGAACAACATCCTTAAAGTTTAATGGACCTTCAGGTATTATGACATTATCCGTACCAAAGGAAGAAGAGTGGCGACTTTATACAGCGTTGACTAGCCAAAACCCTAGGAGTGATGAGTCCTTATTCAACATACCAGGAGTTTGGGCCGAGAACAACCCACCAGGACTGGCCCGCAATATTCCACCTATTAAAATTGAACTAAAACTTGGGGTTTATCCAGTGAGCCTAAGACAATATCACATCCCGCAGAAGGCTAAGAAGAACATCCAATCTTATTTGGATAAGTTCATACGGTATGGTATCCTAAAATTCTGTACTTCCCCCTGGAACACCCCATTGCTGCCTGTTCAAAAGCCCGGTACAGATGAGTATCGACCTGTGCAGGACTTGAGAGCAGTCAATGATGCGGTTGTTAGTATACATCCAGTTGTACCCAATCCATATAACCTGCTTGCTTTAATTCCGGGCGGGGCTACTTACTTTACAGTCTTAGATCTCAAAGATGCCTTCTTTTGCCTCCGAATTGCCGCAGAAAGTCAATGTATTTTCGCTTTCCAATGGGAGAACGCTGTAACGGGCTCAAAACGCCAAATGACCTGGACAAGACTGCCCCAAGGGTTTAAAAATTCACCTACCCTATTTGGTTCAGCTCTAAGTCAAGATCTACTGGATTTCGAGTCCATTCCAGGAGAGTGTGTATTGTTACAGTATGTAGATGACTTGTTGATAGCAGCAGTTACAAGAGAAATATGTCCGCAAGCAACGCACGATCTACTACACATTCTCTGGAAGGCAGGATACAAGGTGTCTAGAAAGAAGGCTCAGTTGTGTTTGCCAACTGTCAAATATCTGGGATTCCATATCTCTGAAGGTCAAAGAATTATGGGGCCAGAGAGAAAAGCTGCGAGAATTCTTGGGGGCAGCAGGCTTCTGTAGGATATGGATTCCCAGCTACGCGATACTGGCAAAACCTCTGTATGCAGCTATCAAAGGTACAGAGCACGACCCCTTCTTATGGACTCAAGAACAGCAAACGGCATTTGAAGATGTGAAGAAGGCTTTGATGAGTGCCCCAGCATTAGGTCTACCTGATCACACACGACCATTCTACCTGTATGTACATGAGCAAAGAAGAATGGCTGTGGGAGCAACTGGATGCAACTGGATGCAGTGGCCAGCGGACTTCCACCTTGTCTAAGAGCCGTAGCTGCAGTCGCCCTGCTAGTAGCTGAAGCCGATAAACTCACTCTGGGTCAAGAACTTTATGTACGAGTCCCACATGCAGTACAGATGTTGTTGGATTACAAAGGAAATCATTGGTTTAGTAACAGCCGTATGACCAAGTATCAAGCAATGTTGTGTGAAAACCCAAGAGTGCATTTAGAGACTGTAAACACCTTAAATCCAGCTACCCTTTTGCCACAACCTACTGAAAGTCAACATGATTGTTTGGAAGTAATGGATGAAGTATTTTCAAGTAGACCAGATCTTCGTGATTTTCCCATCCAGAACCCCGATGTTCAATATTACACCGACGGCAGTAGTTATGTGAAAGAAGGGATCCGCTATGCAGGATATGCAGTAACAACAATAGACAAGGTGATAGAAGCTCGGCCACTGGCGAAAGGAACATCAGCACAAAAGGCAGAATTGATAGCACTGACACGAGCGTTACAATTGGCTGAAGGTTTAAGAGTGAACATCTACACGGACTCCAAGTATGCGTTTTTAACCACTCATGCCCACGGAGCTTTGTATAAAGAAAGAGGACTATTGAATTCAGAAGGCAAAGAAATCAAGTACGCAGCTGAAATCCTACAACTATTGGAAGCAGTGTGGGAGCCGAAAGAAGTCGGTATTATTCATTGTCGAGCGCATCTGAGAGGAGATGGTGATGTAACCAAAGGAAATCGGATGGCAGACAGTACAGCTAAGCGTGCCGCTGAATCAGGAAGACAGGAATATGTGGGGCATATAGCTGCTCTTATACCAACTCCACTGTCTCAATGGACTCCAGTTTATACAGCTCAAGAAGAGGAGTGGTTAAAGACTGAACCTGGAAAGTATTTGGAGAACAAATGGTATCAGTTAGAAGATGGAAGAATAGTCATTCCAGCATCACTAGCGGTAGAAATTGTCCAAAATTATCACAACGGGACACATTCTGGGAGAGACAGCACAGAGGAATCTCTCAGAAAACATTTCTACATACCAAGATTGTCCAACTTGACTCAGGCCATTGTACGAAGATGTGTAACGTGTGCTAAAAATAATGCAAGGCAAGGACCAGTAAAGCCACCAGGAGTCCAGTTTATGGGGGGACTCCCCATGTCCGATTTACAAATAGACTATACAGTGATGCCTAAATCGGGTGGACATCGTTACCTGCTGGTAATTGTGTGTACCTATTCAGGCTGGGTAGAAGCATGTCCTACTCGTACAGAGAAAGCAGGAGAAGTTGTGAGATTCCTGCTACGAGAAATAATACCCCGATATGGACTACCCTGCTCTATAGGATCGGACAATGGTCCAGCTTTTGTTCATCAGTGCCTACAACAACTGACTCATATGCTTGGTATAAAGTGGAGGCTTCATACGGCATATAGACCCCAGAGTTCTGGTAAGGTAGAGAGAATGAATAGAACTATTAAGAATCAGTTGGCTAAAATGTGTCAGGAAACCCAACTTAAGTGGAACGTTCTCTTACCCATAGCTCTATTGCGAATCCGCAGTACCCCTACCAGAAGGATGGGCCTTTCTCCTTTTGAAATCATGTATGGGCGACCACCTCCCGTACTTGGTAACTTAAGGGGGGACTTGAGTCAGTTGGGAGAAGGAATTACCCGGCAGCAGGTTGTAGAGTTGGGTAAGACTATGGAGGAGGTACAGAAATGGGTACAAGATAGATTACCTGTGAATATTTATCCCCCAGTTCATAGTTACCATCCAGGAGACCAAGTGTGGATTAAAGAGTGGAATAATGTACCGTTAGGGCCCAAGTGGAGAGGTCCTTATGTTGTTCTTTTGTCTACCCCTACAGCGATAAAAGTAGCCGAAGTGACTCTGTGGATACATCACTCCAGGGTTAAACCAGCAGCAGTCGATTCTTGGCAAGTTACAGCAGATCCAGAGAATCCCTGCAAGATCCGGTTAAAACGCACGACTCAGTCGGAGTGACGAGGAACTTTGTGGATTACAAAATTTTATTTGTTTCAGAGACTTGGTACGTGAGTGAGAAGGCCATAATAAAGCCTGTCCGCCCACCGACGTATAGTATATAAGCCAGGGAAAGTCTCGAAGGGACTCCTGTGAAGACGAGCAGAACTCCATTCCCTGCAGCCCTTACATCCTGGAAGCTGAGGTGCCTTCGCACGGACGAAGACTGAGGATGACGACGAAAGATGTGTTCTTGATAATGTTTATTTATGTGTATTTTTATATTCAGGAAGGTAGAGGTACCGACACTCCTAGCTGTGAGGTATGCATTAAGACTACAAGAACAGGTAACCATATTTCCCAAACCCTAATTTGGCATTCACAATACGAGTGTAAAGGAGATGTATCAAGATGTAGATACCTAAATATAGAATATAGTGTGTGCCATTTAGGAGTAGGAGAACCTAAGTGCTTCAGTCCGGAGTATCAACCTCGTACAATTTGGTTGACTCTCAGGAATGGAGATCCTCAGGGGACCCTAATTAACAAGACAGTATTAGAATCCGTACATTCTTCGGGTGTTCTGCTATTTGATGCGTGTAAGGCGATATCAAGTGGTAGAAAGCCGTGGAATGTATGTGGGGATCTTAGATGGGAGAGGACGTATGGGTCTAACGATAAATATATTTGTCCCAGTAGTAAAAATAAATATGTGAGTCCTAGATGCCCAAATAGAGATTATAACTTTTGCCCATATTGGTCTTGTGTGGGGTGGGCAACTTGGGGACAGACAGTAGACAAGGACATGATAGTGACTAAGTTGCCTACCAGCCCATATTGTAAGTCTATGGAATGCAATCCAGTCCATATACTTATAAATAACCCCGACAAGTTCTTAGACAAGTATGGTAATTTATTTGGGTTTCAAATATATGGGACGGGTTTAGATCCTGGGACAGTATTGTTTATAGGGATAGAGACTGATACGGTATCCTCCCAGACTCATCAAGTATACCATTCCTTTTATGAAGAGATGAGTATAGATAATAAGATCCCCCATAATGCTAAAAACCTGTTCATTGATTTAGCCGAAAGTATTGCCGGTAGTCTTAATGTTACCAACTGCTATGTGTGTGGAGGTGCTAACATGGGAGACCAATGGCCTTGGGAAGCAAAGGAGGTAATGTCCGGTTCTGAGGCAGTTGACCAATTAATATCTACACAAGCCGATTATCATATGAGTGTTAGAGGTAAATCTGAGTGGAGATTAAAGACCTCCATCATAGGTTATGTTTGCATAGCAAGGAAAGGAATGATGTATAATACTTCTGTAGGAGAATTAACTTGTCTAGGGCAAAAAGCTTATGATGATGATACAAAGAATACAACTTGGTGGTCGGCTTCAAATGTCTCAGAACCATCTAACCCGTTTGCTAGATACGCCAATTTAAAGGATGTGTGGTTTGACCTATCTATCACATCTACCTGGAGAGCCCCAGCAAATTTGTACTGGATCTGTGGTAAGAAAGCCTATTCGGAGTTGCCACAGGACTGGGAAGGGGCATGTGTGTTGGGTATGCTCAAACCATCCTTCTTCTTGTTACCTATTGAAACAGGTGAGACTTTAGGTGTTAAAGTGTATGATGTGAATCATAGGAAGAAAAGGGGACCCATAGAGATTATTATAGATTATTATGGGCCAGCCACGTGGGCAGAGGATGGTACCTTTGGTTATAGAACCCCTATTTATATGCTCAACCGTATTATACGATTACAGGCGGTGGTTGAGATTATTACTAACGAGACATCACAAGCGCTCAATCTTCTAGCGAAGCATAATACCAGGATGAGGACAGCAGTCTACCAACATAGATTAGCCTTGGATTACCTTTTGGCAGTAGAGGGAGGTGTATGTGGGAAGTTTAACCTGAGCAATTGCTGTCTTCAAATAGATGACGAAGGGCAAGCAATAGCTGAGCTTACTAGCCATATGGTTAAACTAGCGCATGTGCCTACTCAGGTATGGAAAGGGTATAATCCAAGTAGTTGGTTTGGTAGCTGGTATGAGTGGTTTGGAGGGCTTAAGGCAGTGGTAGGTGGAGTCCTACTGATTTTAATGTTGTGTCTACTCCTGCCGTGTCTTATACCCTTAGTAGTTAGGTCTGTGCAAAGCCTGATAGAAAATATAGCAGAGAGGAAGGCTGCTGCACAGATAATGGCAATTTATAAATATGAGGCTCTAGATCAGGGAGAACCAATGCAGGAAGATGAGTGTTGAAGATTCACATCATAAGATAAGTCTGGACTGGTTCAAGGTAACTTGCGGTGTATGCAAACTAAGGTTAAGTGATGCCTCAAGTAATTGTGAAATATCAACAGGCATCAAAGGGGGGAATGTGGTGGAATCTCGGTAAAAATAAATTTAGTAGGCCGAGATTACCACGTGGCATGTGTACGTGCATATGCTGACGTATCGATCAGTTGGTTGCACGAGGCAAGATACGATCAGTAGTGTACGGAGCATGTGCAAGAATACAGGATGTAGTATTCCCCTCCTCCATTGTGCTGGACAGGCCATGCGGTCAAGCAGGAAGTTAATTCTTATTTGTATTGATTGGTCAAGAGAATGTGCGGGTGGAGCTTAATATGGGAGGAGTTATGTGCCTATATAAGGAGCCTGCACTATTGTCCGGGGCTCAGAACTTGCTGTATTTTTGGTGACATTAGTCCCTCTGAGTCCCGATCGGTGATCCAATAAAGAATCTCTTCCTTCCTGAAGAAACCTGTGTCCATCTCTCTGTGCTTGGCTTCCGTCAGTTTCTCCGGTATCAGAACAGATTCAAACATGTGGCAGAGGTCATCTTAAATTGTCAAGCAGTGTTTTGCCGTTGAGTGTATGGAACTGTTTTGGGCATAGGACCATGTGCACGGTGGGAAATTCCTGAACTCCTGAACCGATCTGGGTGATTTTTGGATATGTTGTTCGCCCAGATCAGGGGATGTGTTTTTTGTGGGGATATGTTGTATTTTGGGGTACTTTTTGGGGTTTGTAAAAATGTATGTTTTTTTCTGCTAAAGTTAATTGAGTTAGTCCATTGTCTTTGTTAATTGTATCACAGGCAGAGGGGAGGTTTTGTGTACAGTAACTGGGAGTGATCAAATGTAAAACTCTGTTTTTATTGGATTGTGCATTTCGTGTCCTGTGCTCCACAAGGTCCACGTGGGCAGTAACCTTGTGGGGAAATACTGTATAAAAGAAGCAGCTGTACCATTAAACCTTCAGTTCTACTTCACCCTCAATCTAGAGTCCTGTCTCTTATTGGGGGAAACGGCTACAAGGGATTGCTATGATCTTCATACTCCCTTGAATAATCACTAAGCTCATGTAAGAGCTTCTTCCTGTTCCTGCTTCACTCTCTGGGGAAAGAGAGGTTCACCCACTGGAGCCTGGAGCCTTGTCGTAGGTCCAGGGTGGGTAGGAGACGGCGAGACCCCAAACAAGCTACGGCTGTTCGTGGGGTCTGCAGTGCTTATGGTGTATGGTGCAGTGCTGATGGTCCATGGTAAGCACTAGGAGCATCGATTGATGGAGGGTTTGTTACAATATATTATTTATTTCATATATATATATATATATTTATATATGTAAACGTCCAGGTTCTGGCACTCAACCCCAACAAAAATAATAAAGTAAACTGTACCCAGGTGCTTCCCAGTGAAATATTAATATAAACAAATAAAGACAGGAGCACTCTCTCGGTTTTCCAATATATATTCAAATAAATTACAATTTTTACATCAACGTTTTGACCGGCCCAGGTGGGTCGAAACGGTAATGTAAAGACTGTGAATTATTATTAGTGCTCCTGTCTTTACTTTGTTTATATCTTGCTGGGAAGAACTCTCCTCCATGCCTACCATTGTGCTGGAGGAGGGTGGCTTCCTCGGGATTTAGCAGGGTAATGAGCTGCTCTGGGTTTGGGAGGAAAATTT